>NC_091469.1:221070440-221670440 GCF_036971445.1 Narcine bancroftii | reverse complement strand
GAACCCTCTATGTTATAACATGGCAAAATAGGCATCTTTTTTAATTGTATACTATTAATCTCAAACTAGTTACACAAGTTGTGGATAAAATGTTTAAGTAGGCAAACATGGATGAATTAGTTATGGAGTCTGATCTGTTTTCTAAGGAAGAACCGAGAGATTTACAACACAGATGTTAGGAACGATAAAACTGATCTCATGATTAACTAGCTATTCCAAAAAAAATGCTGAACTTTTGTTTGCAACTGGCTAAGCTTCAAGTATAAATATAATGCAAAATGTGTGGTGGTAGGAAAAGAAAATATAATCTGTAACCACTTATAAGACAAATGTAATGAATATCTGAAGTAATTTTAAAGGCTGCAATGAAGAATGAAAGGTATATAAACTGAAAGGATGAGACTCAATTTATTGCTATCCTTTGAACCATTAAATCACAGTCCAAACTTGATGTTAAATTGTTGATTTTTTAAATTATTATTGATGTTAATGATGGACCTCCTGTGTCATTATTCAGAGATCGTCTTGGGGCTGAAGCATATCATTAATTCTGGCCTGTCTCCAAAAAGCACTGTGCAGAAGTGTTTGTCTGAAAATTTATCATATTGATAATTCAACCATTATCACCCAAATTAATTTATTTAGCATTCTTAATAAAATTAAAACAGTACTGGAAATACTCAAGTCAGGCAATATTTCTGAGAGAAATGGAGTTAATGTTTCCAGTTGATGATCTAAGTAAACACACCGAAATGCTGGAGGAACTCAGCATCTGTAGGAGACAAAGATATGTTGCAAATGTTTCGGGCCTGAGCACCTCTTCAAGGATAAATCAGAAAAGCCAGAAGCAGGATATATCAGAAAGTCTCAAAATTCAAACAATAGGGGAGGAATCCAGACCAACAAAAGGTGTTAATTAGATGTGATATGGTACTAGATGGAATTTATCACTTCTGTGCGAAAGGAGACAAGGAATAGAGATACGACGGGGAAAGCAAGGGGGTGGGGAGAGGGGTGTTTTAATGAAAGCCAGAGAAATTGATATTAATGCCATATGGTTGTAGGGTGCACAGTCAGAAGATGAAGAGCTGTACCTCCAATTTGTGGGTGGTCTCAGTCTGGCAGAACATGTAAGACATGTCAGCAAGTGAATGGAATGGAGATCTTAAACGGGTGGTCACTGGGAGATCCGCACGCAACCACCACATGAGCCGCCGCATCCAACACATCCTCCGCTGCCATTTACGCCACCTACTACGGGATCCCACCATTAGACACATATTCCCATCTCCTCCCCTCTCTGCCTTCTGCAGGGACCGTTCCCTCCATGACTCCTTTGACCACTCCGCCCTCCCCATCAATCATCCTCTTGGGACTTACCCCTGTGACCACAGGAGATATTCCACTTGTGCCCACACCTTCTCCCTCAGCATCATTCAGGGCCCCAAAACAGTCCTTCCAAGTGAAGCAAAATTTCACTTGTGAATTTGCAGGGGTCATCTACTGCATCCAGTGCTCCTCTACATCGGAGAGACTGGACGCAGACTGAGAGATTGTTTTTGTTGAGCACCTCAGCCTATTCCCTTGTTGACATGTCTGTCCATAATCTCATGTACTGAGACCATACATAAATTGGAGGAACAGCACCTCATTTTCCAACTGGGCACCCTCCAACCGGATGTCATTAACATCGACTTCTCTGGCTTTTGTTAAAACACCCTCCCCACGCCTTGCTTCCCCTGTCTCCTTTCACACAGACATGATATATTCCATCTAGTCCCTTATCACATCCAATTAACACCTTTTGTTGGTCTGGATTCTTCCCCCATTGTTTGAATTCTGAGACTTTCTGATTTATCCTGCTCTGCCTTTTCTGATTTTCCTTGAAAAAGGACTTGGGCCCAAAACATCAGCAAGATATCTTTGTCTCCTATAGATGCAGAAAAAAAGAACTGAGTCCCTCCAGCATTTCAGTGTGTTTACTATAATCACAGCATCTGCAGCCTAACGTGTTTTTCTCAGGTTGATGATCTGCTGAGTACTTAGCACTTCATGTTCTATTTCAGATTTCGAGCATCTGCAATTTTATTTCTTTTTGAAGTGAGTATGTACTGTATGGTATCAGTCCTGTTTGCTGGAAGTACTAACATTTGAATGAGACATTAAACAAAGGTCATATTCACTTGTTCTATTGTCTCAGAAGGATGTTAAAGGCTCCATAATAGCATTGAAAATAGAGGAAATTATTCTGCAGTTCTGGACCAAAATGTTGTCTGTAACAAAGATCATGTAACAGCTGTTTAAAAGATCTTGTATGTTAAGTGGATGTCTTGTTTGTTGGTATAACAATAATGACTGCAGTTCACCATAATTTATCGTATTTGACATATATTTGAAAAATGTTGTAAGGCCATATCTAAATTAAATACTATTTTATTATAGTTGTTCAATCTAGTTATTTAAAACTTTGATTATTGAACTGAGTGAAAGCTTTCTGATGAACTATACATCTTTGGCTTGGCTTCGCGGATGAAGATTAATGGAGGGGTAATGTACACGTCAGCTGCAGGCTCGTTTGTGGCTGACAAGTCCGATGCGGGACAGGCAGAAACGGTTGCAGCGGTTGCAAGGGAAAATTGGTGGGTTGGGATTGGGTGTTGGGTTTTTCCTCCTTTGTCTTTTGTCAGTGAGGTGGGCTCTGCGGTCTTCTTCAAAGGAGGTTGCTGCCCGCCGAACTGTGAGGCGCCAAGATGCGCGGTTTGAGGCGAGATCAGCCCACTGGCGGTGATCAATGTGGTAGGCACCAAGAGATTTCTTTAGGCAGTCCTTGTACCTCTTCTTTGGTGCACCTCTGTCTCGGTGACCAGTGGAGAGCTCGCCTTATAACACGATCTTGGGAAGGCGATGGTCCTCCATTCTGGAGACGTGACCTACCCAGCGCAGTTGGATCTTCAGCAGCGTGGATTCTATGCTGTTGGCCTCTGCCATCTCAAGTACTTCGATGTTGGTGATGAATACATATGCATACAGATATATATATACATGTGTGTGTGTGTGTATGTATGTGTGTATATACTGCATATTGTTTTGTCACAGACCAACAGGAGTAGAAATTCAGCAAGACAATGTGATTTTTAAAATAATCTTTTTGTTAATAATCACTAATATATAATATTTTACTTAAATCTAAAATTAACCCTAAACTACGCACAAATCTACGTGTGTGTGTGTGTGTGTGTGTGTGTGTGTGTGTGTGTGTGTGTGTGTGTGTGTGTGTTAATGAGTGTGTATTACCCAAACCTTTACAGTTTAGGCACAATTCTGGAAAGTCAATTCCCAAAATTCAGTCTTATAAATCCTGTGTTGAAATTCAGAACTTTTAAACTGATGTTCAGAAGTAATTATGAAGTCGATGAGATACTGAGTGATCAGACTTCTTAAAACTCACACATTCTTGTCGAGTTTCTTCTAGATAAATGTTTTTTCATACGAATGATTGTCTCAACTCTCCTCTTCCTTGCGTAGGGGAAACAAAAAGTATGACTTCTATGATGCTTCCAAAAACCCAGGCCAAGGTCAGACAAAATGACCAACAGAAAGGTCACGAACCAATGATGCAATTCTGCTTCTTTTACCAGATATAGGTCAATCAAAATGACCATTACAATGGTCACAGTAGATCACTGTTTTACCCTGGCAAGGAAAAACAGAAGAAGTGACCATTTCACACAAAGACTTCACTTCATTATCTTTAGATGACTTTTACTTATGATCTTGAATTCCGTTTCTGTTTCAAATGTCCCAAAAATGTGACTCATAATCATGATTTTTCTCTCACCAGATATCTTTCCTTGGGTAAATTATCCACTGTTCCGGTTCTTAGTTGAGAGCATTAACTCTCTTTATGGTTTAGAGGCGATGGTGCCAGGCTGTCTGGAAAAATGTTGTTATGAAATCTGTGAGTGTTTTGCACCCTGAACCAACCCCAAAGTAGTTACAGTCACTAAAAAACAGAAGCTTTCAGCGTGCGTGTGTGTGTGTGTGTGTGTGTGTGTGTGTGTGTGTGTGTGTGCGCGTGCATGTGCGCGCATGGCTGATTCCTACATCCAACTCTGAGACTTATTAATAAAGCTACAGGCCAGATATACTCATAACATGTTGTCAGCAGTATTGCCACAGTACTTTTAGAATTTATCCTCCAATGTTAGAAATTCTCTTGATCCATAACAATATACCAATCAGAAATATGATGTCATCCCATCTCTGCACTACCAATGTACAGTGTGCACCATCTCCAAAATGCACTGTCATCACTTACCTGGATATTCTGCTGGCACCTCCCAAACTGGTGACTACCACCTGGAAAAACGAAGTCAGCAAGCGTATCAGAACGCTACCATCTCTGGATTCCTCTCCAAGCCACAAAAATATATTGGAATTTATATTTCAGTCCTTTATCTTTACTGGGTTTAAATCTCGGAACTCTCTGCTTCGTCAGAAGGACTATAATGGTTTCAAGTGTTCCCTCATTGCCATCTTTTCGAGAGCATTAAAGGATGAATAATAAATGCTGATTTTGCCAGTGACACCCAGATCATGAAATAAATTTAAAATGTTTTTCTATTTGCCTGGGCAGGTGCCACCACTGCAATACTCAACAGGGTTTACAGTGTCCAGGAGAAAACAATCCATTTAATCTGTATCTCATTTGTCAAACATCCGCCTCCTCCATCATTAGTGTATCATGATTTAAATACGTCTACAAGTACACTGCACAAGTCACCAAGACATCCATGATAGTTCCTCATAACGCATGATCTTCACCACATAGAGGTTGCAAGAGAATGCTGTCATTTCTAAATGTAAAACCTTTCCAACATAGAGCAATATTGCCTAACCTTTATTGTCACTAAGCAACCTTCTGGAATTAACTGCACCTTCACTGCACAGACCATGGTGCTTCCAAACAAAACCCTGTAACAACTATTATAGTATTAGATTTTTGGAATCTGGGGGAATTGAGGGTCATAATGATGAGGCAGGTATGGAGTTGATGATTTTAGAAAATGAGGGAGAAGGCTATTCCATAGCCTTCTGTTCCAGTCCTTATGACGCCAAGAATGTACAAAATAAAAGCCACAAACCACTGTGGTGAGACATGTCTTCCAAATTTATCACAATATTTTCCTTAATTATTTATTATTAATTTATTCATGTTGCAAAGTTGGAAAATATAATTCTGTGGTGTGTAAACCTCTAAAAAGAATTTAGGTATCCAGTTTAAATTACAGAATAGAATCATGATTTGCTGGACTCTGTTTTCTTGCTTTAACTCCTGGCAAATCATAACGAAAGCTGCCATAAAAAAATCAGACTTTATTATTCAACATTATGCTCTAGATAGGTTACATTGAATTTTTTTTTATGCCAGTGAGACATTCCATTAAAAATAAGATGGTTCCAAATTTAAAAATTCATTGTTTATGTAAATCATTGAATTTTGGGGCTACTTTCTTGATTCTTAGTTTGTTTTAAAATATTTTCTCATGTAAACACACTGCCGTTAACTTTCGTCCTTGAAAATGTGAACCATTTTTGTCTTCAATGCAATCATGTTTTGACAGATTATTACGTGCATGCCACTTTGGAATAAAGGGATTCTTTAAAGTACATTGGGATTTAGATCAGATAAACAATGCACCCATACTCAATGGAAAATATCTCTTTTGCAGAATAATAACACTGCTAAATCAAATACCTTCTATCAATGCCAAAGCTTCACATTTTCAGTTTTATCCTATTTCTTAAAGTCAAACAATACCCTTTACTCTTGTTACACTTATCAACTGGAGATAGCTTTAAAATGTTACCTGATCAATGTGAGTTGCTTTGGGGGTTAAAGTTTACTTTTACTCACTGACAAGTAAAAACATATTGATCATTTTATTCTATTTGCTTTGTGTTCAATACACCTTGCCAGTCGATGAGCAACATCCAGAATGTATCCCTTTTTGTCTGTTTGCTGTAGTTCATCCTCCACATCCAAGATACTATTTTTGATTAATCACAAATGCTGCAGGGTCACAACTAGTGAATCTGTTTGTGGAGTGTCAGCTGATGTTGTCAGATAAATGTCTTAAGCTTAGCCAGGGATCATGCCCTTGCTTTAGGCTGTGCCAAATGTCTCCCCTTGTTGAAAAAAGATAACAGCTACACCAGAAGCAAATATAGTGTTTATCTGCAGGAAGAGCTGACCCTTCCATATGGAGCTTTGCCATGGTGAAAGAATTAGTGAGCTTTTCTTTTTTGAAACCTGAGAAGTAAACTGAGGATTTTTTTACAGAATTAAGCACTTCCTTTAATTTGAAAATCTTTACTTGCTTCTGTATACTTGTGTCTTTTAATATGAATAATTTGAGTTATTTATAGTCAGAAATAAAGAAATATATATTTTTTAAAATACCTTGCAGAGATGCACCCTGACAGGATGCCTTCAGTGGTGCATCTGTAGAAGTTGTTAAGTGGTGTAGGTGACGCACCAAATGTCCTTAGGCTTTTAAGGAAGTGGAGACTCTCCTGAGCTTTCTTGGTCAATGCATCAACATGGGTTGACCAAATCAAGTCACTGAAGATGTTTACACCTAGGAACTTTAAACTGTCTACTGTCTTCCCCTCATCACTGCTGATGCGAATGGACATTAAGCGCCACTCCTTTTTCGGAAGTCTGGAATCAATGTGTTTAGTTTCCACCTGAGCAATATGAACATTTTAATCCAATTTTTTTAATATAAAAATGAACAAAACTGGTTTTAATAAAAGTGACTATACAATGGTTCAGATTGTTATAAAACCCCAGCCGAAAGTCCTTCAAGGAAGGAAATCTGCCCAAAATGATTGAACAAAGAATGCTGGAAGAACTCAGTGGGCCAGGCACTCAAGGCAAAAGCTGTAAGTCAACCTTGAATCAGTCTAAGAAGAAAAAGAAAAGATACTCCCGTACTTAGGACCATAATGAGGACTGGAGGTTGGTCATATCTCGAAATGGACGGAAGTCAGAATTGTGTCCGCGCATGTGGAGTACCAAAGTCTTAAAGCAAACTTTTTAATCAAATCTTTTTTTTCATCGTAGATTTAACAATAACCACTTAAAGCTTCTTGAATTTGTCGATTAACCTTGGCAAATCTTTCCACATTCTGGTCCATGCTTTCCTTGTTAGTCAGCGTCCCATGATCTATAGGCTGACATGACCATCTTGATTCCTGTACGCATGCGCGAGTCTTCAGTTAGCATGAGTATTTGTTGCTTCATGGACAAGTTTTCAGTTACTGCATACACAGTAGGTTTCTGTATTGTGGTTCTATTGGCGAATGTGTGAGAGTTAAACGCCCTAACGATATTGAAATTGTGCCTTAACTTTCACGCATGCACCAACTGAACTCCAATATGTGAATGCACCGTGCATGCACCAACAAAGACTTGAGCATGTGCACAGGAATCAAGATGGCCACACCCAGCCTATGGACCACGGGACGCTGAGTTACAAGGTAAGAATGCACATTTTGGCTCTTACATGTCCTGTATCCCTGTTATAGTTCATCAAATACAACATAATCGCTTAAAATTTTATATTTTTTCTTTATACTTTTTTTTAAAAATGTGGTCGTGTGTGCAGTTGATGGAAGTCGGGGAGTATCTGTATATTAGTGTGAAGGGGGAAAGAGGATAGTAGGTGATTGGTTGAACCAAATGGGAGAGATAATGGGCAGATGGAAGTAGGTGGGGGGGAGAGGATGGGAGGAGTGTACAAAGGGAGATTAAAACTAAGTGGATAGATTAGTGTACATTGGAGAAGAGTGCTGGGAGTAAAGGTGACCTGAAGTTAGAAAATCTGGTGTTTGTGCCATTATCCAATCAGAACATATTTCTTTAAGTTTGTGTTTTACTTCTCTGTATCAATTTAGAACATTGATATGAGAGGGGGAAGAAGAGTTAAAATTACATACAATTAGAAGCTCAAATGGCCATTGCAGACAAGAGTGAGCAAAATGGTCATCTACTTTCTGCTTGGTTTCACCATTGTAGAGGAGCCTATATCATGAGCATTGAATGAAGTAAAGTCAGTTGGACAAGGGGAACATTAACCATTCCCCTCAATTGGAAGGGCTGTTTACTTCCCTGGGGGTATTTGTGAGAAGGTGAAGAAACAGGTCAAGATAAGTCTCCCACTGAAAACAGCTATGGCGGAGATGGAGACAGAAAAATGTGTGGTATCCTTCTCGGAGGTAGGGTGGGAGGAGGTGCAATAGATTACTGTGGAACTGTTAGGTTTATAGAAGATGTCAGTGGCAAGTCTATCACCTGAAATGTTTACTCGAGAATAGAATTACATTTCTGTTGCCTCACAATAGCAACAGTGCTATCTCTTGCAGCCTTACTTTAACTTCCCTCTTCAAGTTCTGTAGCCTAGGTTTTTATATCTATGTGATATTTTTCATGTAAAGGTAAACAATACCAAGGGAAAGTCCACTAAAAAGGATCTAGGAAGTAGGTCTTTTGATTCAAGAGCCATTTCACAGGATTCCATTAGAGAAGATGCAACTTGATTCACATTGCTTTACTCAACTACAAATAGCTTTATGGTGTCCTTTTGATAAACTATTTTCGTAAAAGAAATATTGGTAATTCTGCCAAAGATGCACTGCCTGGTCAGAGACATCCGCTGCATTTCCTTGACTTCAGCTTCCTTTAACTTATGACTATCATATTGAAGTGCTCTTTTCACAACATGCCACCAACTGCTAATCATGGCAGAGTGGCTTTTATAATAAAATTGAAGTGGTGGTTCCCATGTGCAATATGAACAGAAGTCTAAAGTGTTGCAAATCATCTGTTGATTACTATTCCTTGAACTCTTCTCCAATATACACTAATCTATCCACTTAGTTTTAGTCTCCCTTTGTACACTCCTCCCATCCTCTCCCCCCCACCTACTTCCATCTGCCCATTATCTCTCCCATTTGGTTCAACCAATCACCTACTATCCTCTTTCCCCCTTCACACTAATATACAGATACTCCCCAACTTTCGACTTACTCGACTTCCATCAACTGCACACACGACCACATTTTTTTAAAAAAAGTATAAAGAAAAAATATAAAATTTTAAGCGATTATGTTGTATTTGATGAACTATAACAGGGATACAGGACATGTAAGAGCCAAAATGTGCATTCTTACCTTGTAACTCAGCGTCCCGTGGTCCATAGGCTGGGTGTGGCCATCTTGATTCCTGTGCACATGCTCATCTTTGTTGGTGCATGAAGGAGAGCACAACATTATTAACAAAGTGGAAATTAATTCAAAATTTTAGAAATTGATCCCAAAGGAGCGTATTGATTTGTCAGATGCACATAAGATCCAATCAGCCAAGTCTTTTGAGATTAAAATAGTTCAGCCATTTTTTTAATTCCATACTATAATTTGTAGTGTTAATATTTCAAATGTGAACAAAGACAATTGTTGTTTGATCATATTGATTATCTACAATGAAAAAATGTTTGGGTGCACCATTTACTTTTAGTTATATATAGGATTTATAATGAAACCAAGGACACACAGAATTGATTCAGTATTGTCAAGGAAGAAATTCCAGGCAACCTGACTTTTTTTTTGTTTCATATTATTCTAACTATGTTGTCAGAAAATTGATATATCTTTCACCCCACCAGAATCATTTAACCTTGGTCTAACCCCATACCAGAACCCTGCTGGGTAAAATAGATAAACATTGCCTGCTCCATCCTCCAACAATGACAAATATTTGGAAAATAATAGAGTGAGGTAATCCAAATCTCGGAGAGGCCTTCATATCATATCTTTTTCTGTATACAGAATGTTTACCAGAAAGCCTTCAATTTAAAAAAAAGAAGCAGCAAATTCAGAGTTGACAATCCTTTGAAACTGCAAGGCATAGAGTCCGCTTTCTAATTCCTTTTAAGAACTTTTCTTGATACATAGTTTAAGAAAGACAGATAGGTAATCTGTATTAATGTATCTAAGCAATTAATAATAGCTTCTGGACTAAATGAAAAAATTTACTCCATTTTGATCATTTATTTTGAGTCATTAATTTATAGTTGCATTATTTATTTCCCCTTTTTTCACCACAGTTATAGCTGACTATTAGAAGGAAGTTGTCATTGAAAATAAACTGTGCCCTGATAAAAATAGAAGAGAGGACATTCCAAGTGTTTTAAAGTATCTGACTACAGCTACCCAGATTAAAGGCTAGTGGTTGTAGTGCAAGGAGGACAACGGCAGGAAAGATTCAGTCTTGTGAAATCTATGTGGAATCGTGTGAAGGCTGCACAAATTGTGTCTTAAAGACTCCAACAAAATCCCATTTCTCCCAAGAGATTGGTACCTCCATTATAGTTTGCCCACAAATGACAACTTCTAGGGAGAATGAGGAGAGTATAGAGAAGCTCGCACCTGAGCTGACCATGTCTTCTATCGTGCCTGTGTAAGAACATAAGAAACAGAAGCAGGAGTATGCCTTCCAGCTCGTCAGATGATAGGCTCATCTCCGCCTACCTGCCTTTTCCCCATATTCTGGGGAAATGTTTGTCTTGATTTACCCAGGGCAGCACGGTTAGCGCAATGGTGTTATAGCACCAGCCATCGGGACCAGAGTTCCAATCCCACACTATCTGTAAGGAGTTTGCACATTCTCCCCATGTTTCCTTCCAATATTCAAAACATCCTGAGGGATGTAGGGTGTGATTGGACAGCACAGGCTTGTGGGCTGAGATGGCCTGTAACTGTGTTGTATGTCTAAATTTTAAGCAGTTAATTTAAAAATCCTTTTTTTAATATAACCTCTACAGTACACAAGGTTTCACATTTTGAGCTTAGTGATTTAGCAGAGCTTCTGGTTGCGATGATTAATATGCTTTTGATTTCAATCTCTTGCCATTCAACCACTAATTAGCTAGGTTAAATTTCATAATTATCTGAAAAGAGAAAGGCACAAGGTTAGGAGCAGAATAAGGGTGCAAGAGTATGTATAGATGGAATGGTTGAGAGGTACACGCTTGAAGCAGGTTTGTATATTAGAAAAGATCATGAGCTGTTTGCAATGTGATGTGTAGGAAGAAAGAAAAAGGTTAAGAAGCATGCTAGTGAAAGTCAAATGAAACAAATAGTTTGCATGGAGTACTTAATGGTTGAACAGTTGGCATTGGATGAAAGGTATGAGATGTGGTTTAAGGTGTGGACAACTACCAATTATGTGAAGGCATGGTGGTATTTATGAAGATTTGGCTAATTGATAAAGATTGATGATGGATAATTAATGATGCTTTAATTCAGTGAGTCATTCTTTTGGTAGGAGCTGAAGTTGAAGATAACTTCAACAAAGTATATCATTGCACTTTTGTAGTTTTGCAACAAGGCTGCAGTACAAACCTATCGCCTTCCATTGTTGCCTTCTGCAGGAAATTGAACGGAGGCCTCCAAAACATGCCCTTATCACTTATCAACCAGCTGCAATAACCTGCAAAATGACTTCCAATAATGGTTCAAACCGCAACGAGGTTCATGCAAGATTTAATCAAAGCAAGGTAGTTTAAGTTGGTGTGGGCCAGTAAGGCAGTCAACAAAATGGTAGCATGCCAACTTGTCAAAATATTGAAAATTAGCAGCTGCAAGATTTTCATGAGCAGACCATATCAGGCTGAATGGGCCTCAATTAATCAGCTATTGTCATCCCAGCATCAATTTTCAGTTCTATTCCCGTTCATTGCTGAAAATTACAAAACAATATTAAAAATAAAATTTACATTATTTCTTTCAAGATTAAACATCATAAAATTGAACATAACTAAACATATCAAGTCACAGAAGAGCCTAGTGCAGACTACCATACTTTTCAATTTTGTCATTGTTAGGGTGAGTGTTGGAAGGGGAGAAGATTTGTAAGTATGTCTGAAATGGGAGCAAATTTGCTCTGGGAAGATGTAGAAAGTAATGAGGTTGTAGCGGCCTGCTGGCCAACACAGGAAACGGCCGTCAAACGGGCAATCAAACAAGCAACACGCAGGCTGAGAGACCCGCTCCCATAGCCTGCAGTTGAATCGAACAATCTCTGCCACCATATCGCAGGGTGTCCATTCCGGGCCTGCAGATCCAGTACTGCCAAAAGGCAGAGCTGCAGCACAATAAAGTCAGTGTCGACTACATTCTCCTCATGTGAGAGTCTTCTTTCTTTAACCTCGAGCTACAACCACTGCATATCTCGAGCTATAACCATAGTGACCCACTACCAGGTCAATGACACTTTGAGAGCCTTCTGAGTGAGAAATTACTTTTGAAGAAGATTGTATATCAGAAGAGGCTCAAACAGTTGAAGAGGATCATTCTTCAGCGTAGGAACTAATATTGAGCTGGAATGTGGCATTGAGATGAGAACTGATATTGATACTTTTGAACCTTTTTCTCTGTCCACATGGTAAAGTTTTCCATGGACAGAGCTTGGGTTAGAGTGTTTGTTTTGGAACTTGTGCAAGTAAGACTAGCCCAAAGGAGGGTTGAAATGATTTTCTGTTGGCTTGGGAGAGGACATTGATGCTGGTTCACATATCATTCCAAGGTTAGTGCTTTTAGGTGCCTGCTTAGAGATAGTGCAGGTCTCAGAAGTTTACAGGAGGATAGGTAGACTATGAGGTTTCTGCTTAGTTTAAAGACTTAAGTTTTAAGCACCTTTTTCCTCAATTAACCAAAGAATCTGCTGGCATGCTGCAGAGGATGTGAATTTTCTCATTGATGTTTGCACTTGCTCCCACTATACATAGAATGGTCTAATTTTCTGGGGTTTGTCATGAATCTTTACTATTGGAAGGCCACATTTTACAGTGGGGATCAGGTTAATGGAGCACCTTTGTCTTGCATATTTTGACCGTAAGGCCCACCTTCTCATATATTGCAATGAACAACTTAACAGCTTAAAGCTTAGCCTGAAAGTGCACTCAAACATAAACATTGTCTGTTTACTACAGCTGCACTTAAGTATGAGAGATGGTCCTGGATTTTGGTCATCATATGTTGAATAGTTTAACATCATTTCTGAAAATTAGTTCCACTCTTAAGAGAAATGAAGTACAACATTAAAGTGAGGAAATTATTATGTAACGCTGCTTCATTTCTTGCCTAATACTGAGAGCAACAATTACATTTGTTTTAAATTTCTAATTGGACAATAAAGTTATTTTGAAAAAAACCACTGCCATGCACTTGTGCAGGCACAAATTAGGTAAAAGGAAAAAAAACTGAAAAGAAACGCTGTGTGTTATAAAGGAGACTATTATCAGATGAGTAAATCAGGCATTTAGAAGGGAGACAGCTGAGAGGGAACTGAAAATCTAAAAGCTCATTATTCTGTAACTGAGATAAAACAGAAAATACTGGAAACAACCATTTCAGGTTCAAAGCCCAAGTCTGACGAAGGGTCTTCAGACCAAAATATTAACTCTGTGTCTCTTTCCACAGATGTTGCTTGGTCAACTGAGTGTTTCCAGAATATCGGATTATTTGAAATCCTCTGTTATCCGAAAATGTTTTTGGCCCTGGAAAAAATTTGGATAAATGAGGATTTCCAAAACAATCAGAAATCCTCAGTTCATTGAAATTTTGGAAAAATCTCTGAGTAGAATTTTGAGTTTTTAGTGTTGGATTTATCTTATTTTGTTCAAGTTGTTTTCTGTTGAGAATTAAACATTATTTCATGCTTTAAAAGATTTACCTTGTTGTTTGCTATTGTTTAAACACTGTTACAAGTGATTTGCTGTTGCTACTGGCCTGCTTTTTTTTAAATGATCAGTTATACGAAAATATAATTGATCTGAAATAGACCCAGTCCTGACCATTTTGGATAATCGAAGTTGTACTGAATTAGAAAGAGGTTAGATATTGAGAGGGGAATGAACGTGATAGATGTTTTGAGGGAGATGTTTTGAGGTGGAGATGTTTTGAGGGCTTACAGAGGATGCTCAACTATTAGCCTTCCAGGCAGCCATTTTCACCTCTTGGCTATAGGTTTGCAAGAAGCTTGAAAAAGCTTGTTGGTCTGTGTCATATATATAGCAAACATTAAAATTAAACCAAGTGATCTTAATGAAATAATTTTAAAATAGTCCTGACTCCAAAAACTAGAATACTGAGCCATCCTTTAATCTGCCTCCATTGAAACAAGGTGATTGATTTTCCTTTTTTTTTCATTTTATATATCCACCTGTTGCTTTCCGTCCACCTCATCCCCTCTTTAGAGGTTCACTCAGTCTGATGTTATGCACGATGTTCATCATTGATTAACCTCACAATTTAATTCACTCGACACAATTTTGAAGAATAAATCTGTGTTTCTGCATCAGCATTTATTTTAAGATGGCATCTATTGTTTCATTTCTTTAAATTACCTCCCATTGCATGTAGAGGGAGCAGTTCACTATGTGTTATATCATGGTTATAAAGCCAGATAAATATCCAGAAGCTGTTTAATGCATGTTAAATGAAAACCTCTTATATTAAGTATGGGGTAGATTTACTCTCAGAAATACAGAGAATTAAAGATTTAGAAGATTTTAAGTTATTGAATCAAATACATTTTGCAGACAATTTTTTAAATTTAACTGCCAAATTTATTTTTCAATTCAGGGCCATAAAGTTATGCCTGTACTGCTCCAAATGTTCATAAATGTTGTATAGATGATTTTTAAAGAAAAATCAGGAACAGGAATTCACAGATCTCAATTTCAGAGCATCATTCTGGACAAGAGTGAGTGAGATTTAAAAAGTATTGTTTGCTTATCAAATAAAACATTTCCTTCAATGTTACACAAAACCATATTTTTAACAATTAATATGGATTGCAGCAATTTGAAATGGTTTTTGTGAAATGATTCAAAATATTTTAAGGTGCTGTTAAAATCAAGTTGTGCTGTTTTATTAGGGGGCCGTTACCAAGTTCAGTTTCATGTAGTAGGTGAGTTTTCTTGTCAGAAAAACAAAAATGAAAATTCAGTCTTTAAAATTTAGCAAAATAACATAATAAAATAGTTTAAAATCATGTAAAATTATACTGAATGCTGAAGTAGTGTTTTAGGGTCTGTCTTTTAAATCCATTTTATTAAAATTTTGAGAAGTGAAAATGAAATATATCCATTCTTAAGATTATTTTGTTATATCCATGTTTGTGAGAAGGAATTAATTTTATATTTTTAAATTTCAGGCCAAATTATATTCATACATGATTTGCCTTTGTATATTTTGCAAAATATCTGCACCCTTTACAGCATTGAGTTTAAAGATGTTGACAGTTTCAAATTTAATAGTAACTGGAAAACAAAAATGTGGTTTGCAGTACCCCTAACAATTATCAGGCTGCATTACATTGTGCTGCTTTCCAACATACATAAAATAGGTGATACAAAGCATTCCACAGGAATAAAGGCAAAACACTTTTTAATGAGTTTTAAATGACAAAAAATAATATTTGACTCCCATGTTATATCACATGTAATTAGAGATATCAGTGGGCAGCATCCTCCTTTAAAGAAGACCGCAGAGCCCACCTCACTGACAAAAGACAAAGGAGGAAAAACCCAACACCCAACCCCAACCAACCAATTTTCCCTTGCAACCGCTGCCACCGTGTCTGCCTGTCCCGCATCGGACCTGTCAGCCACAAACGAGCCTGCAGCTGACGTGGACATTTACCCCTCCATAAATCTTCGTCCGCAAAGCCAAGCCAAAGAAAGAAGAAGAGATATTGATGTAAAATAGAATGCATATCACATTTAGCTGAGTTATTGTGGTAAATACTTAGATTTTAGGAATGATCATGGAATTGAATAATATTAACTATGGTACATTTGAGAAATCCTATAATTAGGGGTTTCAAAAATATATTTGGCTTTTAGAAGCTAGTAGCAAAATTCATGAACACCAGAATTTCAATATGATTTATTTTTATAGACACTGATTATTTATATTGTATTAATAATCAATAACTCTAGTAAAGCTAAGAGACTGCGCATATAGAATTTGCCTCTGTAATTCTGAACCAAATACTTACATTTTAAAATTATTGTCCACAGCAACAATGTTAAACTGTTTTAATTCTGAATTATACTAAAAAGCAATGGGATATTGTCTAAAGCAAAACACTTTTGTTTTGATTTTCTGATATGGTAAACAGAATATGTGTTCAGCATGCAAGAACATTACAGGATAATATGAATATATAAGAGGGCCTTATGATGTTGTAATTTATCACTCAGTTGGTAGTAGATAGGTGGTAAGGTGCAGATTCTCCTTTTCTGTTAGCATTTGTGAGTTCTTGATCTCAATCAGGCCATCTGGAGAGAGAAGAACCAGAAGAGTAAACTATAGAAGCTGCTTTTGCGCAGTATGTAGCTGTCATGACGGATTAAGCAAGGTCATCTTGTCTTAGTTTTTTTCTGGTGCTCCAGGCATGTCAGTTACAATGCGCTTGGAGCAAGACCACAGTATTAGATGCCAGCAGTTCGTCAAAGACTGCTTGCCAACAGAATTTTCAGATGGGGGTGGAAGATGGTAGGACAAAGATGGCAAAGAGCAGTTATGCCAGATGGAAGAAGAGGTGGCAAAGGCAGCAGGGGCATCTAGCAGAGATTTTTTTTTTAAATGTACTGTGACCTCCCCTTCAATACCAGTTACTCTGGCTGCTGTGCTGTTCAAGCTCTTGAATTTTATGCAAATCATTTTTTTGTGCTTCACTTAATATCACGTGCAGTATCGACTCAAACTCCAAGAAACTTTCAGCTAGTTGCATTGATAGATTCCGCCGGACTTGAGCAAAATTCATGACATTATGCAGAGCGTGCCTTCTAATTTTGGAGCTATTCTGAGAGATGCATACAAATTATTTTTGTATATTCCATGCTATTCCTTGTGTCTAGTGAATTACTAAGGAAGGGGGATCACTAAATTAATTTGTTGAATATTATGTTTCATTCTACTCTTTGTGTCATCTGACTTTAACAGTCAAAAATAACTGGCTTATTTTTAAATGTAATATTTGAAGATTAAAAGTAATGAAATAGCATGAATGTCCCTGTGAATAAAAATTGTAAAAATTCAGGTTTCAAATTTCCCACATTTGTGTATACATATAATTCCAAGGAAGCTTCCTTGAAGAGATGCAACATCCACATGGACTCCTGGGAACCTCTGGCCCATGGAGTAGGGGAGGAGAATTCAGGCCAATACTGAAAACCTTAAGGCCATTTCATTGAGAGCACAATGAAGCAGCAGAAGGAACATACCACCTCACAAACGATATCAGCCACCTCTTGCCCCATTTGTGGAAGAGACTGTGGTTCCCACATTGGTGTTATTGGGCATCTCAGAACCCTCAAAACTGGAGTAGATTAAGTAATTCTCAATCTCAAGGGACTGTCTTAAAAAATGCATATGGTAAAATGCCTGATATCTAGCACCTAAGGGGATTGGTAGATGTCCAATAAGCGAATTTCCGGGTTGCTTGAGACTGCGAGTTGTAGACACCAATTTTAAACTATGTACTTTTTACCCATTTATTTTCTGTGATTTTTTTTGCCAGTTGCTGGAATTCTGCATAGCTGGAATATTACTGTACTACTGAGCCAAAGTTATTTGTTCTGCATAAAACCAAGAATGACAGAGATAAATGTAAACAATTCCATGGCACTGTCAAAAGCATATTTATCCCACAGCCAACATTTAAGATAGATTAAATAATTATAACTTTGCTGTTTGTGGATCTTTGCTTTGAGCGAATAGACAGCCACATTTCTGATCTTACACACTGTAAATACTTCAGTATTTTTAAAGTTCTTTGGACTGTGAAAGATTCTAGAAATAAGTGAACATATATAAACAGAACGATCTCTCCATTTATATGTGTAAAATGAATTACTTTTTAGATACTCTTACAGGATTAGTAAAATTCATTTTTTAAATGAAAACACCACCTTGAAATTAAATTGATGAAACATATTTGATAAGATTTTGCTAAGATTGTCTGCTAATCTTGGCCCAAAAATTGCAATGAGCTTTGAGTCACCTGTGCTTACTGCTAATCTATGAGAAAGTATTAGCTTAAAAATTAGATTGGATAGCACCTAAAGAACTGGCTAATTGTGATCATATTCAACTTTATCCAAAGTTCATCATGCCAGAAATCATTTCAGGTCAATTAAAATGCACTTCAGCCTTGTGCTCACATTAATGACTAACAATTTCCTGGTATTAGGCATACAGCAAGTGACATAATTATTTGCACATTACACATTTCTACCCATACTGACATACCTTGGGGTAGAAAGCTTCATATTATATATTTATGAGACCAGGCCTGCAGTATCACATGTTGTTTTTGCCATTTTTTAAAATAAAATCAAGGTGTTCTTGCCTTAGTGGCAGTGCAGAAGTTGCAGGAAGGAGCCTGCAGAGAACCATATCATGCCATGACCTCCCTGGTGGACAAAATATTTGCAAGCTGAGATATTTTGAAGTTGCCTTGGTTGAAATATGTGACATCCTACAGGAAGCTCTTTGGTCATCTTATATCTGGACTCTTCATTGTGTAGGGGTTAGCATTGAATTCATTTTATTTGCCACAGTATCTTGCCAAGCAGCAGCACCTAATCTATGCCAGACCTTCTAACGTACTGCTCAGCATGGCATCAGAGAGCCCATTCAAGGATTAGAATTTTTTTTAGATTAAAATAGGTTCAGGGAGAGCAAGTAGCATCAAGCTTCCCAGACATTCAGAACCAAGATCATTTTTACGAATGAGAATTAGGATGCTTTCCTAATTATGCCCAACAGGGTAATGCTCAACAACAGAAGATGAATGCAGATGTTCAACCCACGCAAGTTAGATGCAAAACCCATGCAAGAACCATGACTGTAGCAGAAAATGTCTTTGTAACACTGCACTGACATTTTGTTGACTGTGTCAGTCCATAGATATTATGCAATATAAACCAAAGAGATAGGCAATCTTTACTGTAGTCTACTGTATGCTGCAGGAACATTTCAATCAAAGGAATAAGAACAGGTACTCTGAACCTGAGAACTATGAGATAGAGTCAGGAGAGCAGCATTAGGAGCCTCCAGAACTGGAAGACCATCTGGGGATGTCCTTCCGCAGAATCTGCTGCCCCATCTCCCAGCTGAGCACAAGAGATAGGGATTGGTCATGCAAGATTTGAGTATTTCCTGGTTGGTGAGAGGAATTTCACAAGAAGTCTGCAAAATAAAGTACCTAATGCAAATAAAGTAATCCTCTTCATACCACAATTGTTAATAATGTTACATCATAGATCAGCTGTAATAGAAATTCGCCAAGAAAATGGCATCTTTAAAACAATACACTGTATTTTTATTAATAATTATTAATAATATAACATCTTAATTAAATCTAAATTTAACTCCAGCTATGTGCAAATGTGTGTGTGTGTGTGTGTGTGTGTGTGTGTGTGTGTGTGTGTGTGTGTGTGTGTGTGTGTGTGTGTGTGTGTGTGTGTGTGTGTGTGTGTATTACCCAAACCAACACAGCTTAGGCATAATTATGAAAAGTCAATTCATAATTCAGTCTTATGTTGAAACTCAGCATCTTTAATCTGATATTCAGAAGTAATTATGAAGTAAGTGAGACACTAAATCATCAGACTTCTCCAAACTCATGAATTCTTCTCAAGTTGCTTTCAAAGGAATGTTCTTTCATATGAATGATTTGTCACAAATCTCTTCCTTGCATAGGGGTTACAAAATTTGTGAATTTCATGATGCAATGTTTCCACGAACCCAGGCATGGGTTAAACAAAATGACCATTAAGATGGTCATGATCCAAATACAAGATTGATCCTTTACCCAGACAAAACTCAAACAAAAATAACCATTACAAGCCCACAGTATCACTACTCTCCTGTGACAAGGAAATATAGCAGAAGTGACCATCTTCCCCAAAGTAACTTTAATTCTGTTTCTCCAGATGACTTTCTGATGAACTAAAATGCAGTTTTTTAAAGTGTCTTAATCACATGACTTGCTTGATAAATACTGGTTTTCAGTTTCAGTTTCCCAAAAGCCTGTCAATCAGCAGATGGCCTTCTGTTTGAATAGATGTCTTCTTGAGTAAACATTCATTGTTTTATTCTTTCAGTTGAGAACAATAATGTTGGTTTTGTGGCTTTTGCTTAGATGCCAGGTTGTCTGTTCAAAATGTTATTATGAACTCTGTGCGTGTCCTTCCCTGCCCCAAACCTCCCCATAGTAACTTACTAAAGTATAATATATAAAATAAAGATAAAAATAACAGAAGCCTGCAACATTATCTATATATAACAATAAACAGATGATGCATTAACTTCCATAACTTCCTGCTGTGCCGGTCTACCAGCTCTGAATGCAAGGCACAAATGCATGAATCATTTCTCCAGTTATTTTAATGGCTTGCTACAACATCCCCATATTTTCTGATGAATAGCAGCTTTCTAAAATATCTTAGATCTCCCATAAACTACATTTTTATCTGAGAGTTCCCACTCTCCAGGTGTAACTAATGGTTTGCAAATCATATTGACATATCCTGTGTGATCATGGAATTTCTTTCAGCTTTACACCATTGTCTGGGAATTCTTAGCCCTGGAGGAGATTAATGGAGCTAGCTCCTGCTAAGGTTTGATGGCGGGCCTGCAAATTTCCTGCTCTCCTCCTGGTTGTATCCCATTGTCCAAATCCTCTATGTCCCTTTGAGTGATTGTGGGTTTCCCTCTCTTCTTCTGCAGTCTGTCTCCTTCATGAGTTTTGTATAGTGTGTTACTGCTATATAACTGCCAAGGGAAGGCAGTATTTATCTTCTATGACTGTTTGAGAGTGAATTGGTTGGAAATGCACAAAACTGATTAAAAGAATCATACAGACCCAAGTTTAACACTGATTTCTCACTGTAGATCATCCTGATCATATTTCAAACTGGGTTTTGGCCAATTTCATTTTTAATGAGACACCTTATTAGCACTAAACTGATCCATGTTAAGCAAATATAAGCATAATCGTAATCAGTTTTGGGCAATTAACTTTGTGCATTTGTCCAAAATGAAAACTGGAAAGGAGCGGCTACATTTTCAGTAGCCAGATTCCACCCTAACAAAGGCCTTTTTTTTCCCCACAAATAAAAGACCATCTCCATCCAACCCATAACCACATATCAATGTATTCATGGGTTTCTTCATCATCTCACTCCGTCAGGCGTGGTACCCACCTGTTTCAAACAGGCGTCAATCATACCGGTGCCCAAGAAGAGCGTAGTAACCTGCCTTAATGACTATCGACCAATAGCACTTACATCAACAATGATGAAGTGTTTTGAAAGGTTGATGTTGAAGCATCTCCTGTCTGAACAGTAACATGGATCTGTACCCATTCACTTATCACAGCAACAGGTCTATAGCGGAAGCCATCTCACTGGCTCTACACAAAGCCCTGGAACACCTGGAGAGCAAAGATTCATTCATCAACTACTGATCAGCATTTAACACCATCATCCCCTCAAAACTAAGTAGTGACCTCCAAGTCCTGGAGCTCGACACCCCATTGTGTAATTGGATCCTGGATTTACTCACCTGCAGACCGTAATCAGTCAGGATTGGTAAGAACATCTCCTCCACAATCTTCATCAGTACTGAAGCACCACAGGGCTGTATTCTTAGCCCCCTGCTCTACTCACTTTACACCTACAACTGTGTGGCTCAGTATGACCATAATACCATCTACAAATTTGCTGACAATACCCTGGTAGTTGGTTGTATTTTTAAAAAAGTGATGAGTCAGCATACAGAGATCGAAAACTTGGCTGAATGATGAATGAAGAACAACCTTGCACTCAATTTTGCAAAATCCAAGGAGTTGATTGTTGACTTCACGAAGGGAAAATCCAGAGATATACGATCCAGTGATCATTGAGGGATCAGGGGTCAAGAGGGTGGCAAAAGTTTTGGGAAATTACTATCTCGGAGGACCTTTTCTGGACTCAATGCTCTAATGGCATCATGAAAAAGCATGTGAGTGCCTCTACTTCCTCAGGAGTTTGCGAAGGTTTGGTATGACATCAGAAACCCTGGAAAATTTCTACAGATGTGTGGTGGAAAGTGTGCTGACTGGGTCATCATGGTGTGGTATGGGGACACCAATAGCCCTGAGCATAAATCCCTCCAAAAGGTAATGGTCAGAGCCCAGGACATCACAGGCAAAACTTTCCGCACCATTGCGAATGTCTACAGGGAACACTGATATCAGAGAGCAGCAGCAATCATCAAGGATCCACATCACCCAGCACACATTCTGTTCTCGCCGCTGCCAGCAGGAAAGAGGTATAGGTGCCACAAAGCTTGCACCACCAGGTTCAGGAACAGTTGTACAGTTTGTTTACATTTTATTATCTGTTTACAGTTCCTTATTTGTTTACATATGTACTTTGTGTATAGTTATTTTTGCACTACCAATAAGTAGTAAATATTATTACATTAATATTTAAGATTATTTAAATACCGAGAAGCAATTGAAATCACACTAAATTAACAGCTTAATTTCTCATATCTGTTCTGAAAACTGTGGAATCATTGAGCATGTTATGAAATGTTATGATTTTACCCTCCATCACTATGTCCAATGACAGGACATAATAGAGAAATCAATGTTAAACAGCAGGCTGGCAAGTTTAACATTTCTGTATTTGTAGAGTCAGGCTGAGAAATCCTGATTTCATTGGCAAGGAAATTAGATTTTCATCAGTATATTCAAACGGTGCAAAGCTGGACAAGATGTTTGAAAAGTGCAGACATTTATGTCACCAGCAGAGTGGGTATTGGGCAACCAGTGGATGTAATGTGTGCAGATTTCCAAGTATGATTAAGTAGTAGGGTGTCACATAAAGGTAACAGCTCATAGTATTGAGAATAATATATTTGTGTGAATAGTCGATTGTTTAATTGACATAATTGAAAGAGTTAATTGGTCGTTTGCAAGTTGGAAAACTGTAATGTGCAGGATGATACTAAGATCAATGCTGTGGCAATGGCTATATCTAATGTTGATTGAGGCATGGAAGCTGACATATGATCTCATTTTTCAATGCAAAGCTAGGTTGTGAGAAGTAAATTGTGAAGATGAGACAAAATGTCTACAGAGTGGTTAAAATCAAGTTAAGTGATAGCAAAGTACTGACAGAAGGAGTTTAATGTAGAGCAATGTGAGTTTATCTATTTTGGAATGAAGACTAGAAAACCTAAATATTACTAATAGGGTGTGTGAGTAATTTTTATTTAATTTTGATTTAAATTTAAAAAATTTTAAATAAAATAAACTTAAAAGTTGAATATCATTTATAGGTTGTGTGAGTACTGAGTGCTGATCTCGGAATGCGTCTCTGTACAAGGAACAGGGATTAATTAGGAAAGCAAATGTAATGTTGGCAATTGCAAGGAGAATGGAGTACAAAAGTAGGAAATTGCAGCTAAAGTGCACAAAATTAAAGTGAGATGATACTTGGGGTACCATGCAAAGTTTTGGTCCAAAAACAATCTGCTGAAGGAACTCAGCAGGTTAAGAAGCATCAGTGGAAGAATAGGAATGATCAATATTTCAGGCCGGAACCATCCATTAGAGCTGAGATAATAAGGACAGGGTGGGAGGGATTGGACTGGAGCCAATAGGGGATTGGTGAACCGTAAATCCCATAAATATTAGGGCCATCGTATGCCATCTGCTAAAGTAAACAGAAAGAGACAGCATTCTTATCCTTGCTTGTGTTAACACTTCCAAAACATAACTAGCTCACAGAGATGAAATCAAAGGTAGTGAACTCAAAATGATAGTTCCGAAGCACCCTTCATTGTTGAAAGGAGATTTTACATAAAAAAGGATGTTGTACATTAGCTGCACTTACTGGTGAAGAGAGAGTTGCCAGGACCAGAGAAAGGGAGTGAGAGACAGAGTAAAAAAGGGGATCAGGTTGGTAGATGAGGTGATATGTGAGGACAAGGCTGCCAGTGATGGAATCTTAGAAGAGAAGGAGACAATAGTAGAATTGTCATAAACGAGAGACAAGATGGAACTGAAGGGCAGCTCTTAAGGGGTGTGAAACAAGAATCCTGTTGGGGAAATATGGGTGGAATAAAATAGAACCAAAGAAGGAGGCAGATGAGAATGGTTCAGGAGTTGGGTGGGGAAAAGTGGGAAAGGTGACAAAATGGGGAAAGAATGGAAAAAGGTCAGAAGAAGAAAGAAAGGATTCAGCTACCTGAAAATGGAAAGTTCATTTAGGCTGAAGGCAGGTCAGGCAGAATTAGAGGTGGTGTTCCTCTAGTTTGCAGTGGGCCTCACTCTGGCAGTGGAAAATGCCAAGGATGGTCATGGAGAGGAGATTAGGGAGGGGTGACCAGACAAGGAAGAAAACGGAGAGAATGATTCCTGTGGAAGGCAGAAAAATGAGGGCTGGTAGTGAGGACTAATGGCAGCACGTGCGAGAATGGGAAAAGGAGTTGAAATGGCATGCATTTGAAAATATGACCATTACGGACGGAGCATATATACTCTGCAATATCATCCCCATGTCCACGTTTGGTCTCACCAATGTAGAGGAGGCCACATCCAGAGCAACTGAGGGCAATAGATGAGGTCTGGTGAAGTGCACATGAATCTTTGCCTCACCTGGAAAAGCTGTTATATAGAATGAGGGTGAGGGTGAGATGAAAATCTGGAGGAAAGTGCTGTATTTACATCCTTTTTCTCAGGGAAGCTATGTTTCCAGATAAAGTAGGACATTTCAGATGTCCTGGAATGGAAACCTTTATCCTGATAGCAGAAAAACTGGGAGAAAGGGATGGCATCCTTACAGGAAATAAGGTAGGAGGAGGTATAGTCCAGAAATCTGTAGGAGTCACTAGGTTTGTAGTGAATATTAGGGTATAGCTTGTCATCTGAGAAAGAGACAGATAGATTTTGAAGGGGGAGAGAACTGTCAGAAATTCTCCAAGTGAATTTCAGAGCGGGGTAGAGGTTAATAGCAAACTTGGTAAAATCGACACGTTTTGCATGGGTGCAGGAAGCAGCCCCATTGTAATCATCAGTGTAATGGAGGAAGAGTAGGAGTGTTGGGGTAGTTTGAGAACATTGACTGCTCCTCGTAGCCAACAGGCATATCTGGGACTCGTGCATGCCCGTGGCTACACCTTTATCATAAGGAAATGAGGCATGTAAGGAGAATTTAATCAAAGTGAGAGTGAGTTCTGTCTGTTGGACAGGAGTGTTGATGGAGGAAAACTAGTCATAATGTTGTTCCAGAAAGAATTGGAGGGCTTTAAGACCTTCCAAATGGGGATGGAGGTGCAGAGTCTGCACATCGCTGGTGAAGATAAGATGGTGGGATCCAGGATCAAAATTTTTGGTCTGCTTTTTCAAAGATTTATGCTTTTGCCTTGGTAGCAGTTCAGAGAAGTCTTACAATACTGATCCCAAGTATTAAGGGATTATCTTATGAAGAAACTTTATCATTAAATCTTTGGCTTTATAGTCTCCTCCACTCACAACTCTCTGTAAAAAACTTATCCCTGATGTCTCCTCAAAACTTTTCTCCCCTCATCTTGTACAGATGTCCTCTGGTACTTGCTACTCTGGGAAAAAGATGCTGGCAGTCCAGCCTCACGGCCTCTCATCATCTTGTTGAATTCTATTAAGTCACACCTTATCCTTCTTCGCTCCAAAGAGAAATGCCTTGCCTCATAAGACACATTTTCCGATCCAGGCATCAACATGGTAAATCTCTGCACTCTCACCATGACTTCTACATCCTTCCTGTGATGGTGACCAGAACTAAGCACAATATTCCAAGTGTGGTTTATCCAGAGTTTTATAAAAATGCAACATTATCCATCAGCTCCTGAACTCAATCCCCCAACAAATGAAGGCCAACATATCATAAACCTTTTAACTACCCTATCAACCTGCCACCTTGAGAGAGTTATAGATTTGGACCCTAAAGACCTTAAGGTCCCTCTGTTTTCCACACTGTTAAGAAACCTGCCATTTAGCCATGCCTTCATGTTTGACCTTCAAGAATGCATCACTCATCCAGATAGAACTCCATCTGCCACTCTTCCACCCAACTCTACATCCTGTCTATATCCTGTTGTAATCTATGACAACCTTCAACACTATCCATGATGCCTCCAACCTTCATGTCCTCTGCAAACTTATTGACCCATCTCTCTACTTCGTCCAGGTCATTTATAAAAATTCCACTAGTCACTGATGTCCAGGCAGAATACATTCCATCTACATTCTAGCCAAGGTTCCATGGATCCCACGCCGCATGAATAGCCTTGATCTGAGGAAGGGCCCAAATGGCTTAATGGCACGCTGATTTATTAATTCTTGCACCTCTCAATCTAATAATATGTTGGGCAGGAAGTAGATTTAAAAATATTCTCGTGAGGTTTTGCTATTAAATGACACGGGAGCTTCATATTCTCAACGTACCTGAGCTCTCTAGCCATTGGCAAGAGTCCTTGCTGGCTCTCAGGTCCACCCTTGTGTGCCCCACTCCCTTCCCCCCACCCCGTAAATCCCATAAATATTAGGGCCATCGTATGCCATCTGCTAAAGTAAACAGAAAGAGACAGCATTCTTATCCTTGCTTGTGTTAACACTTCCAAAACATAACTAGCTCACAGAGATGAAATCAAAGGTAGTGAACTCAAAATGATAGTTCCGAAGCACCCTTCATTGTTGAAAGGAGATTTTACATAAAAAAGGATGTTGTACATTAGCTGCACTTACTGGTTGCTAGGAAATGCTTTACAAAGGATGATGATCTTATTTAGTATTGCTGTCATGTTCTATGATTACCGTTACCTCAAAAAAACTTTGCATGCTGAAAGGAAAAGCAAATCACAAGGATTTTTTTTCAGTATAATGCACTCAATAAATAAAGTATTACAAAGGGAATGATAACCACTTGTGATATATTTTTGAAGCTCAGATGATTCTTTATATCTTTCTGCGTGAAAGCTTCACTGTAGAATGGGAACATAAAGGCTCAGTGTAAATCCATTAGTGCCACATCCAATGATCCTTTAGAAACAGTGAGAAGAACCAGATTTTGGATGACTTGACCGTTACAAACATGCCCTACTATATTGTTTCTTTATGAAAGAAATACTAAACTGATTCATTATACCTATATACATTAATAAAGGTAGCTTACAAAAAGTTGATCTGAATTTGGATTAAACGTATATTTTAACTGCCCCACCAAGAACCTTAATTTTATATATATTTTTTTAATTTAGACGTACAGCACAGTAACAGGCCATTTCAGCCCACAAGCCCATGCCGCTCAATTACGCCCAATTGAGCTACAGCCCCTGGTACATTTTGAAGAGTGGGAGAAAACCAGAGCTCCCAGGGAAAACCCATGCAGGCACAATGTACAAACTCCTTATAGACAGTGTGGGATTCAAACCCCAGTGCCAATTGCTGGTGCCAACCACGCTGCATATTTCTAAACAATGGAGTACTCAACTTGGGGAATAGGCCTGAATGGGAAGGATGGATTGATGTAAGATATATGTTTGATTGCATGGAAGTCTAAACTATATGAATATATTTTGAAAGTAAAACTTTGCTAGTATAACATGTCTGCCCAATCACTTCCAATTTTAACCAAAGTGAAACAAAGGTAGAATGATCAATGGAGAGAAACAAAAAAGTCTGCAGATACTCTGATTGTAGTAAATACTCAAAAGGGCTTGAGAAACTCAGCAGATCCCACACCGTCCTTTTGTGGCTGGAAAATATTGGCTCGATTCTCTAACATTAGAGGAATTCCACAAAGTATGGTCTATTGAGAATGCCAGTTGGACATTACATGGCACCTGGATTTCTGATGTATGTTTCTGGTAACTGAACTTGGGAACTTTACCAGTCTTGATCTGGAATCTTCAGTCATTTATGACTGGACACACTCTGTTCTTCATTAGACTATTGGGGTTAGATTTAAGGCTGGAATGTGAAATTATGCAGTGACAGGCTTAAAAGAGTTGACCAAGAAAATCCGAAGTTGCTAGGGTAGAGACACAAAAGTTCTGGGGAAACTCAGTAGGTCACGCAGCATCCATAGAAAGTAAAAAATAACCAAAGTTCTGAGCCTGAGGCTTGAGGTAAGAGCTGAGTTGATAGTAAAAGAGATGTTCTCACATGGAGCACCTCATCCTAAGAGCAGATGCCACAGGGATGGAGGAATTGTGAGAAAGGAATAGAATCCTTCCATGGGACAGGGTGTGGAGAGGTGTAGTCGAGGTGAAGAGTTGATGGGTTTGTAGAGACTTTATGTCCCGAGATGGAGACAGAGAGTTTGAGGAAGGAGAGAGAATTGCTAGAGATGGACCAAGTAAATTTGAACTTAACGAGATTGATCAATCCATCTTTGGTGCATTATAAGCATCAGCTTTTGAGTATAATGAACAGACTATTGAAATAGCTGCCATTGCTAATGAAGTATCATATCAGTTTATAGAATTTAACCAGTTTCATTCTAAATACTTCCACCTTCCATTGTGATTGCACTTATTTCAGTTCAGATTTCAGATTTATTGTCAGACTACATACATGCCATCACATACAACCTTGAGATTCCTTTTCTGTGAGTGAGGCAGAATTACCACTTATTGATAATGCAGAAAAAAACTGTACTCAAACAAAGAAATGTAAACAAACTGACTGTGCAATACAGAGAGAAAAAATCTAGTTGGAGGCACTTGTTTTGCAAAGGTCCTCACCCTCTGAAATTCTACCCAGTTGTGGCAACTGCTTCCTCAGATATCCTTAATCATAAAATCTATTCTTCCTGCACACTACTTAGCATCATCGAGTACCAATAAAAACTATCCCAATAAAAGCTACAAAGACAAACTTCCTAACGTCCACAGGCTTGTGCCAAAAGTGGGAGAGTTACCACAAACTAGTCAAGCAATAACCTGGCATGGTTATAGTTATGGAATTATGCTCAACAAAGTCCCTGATTTGTTCTGTCATAAATGTATGTTGTCTCGTATTGGCAGGATAGATGTGGATTCTTTTTTTGAGAATTCTGATGGACCCGTCCCTTTTTTCTTGGATGTGTAGTTCCAACTTCACTTAAAATGCTTGAGGAAAGTGCATTTAAATAACACCTATCCATAATCTTAAAAGGTTCACGCATCCACCATTCCCTCATGATGGTTGCATCAACAAATTACACTGCACTAATTCACCTATCTTATTCAACAAGGCTTACAGATCCAAAGCTTCTGCCGCTTAAGAAGACAAAGGGCAGTGCGTCTACGGAAATGGAATCATCTGCACATTGGCATCCTGGTTTGGAATATATTCTCATTCTCTCACTGTTATCCAGCCATAATCCTGGAATTTCCCTACACAGAACAGCATGGGACCACAGTGATTGTTGGCTCTCTTTGAACAGATTAAATATCTTACTGTTCAGCAATATCAGCACCTTACATACAGGCCTGATAATTTGTCTTCCTTTGGTCATGTTACACATGCAATATAGTCACCTTTGCACTCTTCCAAAATTTAGTTCTATTGAAATGAGAAGTAGAGGACAGCCAAAAATCCCATTATATTTGCCTATTTAGTGATATCTAATGGGAATAAATACCTAACAGTACAGAATTTTAGCAGTTGAACTTTTCAGGGTATCAAAAAGTTTACACTTTATTAATTTAACTGAATGACAGCAGGGTGAAGCACGGGAGGAGACCATTCAGCGGCGATGTCCATACCAATCGTTGTAAGAGCAATTGGGTTCGTCTCACTCTTCCTAACTCTCCCCATTGCCCTGTCTGCTTTTCAGCACTCCTGACGAAGGGCTCAGGCCCGGAACTTTGGTTATTTTTTACTTCGTATGGATGCTGCGTGATCTACTGAGTTTCTCCAGCACTTTTGTGTATTGCACTCAACCCCAGCATCTTCATATTTTTTGGTCAACTGTTTTAAGCCTGTCGCTGCATAATTTCACACTCCAGCCTTAACTCTAACCCCAATGGAACAATGGAGAACAGAGTTGTCCAGTTATAAATGGCTGAAGATTCCGGATCAAGACTGGTAAAGTTCCAAGTTTAATTGCCGGAAACATATATCAGAAATCCAGGTACCATGTAATGTCCAACTGGCATTCTCAATAGGCCATACTTCGTGGATTTCCTCTAATGTTTGGGAATCAAGCCAACATTTTCCAGTCACAAAAGGACTGTTATCCATCTAGCCCATCCATCTACTCCCCAACAATTTGCCATACTCCCTGAATTCTTTTTAATGCCCCGAACCTTTTATGTGAACTATACGCTCCCCATTTCTTCATGAAAGTTATTGCAATTCCATATGCATATTGTTTCATTTGCATTAGATTTAAACATATTTAACTCCGATAACACATGATTAAACATAAAGAGAATAATCAAAAGAGTATAAATTTAAATGATATAAACATGATGTTAAGATGCATACTGGTAAATTCAGCCTCTGTTCACAATAGAATTGCACAAAAATCTTATGAGAAAATAAACTTTTTAATTTATCACAATTTTTAAGATAGCTGATAAGTAGTTAAAATTAAAATTTCATCTGATCTTATTTTCAAATACATTTTATTAGTGCATAAAAAGAGAGGACAGGATAGTGTGGATGTTGAGGAAAAAGTTCACATAGAGGCAAAAGATTAGAATGGCTTATAAAGTGAAATGGAAAACCCAGGATATGCCATTAAATGGTATATTTAGAAAAGTCACATGCTCTACCTGCATCAACTTTCTTCTGTATCACCTTACCTAGACAGATGTTTAGGGGTACATTGACTTATTTACTGTGTTATAGATCCCACAACCCAAAAGAAGTTGGAATTTTAATTTGAGGGATAGAAAAAATGAGCATGGAATGGACTGAATTTTTGGTAAAAAAAAAGGTTGGGTTAGGTTTCATCGAGGGCTCCAACCCAAAACATTCTGACCATTTTGCCCGTGGATGCTATGTGACCTCCTGAGTTCCTCCAGCATCTCATTGTCTGCTCAAGCTTCCAGCGTCTGCAGCTCTTCTGCTTCTCAGTTATACCAATCAGTTGCATGCCTGGAATTCTAGCAAGTGATGTAAACCTGTTCGGAATGTTATCCCTGCAGCTACATTGCATGCTTCCTCAACTCAGTTAATTTGTGCGATTCTGAAATGACTAAAATTGATCAAACAGAAAGATTTATATTTGACTGTATACGTCAGCTATTTTAACCTAATAACTTGCTGCGGATATCATGTTATTTACATTGTATATTGATTTGGTCACATTCCTTTCAATAGTAGACATTGACACTTCAAAAGGAGATGTAGCAAACACTGTATCATGCAAGATGCGTTGTTCAGAGAGCAGGGGAACAGAACTGATGTTTTTATTTGTTAAATGAAGGAAGATACAATTCTGAAAATCACAATCAAGATAGCTATTTGATTGATCCATATAGCAGAATAGAATGCCACATAATTAAAATTAACAATTCTCAAGTGAGGCTGGATGCCAGAAGAAATTTTCAGATCAACTAATGGATATATCTATCTGGGGTGTGAAGAAGACTGGCTGATATAATTTGAATAGCATAGAACATTATAGTGCAGTACAGGCCCTTCGGCCGACAATGATGTGCCAACCTATATAAGATTTCATTCTCCACAGCGCACAAATATGGGAAGGTAATGTGCATGTGTGGGGGGTGGGGGGAGGGCGGAGGTTGGAGGGTGGGTGGGAGATGAGGGGGAGGAGATGATAGTGGATGGAGGTATACTCTTGAAAGGCATCAAGCAACTTTGAACAGTGTAAATGTAACTTTGTTTCCTCTCGGAATTGAATGAGCTAAGTAGAATTCCTCGAATTTGATTCATTTGTTTATTGTTTCAATAATTGGTTAAAATCCGCATATACTCAAATGCTGTTCAGTAAAATTTCCAAATATCTAACTTACAAACCACATTTCATTGTAGATTTTACCTATGGTAATTTATCATTTATGCATATGATCCCTATCTAGAAACGTGTTATATGAGTGCAATTTATATATCATATTATGCATGTTAACATATATAAACTTTCTTAAGGCCAAATTTAGGGTAGAAATATCTCCAAAGAAATTCACACACAGATACTTAAGAATATAGATTGAAAATATTTTAAGCAAAATGTTTTAAGTTTTAATTTTTCATTAAAGATGGAGAGATTTTCATCTAAATTAATGAAATTTACTTCCCAGAATCAGTTGGTGGTATAAATACAACATAAAGTACAGGTATCTTTTACAAAGAAGTTGCTCAAGTGCTTTAATTTTACTGCAAAGTTTGCCACGTTATAAATGTATTTTAGACTCTAGCTTGGGAAATGTTAGGATTGCACATGACAACACAGATAATCTTGGTCAATGCAATCAATATTTTCTGATACCCACCTGCTACATGCAAAGCCCCACTGGTGGAAGAAAGCACAACAAAATGTGCCCTTCATGGATATAGTATTCAGTTTTTCAGATATATGAGCTGCTGCTTGATTTTATATGCTGCTTGTTAGTTCACTATTTTTAATGTATAAGTCACTTTCTTTTCGCTTTGCTTTGCCTTAAAGTTGAAGAGTGCTTCATTGTTATAAATCTAACACTCCATGTGGTCTGCATTCATCTGTTGCTTTGATACTGTCATTTTTATCTTTCTCACTACACTGTCTCCCTTAGCTGATCTGCCATTTTCTAATGTATTCCTGTTTTACTTGTATGATTGCTGCTGAGACAATCTTAGACCTGGCTGCCATTCTTTCACTTACAGAGAAAGGGACTGTCTCTGGTGTCTACTCTTCAGAAAAACTTGATTCATGTGTAAATTATCAGTTAGTCTTTATTTGTTCGGCCTGTGGAGAGTACACACACAGATAAAAGACTCAGAGGGTCAGGGCTTAGTAGATGCATGTTTCTCTTGTGGCCAGAATGACAGTGTTAGCATTGTTGTGAAAGATTATCACAGAGACTGGAAGGCCTGGTCATTATGTATTTGTGATTAGATTTTATTTTCTAAACAATATCATTGTAAAAAGCTGCATATTTGATATCCCAACAAGATAGTGGAAATTTATTACTGATTTGGATTGTTTTATATATGTTTCCCCTGGTTTAAAAGCAGAACACTTCTCAGGAATTTTCCCTCATTACCAGTAACATTTTTGGATTTTAAAAAAAATCCATTTGGTTCCTCCTCCCATATGTTGTGGCCTTGATTTAAGAGAGCAATAGAACTTTTTAACTGTCCTGTCACTGATCGCTGGGAGATGAGATGCCAAATTACACCACTAAGTCTGTCATTTATATTTCAGCAACATTTTGAACCTCCATACAAAGTTCTTTAGTTAATAACACTGTCTGTATTATTCTCAGATACGTAAACCCAACATTTTGCCCTTTGTCCAAAGAAGACATCAACACATTAAAAAAAGCATTGGCTTGAAGATAGAACATTGTGTATATTTCAAATACTGGGTTTTTTTTTGCTTTAGTCTAAAATACTTCCTATACCTTTTTGAACACGACAAGAGCATCGTATAGCAAAAGCTGAATTCACTGTTAATAAAGTGTATTTTGGTCAGCCACCATATGTGCACTTGCAGGCAGGATAAGTTGATAGGTAAACAAGAAGTCTGCTGGGAAGCTGGAACAATGCACAAAAATGCTGGAGGAACTCAGCAGGTCACACAGAATCCATGGAAAGCCATACACCGTTGACGTTTTGGGCTGGAATGGTAAATGACCCGAGACATTGGCTGCCAGTTGCTTTCCATGGATGCTGGATGACCTGTGTTCATCCAGCACTTCTGTGTAATGGTAAGTTGCTATCCATATTGTCTTACTCATCCAGAAACTTAATTGTAACAGTATAAAGTCAAGGGTTTCACAATTGAAAATGTTGTTAGAAAATAGCTGTATTTAGGTCACAGGTACCCTTCAAACCTACTAGGTTTATCTTTTCTATTATTAGCATTTTTGGGGTGGGGGGGTGATGAAAAATGTACTGCCTACTTAATACCTCTCTAAAACTGAAAGTTAGCTTTTACAAATGTTTTTGTTCAAGATTTATAAAAATATGATTTTATTTTACTCTCTTTTCCCCTTCTGTTTTTCTTCATCTTCTCTATCTTGGTCTTACCTTCTCTATATTTCACATTCTTTTCAATGTTTCACATCAAATTAAATATTCTAAATATCTGGTTCAGGTTGTGCAGAACTAAATAGCAAGCCTTCAATCTAATTGGCTAAGGAGGTACACAGTTTCTTGCCCTGTTCACACAAGTCCCAGATCCCCTGTAGAGGGCACTGGGTCAAATGACTTTCTAATTAAATAAATTCCAGTGCAGAATCCTGTAAAAGGTGTAATGAACAGCTGCCACCATCCATTGCCATTGAGACCAAAGTGTGGCTCAATGTGATGTAGTGAAACCTTTTTTTTCTTCATATGTCCAGATGGAATAAAATAAGCATGGATATACTTATTTATTATCCAACAAACATAGTTGAAATTTAGTGTATTGCTCAGATATCACCCAAAACTTGCCAAAAAAATTTTATAGTTTGAATATAAGCTTGCCAATATAAGCCTTTTAATAATAGTTCCAGGAATTATTAATACAGGTGTTGTTTAAATCCTATTTTAGAAGTAATAACATTATATGAAAAATATCATCAATAGTTAAATAAAAGCATTTTGGTTTTTTTAAGGATTATAAGCTTTGATCATATGAAATTTTCAAATGATGATCATTTAATCCAGTTCTAAGAGCATTCATTTCATAAAACATTATGCAAATTTAACATACTGATCCAGTAGTTTGGCCTTTGCAGCAGTACTAGTTAATGCAGTTGAATTATTTAATCACTTTGGTATTTGCCAGCTTTGCTCTTTGAAAACATTACTTATCAGATTCCTAATTGAGTTTAAACATGCAGATCATATTTCATACAATGTAAATCACACATACCAATCAGTAAATTAAGCTTCGATCAGTTTTGTCTTGAGAGCTGTTATATGTTCTGAACAACTCAGAGCTATTGTTGACATAGTGAGTTGACAGCCTTTGACAGGTCAAATGACCTTCCTAGCCAAAGTGGTGAATGGCTTCTACAAAATATGACATGTCAAATTAAAGCCAGTTTTAAGCTAAGCTAGTCTTTCATTTATTTACTCGATCTTTTAGATTGACTCTGCAAATCACAATCTTGAAAAGTTTAGTTACCTCAAGAATGGTTATGCTTATACTGTTCAATTTTTTCTAGCTTAGATCTTGTTCAATAATCATGTTCGTCAATGTGTATTTGAGATTCCTCAGTTCTATGCAGGCCTGTCAAGAATTTTATTAAAAAAATGAAATCTGTATAATTTCCTTGGCATCCATTGATTGGATCATCCGATGAAAAATTGCCCCAATGGACATGATTTCTCCAGCTATCTAATAAAGTGCTATTTAACTCTTTCACCTCAGTTAAGTATTGAATATTGTAATGAACACTGTTGCTCAAAATCTGCATTATTGTCCAATTTAATGGAATAGACATAAAAAGAACTGTTCTGAACATGATGCTAAAATTAAGCAAAAACTCTACTGCTTACACATGATATCTATCCTTTGATTCCCTTCATTTTCACGTTTATCTAGCAGTCTAAGATGCCAATACTATATCTGCTTGCACCATTACCTCTGACAGTCTGTTCCAAGTACTTACCATTCTCTGTATCCAAAACATGTCCCAAGTGCCCCACACATCTCCTTTAAACTTCTCCCCCCCCCACACCTTAAATGCTTTCCCTCTGATATGTGGCATTTTTACCCTGAGAAAAAGATTCTAATTGTTCATTCAATGTCTCACACAATTTTATAAACTTCTTCCCTATCGATGTCTATGTCATGACATTTGTCCCTTAAGGGAGGAAATAAGCTCTGGATGAATCATGTAATGTTTCATCTGTAAGTAATTAATGCTTTTGGAAAACAGATGATTTTGTCACATTGTATGGGAGAATTACCTCTTCTTTTCCTTTGGGGGGGGGGGGTCCTTTCTCTTTTTCTTTTTCTTTCTGTTTCCTACTTTTCTTTGAAGGATCGGCACGATGTGTAATTTTGTATTTATAAACAATAGGGCGGAATTTGATCATTGTAATGTGTTGATTCTTCCTTCTTTGTACGTCAACACGCAGTTCGGTTTTGGTATTTTATTGTATATATCTGTGATGTTTCTTTGATTTTATTTGTTTTGTAACTCCATGTTGATTTAAAAATCCTTAATAAAAGAAACCATTTTATAAACTTCTAACCCCTCACCCCTCAGCCTCTGACACTTTAGAGAAAACAACTCTCCTGAGTGCTCTTACCCTCTAATCCAGGGAGCATCCTGTTAAATCTCATCTGTTCCACTTCCAAAGCCTCTGCATCCATAGTGGATAGCACATCCAGAATTAAACACAACAGTCCAAGGACGGCCTAAATAAAGTTTTATATAACTGCAACTTAACTTCTTGACTCTAATACTCAATCCCCTGACCAATAAAGACACACATGCCATATGCTTCCTTTACCACTCTATCTACATGCATGACCGCCTTCAAGGAGCTATGAACCTGAAAGTGCATCACCTCACACTAGTCTGGATTAAATTCCAGTGTATAATCTTTAACTAAAAGGTGATAAATAAAGTGATAAATGTTGCTATCGCTGTTAAAAGGAGATAAGAATGCTCTGAAATGCAAATAAAAACATTAACTAAAATAGATGAACTTCCTTCTGCTTACGTTTTATGAGAGCTATAGACGAGTCAATGACTAGTGGAGCCTGTTGTGGGACTCCTGCTCTTTGTGATTTTTATAGATGACCTGGACGAAGATGTTGAGGGATAGGCCATTCTAGAGGTAACTAAACTTTTCAAGATTGTGATTTGCAGAGTCAGTCTAAAAGATCTAGTAAATAAATGAAACTCTAGCTTTGCTTAAAACTGGCTTTAGTTTGACATGTCATATTCTGAAGGTTGGAGGTGTTGTGGATAATGTTGAAGGCTGTTATCGGTTACATCAGGATATAGACAGGATGCAGAATTGGGCAAAAAAGTGGCAGATGGAGTTCAATCCGGTGTGAGGTGATGAATTTTGAATGGTCAAACATAAAGGAAGAGTATAAGGTTAATGGTAAGATACTTAACAATGTGGAAGAACTGAGGGACCTTGAGGTCTAAATCCATAGATCTCTTAAGGTCATCACACAGGTTGATAGTACAGTTAAGGAGGGCTATGGAATGCTAGGCTTCATTAAGTGGGGATTGGGTTCTGGAGTCATGAGATAACATTGCAACTCTACAAATCTCTGGTGAGGCCACACTTCGAATATTGTGTTCCGTTCTGGTCCCATCATTATAGGAAGGATGTGGAAGCTATGGAGAGGGTGCAGAGGAGATTTACCAGGATTTTGTCTGGATTGGAAAATATATCTTAAGAGGCAAGGTTAGCAGAGCTGGGACTTTTCTCTTTGGAGCAAAGAAGGATGAGAGGAGACTTAATAGGGGCCTACAAGATCATAAGGTAGACTGTCAGCACATTTTTCCCAGGGCAGGAATAGCATACACCAGAGGACATCTGTACAAAGTGAAGAGAGGAATTTTACAGGAGACATCAGGGTTGCATTTTTACACAGAGAGTTGTGGGTGCCTGGAATGCATTAGGAACCATAGGGGCACTTAAGTGTCTCTTAAACAGGCAGATGGATGAAAGAAAAATTGGGGGTTATGAGGTAGGGAGTATTTGGGGGAGGGGGGTTCGATAGGTACATATGGTCACTACAACATCGTGGGCCAAAGTACCTGTACTGTTTTATAATGTTCAATCTTCTAGTTCCATGGTGTAGAAAATACCCTTTGGTCTAACTTGTTCATGCCAACCAAGGCATTCCCATTTGCTTCTGAACCATTCCAATCATTGTACCTGACTGAATGTTGTGACAGAATATAGATATGTTTTTGCGAGATAAATTGGTAAACTCTCAACAGACATCTTATACAAACCCACCACTCCGCCAGGTACCTCGACTACACCTCTTTACATCCTGTCCCCTGTAAGGTTTGAATTCCATTCTCCAAATTCCTCCGTCTCCATCGCATCTGCACCTAGGACTTCCATGCCAGATCATCAGAGATGTCTTCCTTCTTAACACAAGGTGACTTTCCCTCTACCACCATCAACTCGGAACTCACCCGCATATCCTCCATTAAACACATATTCCTTTCTCCTCCCCTCTCCACCTTCCACAGGTACCACTCCCTCTATGACTCCCTTGTCCACTCCTCCCTCCCCACCAATCATCCCCACCCCTGAGGAGATGGTCTACTTGCACTCACCCCTCCTCCCTCAGCACCATTCAGGGCCCCAAAAAGTCCTTCCAAGTGAAGCAACATTTTCACTTGTGAATCTGCAGGGGTCATATACAGCAACCGGTGCTCCCATTGTGGTCTCCACAATGAGAGGCTGGGCGCAGACTGGAAGATCACTTTGTTAAGCACCTTGGTTCTGTCCACTGCAATAGTATAGATCTCCCAGTGGCCACCTATTTCAATTTCTTATCCCATACCTTTGCTGACATGTCTGTCCATGGTCTCATGCACTGCCAGACTGAGACCACCCGCAAATTGGAGGAAACACAGCTCATCTTCCGACTGGGCACCATCCAACCATATGGCATCAATATCAACTTCTCTGGCTTTTTTCCAAAACCCCCCTCCCCAACCCCACCCCCATTGCCTCCCCCAACTATGTATCTCCTTTTGCTGTCTCCTTTCGCACAGACATGATCAATTCTCATCTCTCTCCTTATCATATCCATTTTAACACCTTTTGTTGGTCTGGATTCCTCCCTCCACCAGCCGGCACTCTTTGTATTCTGAGATTTTCGGCTTCTGGCTCATCCTGCTTATTCCTTGAAGGGCTCAGGCCCGAAATGTCAGCGATATATCTTTGTCTCCTTTGGACGCTGAAAGACTGATTAAGTTCCTCCAGCATTTCAGTGTGTTTTTACGGCAATCACAGCGTCTGCAGACTTTCGTGTTTCAGGCTATGCTCTTGAGTTACTTAATTTGAGTTAGGTGGGACTAATGCTACAGTTGATCTCAGCGCATGGCTTACATGAGGGATTGTCAGTTAGAATTGCCACTTCTAATCGCTGGACAGGAATCGTTGCTGGAATAGGTCAAGCCTGACTAGAATGTCTCTTGTAATCAAATAACAGGTCAATTTTCATTATACATCCTTTCATGTGTATAATAACCAAATGAGTCCATCAATGGAGGAGTATATTTTCCTATAAAAGTGATCCTCAGATTCAAATGAGATGCAGAGAGGAGAAAGTTAAGGATAAGTAATATATTTACTACAACTGTTTATATCTATCAACTGCAATAAATAGCTTTTTGGTCTCAATTATATAGGTGGTTTCCAATGAACCATGACTTTTTGTCATCAGGATTCAACCATCACATTAAAGGACGTTTACACATTGCTGCAATGTGTTGCCATCAGTTTGTGCAGTGAAAGAAACACATGTTATAGGCACACGTTTTGCCCAGTATCATTGGTGAATATAATTGCAAAGCATAGGTTACACAGGAAAAGTTTCCTTCATGCTGCTTCTACTTTGCTCTGGTAATTTCTTCAGTGGAAAAGCATCTGCCCCACATCCGCTGAGGGAGAGGGAAGTGTAATGCCACTGTTTCATTGTCAATTCCAACTTTGACATTATAGCAATAGACTGGTCTTTCTCCGAAAGTAGTACTAAGTTTAGGATTAGTTACTCGACAGTTAAATTGCTTAGCTTTGCCTAATTAATATTGATTACTTGTAATTTCTTAAGAAATCCTTAATGTCAGTATTTCCTAGCCTTTTGTTTTCATAGTGAATCAACATCTAGATACTGTGCTTATTTCCAAAAATCTTCAGTGGAGAGCATATACTGTATAACAAGAAAGTATAAGCATTCTCTTCGGTCCACAGATTGTAAACATTTATAAAGCCCATTGATAAGCCATTCAATAGATTCACAAGTGCCTGAGGAACTGAAGATTTTTGGTAATGTCTTCCCACTACCATCAATGTTGCCTTCTGCTGTCACACATTTGAGTTCAGGCCTTGAGAAGAATATTTTTGTTATTTCAAATACCCAGCAGCAGCTCTGTTCAAAAATGGAGAGAAGCAATAAAGTAAAATTGAAATCTCAAAGATTGGGTAAAGATATTTACCAAGAAGATACAAATTAAATTCACAGTGATGACTGTCACATTACCTCACTTCTCCACTCAGCATGGCTGGCTTGTCAAAGATTCTTTGGCATAACATTGCCTTATAAAAATAAATGTAATTTATTTGGGATGTAAGTTGGACCAAAGCAGTGACTTCATCATTGTATATTTCTGGCAGAAACCTCGCTCTCCAGCTTTGCATATCAAGTGTATTATTATCAGCACTGAAGCGAAACAATATGAGATTTTGGAGTCTGTACCACCCTCAGTGTTCCGGCTTATGTTCACTAAGTGAAACTTCCTTTTTATTTACATTTAGAAAATTGTCCCTGAGGAGATTTATCCTCTGGTTAATTGATTCCTCACTGTTTAGCTTCAACCTGATACAAGTTGTCCTTTCATGTTAAAAGAGGCATCAACTTATCTGCTGTTTATATCCTTTGGTATACATCCTTGTGTGGTTGCCATTTCACGTGAGCATGAGAAAGTGAGAAGTGATAAGAGTCCCAGGTATTCAGTAAACTTGAAATTGATATCAACTTATCTATTACCCTTCTCACCAAGTGCTCATTAAATACCTTGAATTATCTCTCAGATCCATTTCAGCTTCAGTGATTTTTTTAAGGTCAAATAAAGGCAATAGCTGGGTAGAGCAGGCTAGAGTGGACATACAATTATATGTATTAATTGCAGAGCTCACTACAAGTGTGCATTCTGAAACTATGGGGTGGTATTCAGAGAGTTTACATCTGGCACTCTTGTGGTAAATGATCACATTGAGATCACATGTAAAAATCCTTACTAAGTCCTATGGTTTTTTTTCAGTTAGTTTTTCCTAAATATATTAATCATATGCATCTGAACTTAAAGTCTAAAAGACTGTTTTCAGTGGTTTTCAAACTTTTTATTTCCACTCACATACAACTTTAGTAATCCCTTTGCCATCAGTGCTCTGTGATTAGTAAGGGATTGCTTAAAGTGATATGTGAGGGGGGAAAAAAAGGTTGAGAATCACTGCTCTAGACCCAATTGTTACTGGCCCATTACTTTTGAAACTGTGCCCATAACGAGTCAATTAGGTACAATTAAAACTGTGGTTTTCAAACATTTTCTTTCCACTCACATACCACCTTCAGCAATCCCTTACTAATCACAGAGCACCAATGGCATAGGCATTGCTTAAAATGGTATGTGAGAGGAAAGAAAAGTTTTGAAAATCAATGGTTTGGATGGACCTAAATACAGACAAAGATACTATTTATTGTCATGTAATAAATAAATGTAATATTACACGGCTGTGGAGACTCCTGGGGTTGTTGGGGGGGGTGGGGTGGGGGGGTTGCTCTTTTGCTTCTCTTTCTCAGACTGTAAGGGGCACCAGACAATGCTAATGCCAGACTTCTTTGATGGCAGACGAAAGGCAATTTCGAAGCAAAAGAGCAACCCCCCCACCCCCCCCCCCCCCCCCACACAACCCCAGGAGTCTCCACAGCCGTACAGACTCTAGTTCAGTTCAAACCATCGAGCAACCCTTGCTCAGATCGAAACCTCTGACACGATGAGGAAGCCTTCAACACCCAGGGCCCTTCGGGAACTCTCTTTGCCCTCAGCATCCTCTCGAATCCCAGTTCTGATACTTGGTTCTCATAAGCCCAGTCTCCAGCAGCCCGCAGCCTGGTATGAGTCCTCTAAGCTAAAATCACCAGCAATAAGTGGCTGCAAGTCACCAGAAGCTTGATGCCTTGTGTCCTTCAGCAGCAGAACCCCTCATCGTGGTCACCAGCTCAGGGTCGTCTCCTCTGCCTCTCCTTTTTTTTAATTTTTTTAATTTTTCACACTATGAACCATATTAATCAAAATACACACAAACATTTCCCTCTTGAATATATACAGTGTCATTTTCTCCCCTTTTCCCCCCCTCCCTTCCCTCCCCCTTTCCCACCCCCCCCAAACCCATTAAACGTTCAACATATACAATGCAATAAAACCATTAAACAACGTCATCACACAATCAAAATAAACAAGAAAATTGTGTCATCTACTTTTACACACTGGATCAGTTCATTTCGTCTTCTTCTCATTCTATCATTTTAGGGGGTGGAGGTCCGCAGTAGGCCCTCTCTGTTGTGTTCCATGTACCGTTCCCAAATTTGTTCAAATAATGTGACTTTATTTTTATAATTATATGTTATTTTTTTCCAACGGAATACATTCGTTCATTTCCATGTACCATTGCTGTACTCTCAGGCTTTCTTCTGATTTCCAAGTTGACACTATACATTTTTTTGCTACAGCTAAGATAGAACTAGATAAAATAGGGGAGAAGCTACCGGAACATATACTTTATAAGTGGGATGAAAAACTGGTGCAATATAGAAGTTCACCAGTACTGCATCATTTACTCAATATATGGAAGAAGATTCACGTAGAAAGGAAAAAAAAAACAAATTACCAACGACCAAAATTATTATTGATGCAAAATCAACTAATAGATTGATTTCACAATAGATAATCTTTCCTTTAGAGAATGGGAGAGAAAAGGAATTAAAAGAATAGAAAATTGTCTTTTGGGAAATAATTTATTATCATTTGAACAAATTAAGTACAAATATGGAATAACTCATGGTACAATCTTTGCATACCACCAACTGAAAACCTACTTGATGGACAAATTGGGAAGCAGGCTGAGGTTACCAGAAGGAAGCAGCTTTGAATATGTGATTACAGACACAATGATAATAAAAAGATTTATAACGAACATGTACATCAAACTGCAAGAGAAAGAAAATGATGAAATAAGCTATAAACCCAAACAAAAGTGGGAAAAAGATCTAAACATAAAGATAAAAAATGAAATAAGGGAAAAGTTATGCTCCGGAACTATGAGAAATACAATAAACACAAGGTTACGCATGATACAATATAATTGGTTACCACACCCCAAAAGTTAAATAAATGGGACCCAACAGTATCAGATAGATGTTTTCACTGTAAGAAGGAAATGGGAACAACAGTACATGCAATTTGGGCATGTGAGAAAGTGAAAAAGTTTTGGGAAGATCTAAATCAGGTATTAAATAAAATCACAAAAAGCAACATACCAAAAAAATCCAGAGATCTTCCTTCTAAGTAATATAAGAAGTAAGGTATTAGGCCTCAAACTGGATGAAGCTTCTCCTTCTTGAGGGGTGGTTGAGCTCCCCATTTCTGGTGCTCTCCACTAATCCACTGCTCCCCTGGAGTTTTCAACCACTTGAGGCCACTGCTGAACACAGACACTGCCATCTTGGGCCCAGACCCTGCAGTCATAGGATTTAAAGCAAGCTGATGAAATGGTCATGCAGTGGTTATAGAATTTAGTTTCTTGATTTCTTAGTATTTTATGCAAATCAATTGGCTACTACCTTTTATGAAAATTAATTACCTAATTGGAGAATCCAAACTACCCCATTAAATTATTGATCTTTTTGAAAGGCTACTGTAATAATAAACAAATATACTCCAGAAATGAGTTCTATTAGAAGGCAGGAGTAAATATGTTTCCAGGATTATTGAAGTGAAAATATACTCAAAAATATATTGCTACATTTTTCATAATTGTTAGTAACATAATATTTACAACACCATAAATTCATATATTTTTGTTAAATCTTTTCCTGAGTCCTTTTCCAAAGTCTTTTTACTGGTGATATAAAAGCAACCCACAATGTGATTGACTTTAATGCAATAAGTCTGTCTGTTTACATGACTGCATCTTGTGCATTCCAAACTCCTGGGAGACATTTTTCATGTTAAGTTCAGCTGGAATGATCATAACTTGATCCATGATGATTTTAGAGTACCAGTTTGCTGCCAATCTGCGAAGGCAGGAAAAGCTTGAATGTTCTACTCTCCAAAGAGAAAAAAATCTAGGGAGCTTCAAATTAGATATAAATTATAAATAATTTGAATGAACTATATAAGTTAAAGAATGATCACATTTTGAAAACTAGCAGAGATTAATTATGCAGGTTGATTAACTCAGATATTATATTGAGATTGACCAAAGGCAGTGACCAATAGTGCCCATAAAATTCTAAGTACTTGGACTGCTCCTCCTTTTTCTTTTTTAGCACTGTTCATTAATATGGGCTAGCAAGAGGTCAATTTAATAAACAGCAGGTCAACACATGCACCATCAATGTATGGATGTTTGTAGAACAGTAAAATCATAAAATATGTAACCCTGAGGGTGGGTGACTTGAAACAGAAGGAAAAGTATAGCATGCAAATATTGCTTTCTGAACCTAGAGTATGTGCAGTCAATTTCACAAAAAGCCTTTTTATGCATACAGAAATTTTAAAAATTATTTCAATATTATTCTTCATTTTTAGCAATAAGACTGAGAGGTTACCTCCCACAGATGATTTTGAAATATTATCCTTGTTATAATTTTTTTCTTACTTATAGTTCAGTTGGAATCTTGCTTCTGATGTAATGAAATGACCATCACTAGATAAATGTATAATTCTTCGGAGATGTTGACCATTATTTTTTCATACTGCTATTTTAAATTGCCTGTATGTTTTTTTTAAATAATGCTTTAATGACCTTAACTTCATATTTAATTTGTTTTGTTGTCTGGTCATTTCTGTTAATATCGCCCAGAGAACTCCATAATTATAAGGGCAGTATTAGAAAGTACAAACCTCCTGTTGAATTGTAGTATTTTCATATTTTTGTGATTAATGGTATTTGGCATCACTGAAAAATTGCAAGATACAAATATTTTCTTTAAATATGATAAAAAGAGATAATCTGTGGGACATTTATCATTGATCTCCAAATATTAACTAATAGAAATATACCAAACAAAGAAATTTTAGAAAAAGTCATACTGTTTAAAATACCTCCAACTAATTAATGTTTTTCAAAAAGTACAAATGAGCTTTCAAAAGTGAAACTCAGATTAAGGATGTGCAGGAATACTATTTTTCTGGTTTACTAAGATTCAGTAATATTTTAAAATGACACATTGTGGCGTCTCAAAATGAAAACTGTTTTATGTAGCAAGTAATGAATGCCTAAGAATAATTAGAAGCAAATACTAATATTATCCACACTTTAAATGATGGAAAACACCACTATTTTACTCAGCGGCTGGTGAGAGTATGGAATGGGTGTCAGAGGAGATGGTTTAGACAGGTACGTTTCTCAGGTTTAAGAAAAATCGATGCATGAATAGGATAGATTTAGAGGGATATCGACCAAACACAGGTAGGAAGGACTGGTCTAAGTGGTTCATTTTGGTTGGTGTGGGCATGATGAGCTGAAGGGCTTGGTTCCACACTGTGTGACTCTCTGACGTCATGATCACAAAAGTATATCTCAAAACAGTTGTTAATGATTGGCTGAATACACAGATTAACTACAGCGCATTTCTTTCTAAGTCACTCTTGGGTATCTTTTTAAAATCAACATTATTTATCTTAGGCAGAGGTTTTAGGTTTAGATTTGCATTTAACTATGAATTTCAGTTCAACTCTTCTGTACTCTATGTTATCGTTAAATAATAATTATTCCGGATGAAGAACAGGCAGTAATTATTGTTAGCCGATTGTATGCAGTTGATTATGGAGATATTTTATTTGTATCTGGATTTGGAACAGTATTGGCATAGTAAACCCAGGCATTAACAATTTAGAACTAATAGGTCCCTTGTAGTTTATTTATCATTCCATGCTTAATATTATCTGTTAATATGTTAAATATTTATTTCTTGAAACCTAGTTAGCCAATAACTATCAGTATCTTTTATTTTGATTTTACATCTAATCTAATATCAGAATAACTCCTTTGAATATTCTTTCAATTATCCAATGCAATGCTTGTACAATTTTTTTCTTCTGCTTCTGAAATTAAACTGTGCATTTTACTCATTGACTCATTTCCAGAGCCAAAAGTCAGCCACAACAACCTGTCCCTGGATCTCTTTCAAGACTGCCCTTTGAACCAACTGTGGGAATGGCTCATGGACACCTCTTCTGATTTTCCCAATTTCCTCCACTTACTAGTCCTGCACCAACTCTAAAATCCTTGCAATTGTCAATTTGAGATGAAGAGCTCAGTAAATTTGAGATTTAATCCAACCATTGTATGGCAGCATTTGTTAGTCTTCAAAAGCATTTTGAATGGCGTTTGGTTTTGCAGGCTTATCATTTTGGTTTTAAACATTGGTATTTAAGCAGCAATTCTGGCCTGCTTGAATTATTATGTCATCGCTTTCTGATTCATATTTCTGTAATTGCTCTATTCAGTATCAATAGATTTTTTTTAAATTCAGATGTGCAGCACGGTAATAGGGCCTTTCGGCCCACAAGCCCATGCCACCCAATTACACCCAATTAACCTTTTGTTCAGACGTCTGCCGACATTCTCCATACGTTGATTAAGGGCTCAAGCCCAAAACGTCAAGTTATGTAGTTTTACCTTTGCTATATAAAGGATACTGCTTGACCAGCTGAGTTTCTCCAGCATTGAACAATGAACCTATACCCCAGTACATTTTAAATGGTGGAAGGAAACTAGAGCCCCAGGGAAAACCCACGCAGACACAGGGAGGATGTACAAACTCCTTACAGACGGTGCGGGATTGAATCCCAGTGCCGATCGCTGGTGCTGTAACGGCAATGCACTAACCGCCCCAATGTCATGCACTTATTAGTTTTAAGCAACACCTTTCTGTTGTTCCTTTCTTGATATGCTGTGTAATTTTTGTTTCAAAATTACCAGTTACATGTGGTCTGTGTTTGGTTAAAAAAAAACTATTGGATAAACCCTGGTCTGATTAGTGATTGATCATGCAGACGAATCACTTGGAAAACCTGCTTTGATTTTTCAAGCACTGAGCCCGTGACATGTATATCCTGTATCACACCTGCAAGCAATAGACAGAATCACGTTCCGCTGCTAAGTGACACTTGTTGAGCATTTTTCCAAGCCAGACCTTATGCAGTCCAACATCTGTTCACAAGAAATGACGCGCATCACATCGCTTTGGTTTAGTTTTTTACCACCTTAATTGATGGGGCAACTTGATTTGTCTCTAACCATACCTCGCACATTGTAACCTACAGAGAGCTGACCTTCAGCCAAAGTTCTGTATTTTAACTTGAACATCCAATCTAAACAATACCTAGACTATTCCAAAAAATATTTTTAAAAAACTGAATATTGTTATGATCAGGTCAGTATTTGCTTCCCTTTCACATACAGGATGTAAATGTCACAGACAATGCTATCGTTAATTGCCCATCTCTAATTACCTCTGATCTAAGAAGGCAGTTTCAGAAATAATAAAATTGGTGGACCTGGAGTAACATTTTGGCTAGGCCTGCTAAGAATGGCTGAATTCCTTCCCTGATGGACATCAGTCAACTAGATCGGCTCTTAAACAATTCTGGATTTACCTTTACTGGAAGTAGGTTTAATTTTAAATTTAGACATAACACGGTAATAGGCCATTTCGGTCCAATTAACCTACACCTTCGGCATGTTTCGAATGATGGGAGGAAGCTTGAGCCCCTGGGAAAGACCCATGCAAACATGGGGAGAACGTATGAACTCCTCACAGGATTCAAACCCCGGGCCTGATCGCTGGCACTGTAATGGTGTTGCCCTAACCACCACGCCAACCGTGCTGCCCGAATTATTCAAATTTATATTTTGAGCTGCATGTGGTGTAATCAAATTCAAATTCATGGCTCAGTCAATGGTCCAGAACTTTGACCAATAGTCCAGTACCTATGAAAGATTTCCCTTAGAGAAATACTAATGTTCATTGGTTAAAATCAGGGTTATCGACAGTCAAATAGTTGATGACATTATGTTAAAGAAAAATTAACTTTCAAAATAATCACAAATGCACAAAATGTACTCAGGCAGAGCAATACTTATATTTGATGGCAGTTCCTGTTCTGAACAGCCTAAAGTGTTTAATTTTTCGAAAGAAAATTCAGTGCTCACCTCTTGTTGGGGAATGAACATTCTGATCTCAGTTCTAGCCTTTAAATTACCTCTTAAAATTTCTAGATTCAAAACTTAGTATTTTTTTTAAATCATGACCTACACTTCTATTTTCACCAATATGATGAATTGAAAGTATATTCTGAGAAATATACTGAGAAATAAGGCACAGTAATGCATTTTTTAAAATAGTTGAATATTAATAAATGCAAAATCAGTTTTCCCATAAATATGATGTTTCATCAGGATTATAATTGAACCAGGATTCCTGTAAACTACTGATAAAATTACTCTATTTGTTAATCTTTGTGTCACAGCCTATTTAATCATTTATTGGGCCATTCGTAGTAAACAAAACAGAGAACAGTTATGAAAATCCTTTGTTTTACACAAAAGTAATTAGACTTTGAAAATATGCTTCTGTCTCGAGATGAAACGTCTGTGTAATGATCAAATTTCACGTGCAAGCACTAAAAGCTGATAATTACAAGCCATTTTATGCTTGGATCAGGATTTAGTGTTTCACAGTGAGTCATGGACCAAGAATCTAATAAAGGATGAAAAGGGAATGGTTTGTTCTAATTTAGTTCTGTTTTGGGGTGCACCGCTGCTTGCAATAAGTACAGGGAGTCAAAAGTAAGACTATTAATGCAAAAAAGGGCCCAGTATCAAATGAGTTATCTGGTCTTAAGAAATTGGCAGACTGAGATGTGAGCTCCACTCATATCTCTCCCCTGCATTGACCGGTAAACCCTTCCAAATTTCAAATCCAAGAATTCTTCAAGGTGGTTCTGGTAATATGCAATGACTCCATTTAAGCAGCTTGTTCCTTGTATTTAGAATCACTTGTATCGAATAAAATGACAAAGCATTTTTGAGTTTATACATTGCCTTGATATGTTAACATCTTTCAATGTCCTCTAAGTTTTCAGACTTGGCTAAACTGCTGAAAATTAACTACAGGGTCTTTCCATCACGAATATTATCAGATTTCAAGATTTCTTCCAATTTTAGATTTATTGTCAGAGTACATACATGACATCACATACAACTCTGAGATTCTTTTGCTGCAGGTGAGGCAGGATTATCACTTATTGGTAGTACAAAAACAAAACTGTACACAGCGTATACATGTAATCAAATAAAGAACTGTAAACACATAACAAATATACACAAACCAACTGTGCAATACAGAGAGAATTTAAAAAATCAATAAAGTGCACAAGTAAGAGTTCTTAAATGAAGCCTGGATTGAGTTTGTTGTTGAAGAGTCTGATGATGGAGGAGTAACAGCTGTTCTTGAACCTGGTGGTGTGAGACTTGTGGCACCTATACCTCTTTCCTGATGGCAGCAGCAAGAACAGAGCATGTGCTGGGTGGAGTGGATCCTTAATGATTGCTGCTGCTCTCCAACAGCAGTGTCCCCTGTAGATGTTCTCGATAGTGGGGAGGGTTTTGCCTATGATGTCCTGGGTGTATCCACTACCTAAGCTCAAGGGAATTGCTGTCCCCATACCAGACCTTGATTCAGCCAATCAGTACATACATCTTTAGAAATTTTCTAGGGTTTCTGTGTCATACCAAGCCTCCGCAAACTCCTGAGGAAGTAGAGCCGCTGACGTGGAGAGGGTGAGCAAATTTAAGTTCTTGGGAGTCACTAGCTCGGAGGATCTTTCCTGGACCAAACACACACTAAAGGCATCATGAATATTATGCTTGAGATAAATTTGGTTCTGAGAGCCAACATGTGCTAGTTGTTTAGTAGTCTTTTAGACTGGATGTATCTTATACAGGACAATTATTTCTGGATAGATTACAATTAAGAGTACATATTCCTTCAAAAGGAATATTACTAGTAAGTCAGTAGTACAGTTCTTTTAATGCCATGTCCTAATATAAATGTTTTTCCCATTACAAAACAAGATTACCTGTATATAAAAGTATCGCGTAAACCATGGATATAGTCATTAACTGTATTCCCTTTCCACTCATTTCTAGGTACAGAACGGCATGAGCTAACTTCCTGGAGGAGTTTTAATTCTATTTTCAAGTATTTTACTCATGCTTTAGAGGCACAGCACACTGAAACAAAATCTAAGCCAACAGTGATAACAAGAAGCTCCAACCGAAAGAAAAGTGAAGAATTATGAAGCAAAATGCTATTTTCCTGCATTTGTTTTTTTGCTCTGGCAGTCCCTCAATCCCTCATTAGATTGTTTTCTTTTTGGAGCTAAGGGTCATGGTGTATACATCTAAATAGCATTTTGCATTATTTCTAGATGAGCGCAACTGTCAAAGCAATATGGGTCTGCCGGTTGTGTTTCCTGTGGTCCCGAGCTCAGATTTGGTGCCACCGATCGGTGTGCAGATTAAGAGTGACAGCAGTTCTGCACAGTGCAGCACAGAGCGGCTCTAATTGCCCTGACACAGCCCCGCACTGAGCTAATGCCATGGGGCTATTGGCTTCCCCCATGTCCTAATGCCTGCCAACTATTCTTCATTAAAGAGACAGCTTCTCTTTTGTCGGCCTATGTACAGCAGCCTTTAAAATAGTCAGAAATCACAGCTACTCAACATTTTCCTTTCACGTACTCAAGCCTTGTCATAATTTTCAAGGGATTTCAAATGCATTTAAGTCGATAAAGATGACAGTTGTTTTTGGTGATGCCAGCTGTCACATTTTGTGTGTGCTTAACAGTAACTTGATATTACTGAAGCTGTATATTTGTTTTTGAAAATAAATCAGAAATACTTCTTAAAGCTCAAGGATGTTTAAAGATATGTGAGGTAAATTGGAATCATTGTAAATTTCTGTCAATTGGCCAACATGACGTGAAGCTATCTTTCTCGTAAAAAAAACTACTAATTAGATAAGATCTAAATCCAGAGATCTGTGCCCATAATGTGATCCAATTAATATCCCCTTGAACATTATGCTACACCTTTTAAGTGACTAGCTTAATTTTTAAAGCTAGATTGAAGACGAGTCGGTACAAATAAGGAAGCCACCATAGCAAGTTTTCTGAAAATATTCTAAAACCAGATCACTATGAAACACCACGATGAATGTTTTCACTCTATGCATGTTACAATGTTTACATTTTCTTTGAACTAGTTGCTGATATTTTGTTTTAGAATTGTCTTTTAATTCCTTGACTGCAAAAATTATATGATATTTTAAATCAAATGAAATTGCACTGCTGCTGTTGTGTTTTGAGTGATATTTCATTGTCCTTTTCAATTAACTGCAACTCATAACTAAATTTTTAAAAAAGATATTTTAATAGTTCATATGTTACAGCAAAAATAAAATTGCTTCCTAAGGAAGTAATGTTACAAATTGCAAGAACACAAGAAATTGCATATTAATGCAAGTTTAGTTCCTGCTTTGTCATCTGAACTGGAAGTTCATTTTTCAGTTTTACACTCTGCTAGTTTTTGCTCGCAGAGCTGTGATTCATTGGCTCTCAAGTAGTGTGGGGATTTGGCTAAAATCTAGGACACGGAAGACTGTAGAATTTGACTAATGTAAAGTGTGTTTTAGAATCCTTAAGAAAATCCTTGGAGTAATTACTCATTACCTTGTTTAATCTTTTGAAAATTGAAGTTTTCTTGAGTGATTTAGAACATGCTCTAATACAAAAGAGGAAGTCGATTATTTAGGATATTCAAATTCCTGCATTGCAGACAATCAAGGCAAAAGGGCAGCATAAAATGAGAATTGATATACATTCTTTTCATTAAATATTTAACAATTTGTAGTTTGAGAAATATGGAATGGGTGCAAGTCATTAATTCAAGTGATTTGTTCAGGTTTCTAATGCTGCTAGTGTTCTGAATGGCTGAAGAGCTTCATCAGACTGTGTGAATAGGAAAAAGGACCCAGGGGAAGCATTCGTAGCAGCTTTGGTGCATGCGTAGCTCACTCCCATTGAGACAGGTTAGGAGGTTTGTTGCTGGAGCTATGATTGGACTTTACAGTCATTTGACATTTCCAGCACTTTCTGCCAAATGACACTCGTCCCTACTCCCAACTGAACGTGTGCCCTATTACCTGCTCACCTACCCCCACATATCACTTTATTCTTTAGGTGTACTTGGAGTTGAAATGAGAAAATTGAAAAATGAACCAGATTAACCTCAAATTTAGGCATTTGAATTGATGGTGTTAACTTATGTATTATTCTTCATACAAATCAATTTTATTCTTATTGCATCTACAATTGAGAAGAGGCAGAAATGGATAATGAAATATTTGTAACTTTGAATGCATTTAATTTTATTATTAGTAAGACAAATGTAAAAGTTTGGTATCTATAAAAAATCCTTCACTTATTGACTTAGGCAATTTACTGCATTGCATATTCCCTTTATTTTGATGTTAAGCTGTTATATTTGTAAAAGCAAATGTAACTCGTTGGATTTTGAAATTCCACATGCTTACTTTCATAAAACTATCATAAAGGAAAGAAATAACTTCAACAAGATGAAAGCTTAGGATGACTGACAGCATTAAATGAATAGGAGATTTTCATGCAATTGTAAATGGGGGCAGTAGAGGAAAAATCTAAAGAAAAATGAATTTTCAAACCAGGAATCTTTAAAGCAGAACTGTGATTTTTATTTTTGATAGTTTTCAAATCCATTACTGAAGCACTAAAATGAAAAGTTGTGTTCTCCAGTGCATATATATATATATATATATATATCAACCCTTGTTTTTATCTAGCTGTATTGATAGCTCTGATTTTAAAGCATTTTAGTTTCAAATGACAATGTTGAAATAAATATCTGAATCAAAATAAAGGTTTTTATCACCTTTAGTTTCAGTCCATGGTTCATTAATTAAAAATCTTCAAATTGAATGCAGAATAATTTATTGACATCCGGCATGACAATCTTTGAATGGATTAAATAATCGTAATTGTGAAGGCAAGATCTAAAAGATAGTAATACCAGATTCAAGTGATTAGTATAACATTAGAATAATGATTTATCTTGGTTTCTATCCCAGAAATATCTTTTGGTTGAAATTTGCTCTTCAAATTGTAGTTTGTTGCATAAAGAGCAAAGTTTTGGGTTTTTTTTTTACTTTCCCAGTTGAATTAACTAGGAAGTTGATTACTGAAGTATAATATGTGAATGGGAATTATCAGATGATAAATTTGCCAGTCATTACTGACATGTTCACTGGAGGATCAGAGGATTCATACCATCAATCCTCTTCTGAGTTTGCAAAATAGTTGCTCATGTTTATTGGAAAGTTTGTAGCTGGGATACTATTCTGGATAAGATTCGGAACAGTTTTTCTTAATTAAACTTTAAAACTATAGTTCATTCAAGCATATACACTAAATCAAAAAAATCCCATTCTGTTGCTTCACTGAATGGCTATCTCTGGGCAAAATAAAATTTAGTCACGAAGATACATGCTGAAAGAGTGAGGTCACCTGATGAGTCCAATATCTGGACTGAAAATGAAAATGGCTAGATACTTGCAGACAGTGTTTTCAGTAGGGATTATTAAAATGAAAGCTCATTTGACTCAATTATTTCTTAACCTCTGCCAGGATTGCTTTCAAAACTAGTAATCCCTTTCCATTGTTTGATGCAATAGGAAACAAAGCCTTTGTGTCTTTTCTTCCTTTCACCCTAGTAAGTTATCTGGAAAAGAGGAAAAAATACAGTTTACATTCAAAGTATGATTTGTTGGAAAGGATGTATTTTCAAGATTTTTTTTTAATTCACACAATTTGAAATTGACTTATTTTATCTCCAGGAAATTTTGATACTGCGTTTCATAAAATTGAAAATGGATGGATGGCTTGGAAGAACTATAATGTGATCTGAAGTGATACATTGATAACGTGAAAAATTATGAAATTTCTACCCAAAATTCGATGCTAAAGGAAGTGTCACTTTTAGCAATGTTTCATTTTGATCAGTTCTTGTTTTTGAGTTAAAACAAAGACAATATTCTAATTCTGCTTCCATTTCACATGCAAAAATAAGACCACCTAATTTTGATTTTGAAATACATCTCCCACCTGTCTATAAGGTCAGATCAAACTTGCAATCTCAGCATCTTAACATCTCAGAATGAATTCTCAATGGGCAATAATAGGCAATCTTCCAGATGTAATAAAGCAGCCTTGTTTCACCTTTTTGAAAAAATTACATTTTGATTAAGGCAAAGGGGCAATAGAACAGCAGATTTTTAAACAGTTTCAGATTTAAGCTGGAAAACACTGCTTCTGGAAATGAAGAAATAAACCCAGGAGAAAATAAACTTTTTTTTAAAAAAGGTTGCTTACCTTATTGTTAGCCTTGCTCCTTGAAAAAAAATAAGATCTATCGTACAGAAATCCCTAAGAGTTCGATAAACCGAGGGCGGGAGAACCTTTGGTTCATACCAATATGCTAGCCTATTGGCCTAATGTAAAATATCAGAACTCAATGATTTGTATGAATATGAATTGATATAACTATTCATGTCGAGGTATATTGTGCGTGAAACACAGTGCACACACTTCTAATGCGTGCACATTTGTTTGGACCCGTGAAAGTATTATTTTCTCCCAACAACTTATCTCGCGTAGTTACAATCAGTTGAAGTGAAATAATTCATCTTGACCTATCACGATTCAAAACGGTCAAGTCGGGCCATCACGTTATTAAAATTGGTGTCAAAACTGAAGATAGGAACTAATTAAAGAATCCAATTACACATTACAATAAAAGAAAAATCTTTAACCCTGCAGAGATGCGCCGCCAGTATTTTTTTTCTTATTGCCAAGCAGGGAGTTTTTAATTCATTATTGGAGAAAATATGATGGGATGAACACAAGATTGTCAAAGACTATGGCGTAAAACCAAGCACAGATACTCTCCTTCTGTGAGGGAAAAAAAAACCTTCAAAATTAGTAACGTGGGGAGAATTATTTTTACACCAAAAACACGATAAACCAAATGACCAGCTGCTGTCTAACAAGCCTCCCTGTCTAATTATAGATTGGAAATTGCGAAGCAATTCCAAGCTCTGATGTTATCCATACATAATGGCGTGACTTTATCATTGCACCGCTGACCACTTGCATCCATGCAATGGATATAAGAATGTAACCATGAGTTCACGATAGTGAAATGTAAACAGCAGGGTCTGTATCACTTGTTGGAAATGATCAGTTGTAATCACAGAGATCGACGTTACATCGTTGATAATCGCTAAGTAGTTAAAATGTATAAAATCAAAGCACGTTTGTTAACCATGTAAAAGTTATTAATGGACGTTGTCCATCTGCGAACTAACTCATCAGGGTGCGAATGATCGAGTTTACGAAAACCCCACAGTTTGAAATAGGTGTCGGATTGCAGTAAACAGCAATCGATCAGGAAATCACCCGGATTTTTTTTAAATCTGAACAATTAAAAATGCTAAATGAAAAGCTGAATGAGTTTTCTTTAAGGAAGAAAAAAAAATCAACTTTTCATTTAGCATTTTTAATTGTTCAGATTACCTCTGATTGATTGACAGATACTACTGAAGAACATGGTGTATGTTCTACAATATCTTCCAGAATCAATCGCCCTATCTGCTTAAACATTAACGTTTGTGTGTTCAGGATTTTTTTTAACGGAGAAATATTCACCTTTTAGATTCAACCTTTTTAGAGCGAGCACTCTTCGTGTTTGTGAGTTTATTCACTAGATCAGTGACAGCTCTTTATTTGCATAATTATATGCTATAGTCTGAAGTGAAAACTAACCTCCAAATTTCATGGGTCACCAAACTTCAACAATCAATGTTTTATCATGTATGCTAAGGAAAATCTAAGAAGCTATATAAAGTTTCTTAGGGATTTGTTTTTTCTCTGTCTCTCGGAGACAGAGAAAAAAAGAATATTTGTGTCTCTTCAAGAGATGTAGAAATCTTTACATCGCTTCTTAGTAACTGAAATCTATTAGTCAGTAATAATAGAGATTAAAATGTACGTGGGGATTTCGGTCTTTTTGGTTTCACTTCAAAGTAACTCCGTAAAATACGATCCATGTAAAACAGCTCGCGGTTTAAAGCCGTTCCACTCCGTTAATGCAAATAGCTCCGCAAAAACTAATTGGATTAATGATCAACTGTATTACACATAGTTCTAAGACATTCTCAAACAAAAATCAGGTATTTGTTTACTTACTGAAAATAAAAATATGCCTGTTTTTGAATATCATTTAAATGTTGGGGAAATAGTATCATTTTAAATCAATATTGTCAAAATACGCTTTAACTTCATACAGTATCGATAAACAGCTCGTGTTTATTTTTCTATCAACTCGCAAAAGTTAAAATGGGTACTGTAGAAGATACTTTGAGATTTTTAAAGTCGCTTTTTTTAAAAACATTTATTTTAATATTGAGATATAAAAATTATAATGCGCTATTACCAAAGAAAACCTAGGTTCTGTATTGTGAAATAAAACATTGCACTGATATAACAAATGTTAAAAGAGTAAGAATGCGCATAAAACATTTTGAAGACTAGCTGTCACCTACGGTAACCATTGCCACCATCATCTACAGAAAATCAACTTTAAATATACTTTAACTTTAGAAAACTATTTGAGGAATAAATAGCGGACACGGCGAAAAGTTAGTTGTTTTCATATTCTACTTTTCGACTTCAATCGGTTCATTTCAATAATGAGATCGATCTCTTCTCCGCACCCATCTCTCTCTCTCTCACACACACACACACATACACACACACACCACAAAAACACACACACACCACAAAAATACACACACTCACTCATGCACCACACAGACATACGCCTATTCAAACACACACATGCGTACACTCACACCACAAAAACGCACTCATACCACACACACATTCGCTCATACACCGCACACACCCCCTCCCACACACGCACACATACGCACCCACACACACCACAAAAATACACACACTCACTCATGCACCACACAGACACACACACACGCTCGTACACCACAGACATTCACACAACAAAAACACAGTCACTCACTCATACACACCACACATACACACACACACGCACGCACACGCACACACACACACACACACACACACACACACTTACCGGGCATAATTCTCAGTTATTGCCTAGCATCTCAAATTTAATTTGAATGCCTATGCAAACTTTAATTTCTACAGAAAATAAATAAATATCGACAAATCATTCCCTCTATGCTTGCGTAACGACTTGTGTCAGACTTCTGAACCACTTGATGAACTTTTACCAGTTGATCAACGACTGTTCTTACCATTTGAGAGTTATCTACAGAAGGCCAGTTTAAGATATTTTCAAAACGATCCTTCGGGTTATATCTGCAAATATTATGCCACAATCCTATCAATATGGGTGTTCATGACAAATACCAAATTACCAAATTTAAGGAGGTTTGCACATGATCCACCAATTCATAAAGTAATCGTTTTAATTTCATATCAGATTATGCCATTATCTGAGCTGTAAGTAAAGTTACATTTATATGAACAAAATGCACAGAAAGTGCACATTGTTCGACATTGCGGTTGTCATTTGGCAAAAGAAGAATTGTCGAATATGACATAACATCTTTAACCAAAATACATTTGTTTGTTCCAAGCTGTTCCTGTACAGGTAGACACAAAATGCCCTGGAAGGTCACTTGTTTGTAAACGTCTGGGCTAGTGCTTCCTGCTGTTCTTATCTCTCCTGTCAACACCATCCCTTCCCCCACCTCACCAACTATCAGCCCATATCAGTTTCCCTTGGAGCTCAGGTGTTTGCCAGCGCCTTACTCGAGAATGCACTCCAGACTTGTTAATTAGCTCCACCGTCGCCTCTCTTCCATCTCCTGTAGTTTTGTTCTCACCTGAGCGGGGAGGATTTTGTCTCGGTGCCAGTACTCTGATTTTCTACAGAGCTTCTACCTTGTTGCTGTTCACTGACACTAATTCAGGTCGCCTTTATCTCACGCTGAAGCAGAGAAAAAGTTTCCCAATGTTCTTTATGTACGCTAAATTACTTTCTTTCCACTGTGCTGAACAGAACGGAATTTAAATATGGACCATACGCTATTAATTCAGTCTTCAAAGCACCACAGATACCAATAACAAATTGGTAACCAATAACCAAACCATTGAAATAAATTCCATTTCAAATCAAAGGGATTAAAGTGATTTAGTTTCGTCGCATCCAGAGTCTCTGATGTTAACCCTACAACGGTGGCTCTAATAGTTATGTTCTATCATGTATACATCAATATTTTACGAACTACTGGCTCTGTACTTTGTAAACAGAATCAGTTAAAAATGGACATCTTGTTCAAGTCACGTGGATGGCCGAATTACAAACTATGTTAAAATATCCATATGTGTCCATCATGTTTTGGTGTACAGGTGCGGTTATTTTTAAAGCGTGCATTTTAAACTATAATTTTAGAGGGTTTTTTTTTAAAAAAAAACAAGTTTTGTATTTTGGAAAGCCATAGTATTTGCACAAATATTGCTCAGACTTATTTTGCATGGGTCACGAGAGAAGGAAATTTCACGCGGAACCAAAAAGAAGCGATGGAGACTGGGAGCTGGACAGCTACCCCAATAAGATTCATTTTCCGTCTCCGGTGCCTCCTGGTCCAATAGACTTTAGTGAGGTGCGGTCAAAATGAAAAAGCTACTATTCATCGTAAAACAAATAAATATTTTAATTAAATGCCAAACATTTTTATCTTCATTTCCATTTGCCACGTATTGTAAAACAGGATGATTCGTCAGCAAGAATGAAGTTTTGCCACATTACCTGTATTGATAACCCCGTATAAAATATTATAGTTGTTTTCATTTACTCTTATTTCACACCGATCTATATGCAAAAATGTAGATGGTAAATTTGAGTTCTAAGTATGTATGTATGTATATATCATATATAAACGTGGATATTAAATAAAATGATTTAAATATATAGTATGTGAGAGTTGGCTCAATGTCCATCAAAATTGTTCCATTGCTGCTCTCGAGCGAATGAACCCTATTTTGCAAAGGAAAGTTTAAGTGTGCCCATTGTCCGAGTAAGGAATGAGTGCGTGGAACGCTCTCTTTATAATTTGTGCTATCCATTACATTATGCAGTTTACTAGTTATACATTCTGCATGGAAAATAACTTCTGATAAATATATTTTCACGGCAATGATTTAAGATAGATGCACAATCCTCCCCCAGTCACAAGGTTTGAGTTATGCACTATAATGTAATTCAAAGTAATTCAATGTTTTATAATATTATGATTGTCTAAACTGTTGGATGAGGGAATCGATCATAAATACTATTCAGTGGAAAATTAAGGAAAACTTCCCCCGAGAAAGGAACATTAAATATATGGTTAGAAAACATATTAGAAGACACTGTTTTATCGTGGCACGCGAGGAGAAACTGCATTACGACTCAAGCAAATAGGTTTTAGGCCAAAAATGAGGAACAAACTATATGATATAATACACGAAACAACGTTCAATATTCTGTCAGATTTCGGAAACAGAAAACTTCACCGGAATTAGACTGTGTACTGTGCAGAAAGAGATTACACCATGTGGAATTTGTCTTGAAAGTGAGGAAAAGGACTCGAACATTTGTTCATTGCCTGCAATGTTAAGTACGAAATACCCAACGATTAGCACCATGGACAGCGCAAAGCAGTGCTGCGGTAAAATTACCGTGTCCACAGATCTTTCCATTAACATGATAAAAAATATTCGGAGTTTGCAATTATATTCTTAGAGGGACACAAACAAACCACTTTCCACTTCCCAAATGTTATAACAAACACGTTATCTAGCTTATCTTTATATAAGCATGTAATGTGTGTACAATTTGAAGTCGTTTCTCTAGTTTATGATACACATACAAATGATAATACTTATACAGATATATTACATAATACATGCATTGAAAATACATATTTCTCTGAGCCTGTTCCAGGGGTCATAGATCTATTGTTAAATATATATTGTTATTTTACAATTGCTTTTATGGTTTATTCACTTTCGGCATCTTAATTCCATTTGTATCCTTCATGCTCTCTGTTTATTTAGTATTTTTACAGCACGTCGTGTTTTCATATTTAAGGCTATATTTATATAGTTTATATAATGTGTGGCTTACATTCATGCCATTTGCTACTATTACTGATCGTTGTCGAAAATTTAACTATCGCTGCATTTTCCGAAAGCTTTCTACTAAGCGAGTTGTGGTTGATTGGAATTTAATATCATTGAAATATAAATAGCCCTTAAATTGAAAATAAATACTTCAATTTCAAAATGTATTTTGCTGTGATTTTTTTTTAAAACCAGCAAAATAACTTTAGTGCCAGTAAGTTTACTTCGCCCAGAAAATGAGTCTTTTTTGAATTACACCTGAAATTTGTGAGCGGGTTTGCTTTTGGGAAGAAGCTTTTTGATGGGAGTTGCAGTTTGCTGACAGCTTGTTAATTAAGGCCCCCTGGAGATGATCCTCTGGAGCCACCGCCCGCATCAAGACAGTGCTAAATATGCAGATCCTGACAGCAACCCAGCAAGGTTCGATCGTAAAACAAGCGTATTTTTTTTAATCCTAATTTATACCTCCGTTTCTCTTCCTGAGTCATAATTCCGCCCACTCCCTTCAACTTCTGCAAATGTCTTTAACGCTCAAAATATATGTACAACGTAAAAACAGCAATGCTCGAAGCATTTCCTCTACCTTGCCTTTAAAAAAAACAGCATGTCGTGTGCAGAGTTTACATTCAAAGTTGAGAGTGCATGTTGCTTTCCTGTGCAATGATATAAAGACAATGGAGAAAGGTTTCCAAGCACCGAACCACGTTGCACGTGAATTCGCTGCATAATATTTAACAATCGACCTGTTGAACTGCAGGTACTTGATCATTTTAAACAATTGTTCACACGGGTTGATTATTTAAACATGGAGACGTTTGCGCCGAAGCCCGAAACTCTGGAAACTTGCACATTTGTCGGAGATATGTTTTATTTTTGGGTGAGGTTTTTAACCACACCGACATAGAAAATAATCATTCGAATTTTTTTCTGAAAAATTTCAGTATTTTGTATACTCATTTATTTATCTATTTTAGCTCCACGATGAATACACCCTCCCTGTACATCTCCTCAAAGACCATCAAATTCAAATGGCAGGCTATCTATCTACTATCTCCCTTCACAAGCTCCAGCTGGAGACAACCTTGTCATGTGTCCAGTGAACCTGGCTAAACCCTTTTCACCTGGCCACGTTTTCGCTTGGAACCCATCAAAGTCATCTCTAAATGTTTCTTGCTCTGTGTAGATCATTTGTCAACGTCAAAAACGGGCTCGCTTCTATTTATTGAAAGTAAACTGTGATCCCACACTGGGAAGCGCTTCCATGATACTTTCATGGAAATCAATATCATATCCAAAATAGCACCAAGTACATAAACCGCCTTCAAAGGTGTCGAATATGTGAAAAGCAATACAACTTTCAACGATGGCGATTGGAGCAACTGAAAGTTTCACCTTTACATTTGAACAAGAATAACTTCTAAATAAATGATTCAACTGGAATTATTATTTATTTTAAAACAAAAGAATGCGCTCTTTATGTGTCAAAAATACGCGATCAGTCATGTAGAACTAGATTGGTTGAAACAGGGACGGAATGTTATCGTTTGATAATCCCGTTACATAACATTTATTTCTGTTCTTTGACGTGAGTAATTACAATGGCGCAAGCTGAGTTCTAATAACTGATAACATCAATCTTAAGATGTTACCTTTTGATCTTAGACGGAACCTTCACGGGCAAAATGGAAATAAAATCGTACCCATTAAACAGAAGTACTGATATTAAAATTCCTAATGAAACTTGGAACTTTTTTTTATTTTTCACAACTTAATTTTATACTGTACATTTTAAGCTTGCCGAACTTCAAAACTGGTGAGAAAAAAAAATGTTATGGTCAGAACCGAATCCAAACTCGTGATACTGATGATAAACATTCGTTAACGGGATTGTTCGTACAATTTAAATTCGTCCTCAGATTTTCTAAATGCAGAATACATTTAAAAATTGGCTTTTCAAACTTTATTTCAAACTCATTTCAGATCCAATTCCTTTAAAAACCCTCCCCAGATAATTTCCTTTGATTTATTCACAAAATCGATTTGTTTGACTTTTAATTGATCAAACAACTTTGTTTTGAATCATAACATTGAATTCTCCCTCTTGATAACACAAGGTAACCGACACGGTTCCAAATAATTTTATGCAAGATCTGAATGGCTAAAAGAAAAATTGTTATATTTTTCTACTTTTTAAAATTTTACAGATGACGAAAATAACGCGGACGATAACGGTTTTAACGCCGATTGAATCAAGACAAATCAGGGAAAACGCCATTCAGTATCACTTTGGATTAAATACCCATATTGGATTAATAAAGCCAGAATATCTTATGTTAATATTAATTAAACTCTTTGAAATATAACAATTTTATGGCTGATAGTGGTTTAATCCTTGTTGTTTTAAACGGGACATTTAATCGTCCAATAAATGGAATTGACTTCGGCGTCTCTATCCTGCCCTACTATCGATAGTTACTGTGGCAGAGAGAGACCCCGAGTGCAGGTGTACAGCGACCGCTCTCCAGCCACAACACCGCGGGTCCAAAGCATTACCGTCACGGCGCTGCCTGCAGCCTGCCGTGGTTTTCAGTGCCATCTAGTTACCATGTAGCCGTTGCCGGTTCTTCCTGTTTACCTTTTCAAACCCAACTTACAAGATCTAAAGATAACATTCGGGATGAAATATAAAATGACAGTCAAAGAATAATAAAATTAAGTCTCGTGCACTTGAATATATCTCGTCAACTTGCTCCTTGAATTCATCATCTGAATACAGCTACAATTACTGAACATACCTTTTTTTGCATTCAAACGGTTTTGACAAATTATTTCGCACAAATATCTATCTATAATTATAAAGCACCTTGAACTACATGAATGAAATAGTTTTAAAATTAGATTGTAAACCCACTGAAAGTGTTTGGAACGCTATGCTGCGTTTCATTTTAACTATCAATAGGGACACTCAAATGTTGTGAGCTGAAACCGATTTCTCGTCAGCATTCCCATGTTAAAGTTTTGTTAGTTTTCATTAATTCTATATGATTGATGTGCTTGTGTCCAAGGTAACAACTGTAGTCCGGTCAGTAGTTAACGATAGATTGCTCGTCACCAGCTTGGGTGAAAGTTATCTGCTCCGCCGTGGAATTATGGTTTTTATTCACTTAAAGCCGAAACTCTTGACTGCTAATTCTCTCGCTCCTCTTAAACAGGGTGCAAGGAAATATAGGACGAGGAAAGAACGATTCTGCGATCTTTATTCAAAATGTGATTTGATATTGCAAATCGAATTGTTTTTTCCTGCCAAATCGATAAACACAATTAGTTCTTGCAACCCCCGGCTAAATTATCCTTTTTTTAACAAAAAATCAAATTCTGGTGCATTTCTTCATGGAAAACGACTGTAATGTTTGTTAGTGCAAGAGTGGGGGGGGGGGGGGGGAGTATTTCGCTCTTCGCTGGTCGGCGTTGGCTGATTCTGACTCCAAGTCCCAATATTTTAATGAAAAATGTACCGAACTCGCGGCTAAACTCTCTGACCTCCGAGCACAAACGGAATGCTGCTGTGGGGCCGCCGTCGAATAAGTCACGAGTTGTTGGTGTAAATTGGAAAGACAAAATAATAGTGTGGCGAGCATCATTAATTGGAATTTTGTTTAGAAAAAGTTTAAACTGTAACCCTAACCCAAATGTTGCGATGATAGATATAAAACATTTTTTATTGTTCAGGATATTTTAGACTATTGCAACTCAGATGTGGCAATAAAATCCGAAGTGCCTACAGCTACAACTGTTTTGATACAAAATGTAATAAAGCGAAACAATTACTGAGCATTATACGCTGTGATCTACATCCACTCTGTACTTAGTGGTGGTGGTGGGGGGGAGGGGGGGGAGGAATCAAAAGCAATACAGCGGACCGGAAAGTGGAATTGTATTAAAATCGAAAACACCTGGACAGCTGTGAATGTGTTTGAAATAAATCTTACAGTGAAACGGCTTAAACCCTCTTCTCTTGGTTATCTAGGTTGACGAAATATAGCGCCACCCAGCGCGCAAGGCGGGAACGTCCGCAGCAGCGCCAGGCTCCTCAACCCGGGGTGAGCAAAAGTCCCCGAAGATGAGACGACCGCAGAGTTAGAAAGAAGACCAACTATCAGATACACTCATGAGCACAAGTCAACGTGATCCACATGGAAAATATCGTGTCGGTGCTAATTGTTTTCAAAAAGTCGATCAAATGTGTACGAAATACGCATTTGTATCTGGTGTTGAATTTTTTTTAAAAAAGAGAAGTGAATGTATCTAAGAGATACTTCGTTTTAAAGGCCAAACTAGATACAACTATCGAAATTAGAACGTTACGACTTACTCGTTCGATTTAATTTAAAATCTTCTATTTTAAACGCAAGATAGGCTTGCTTGAGGATGTTACCAAACTTGCGAAGGCTAATAATTAGAAAATGGAACGGATGCTTAATTACTTTCCATGAATTTACTTTGAGGAAAACATATAAATAGTTCATATTACATTATAGCATAGTGAACACGTTCGTGCCACGGAAATACTCTGGTAACTAATTCCCAAAGTGAAAGAATAGATTGCTGTGTTAATTCATATATCTTCCACCTTTAACTTCGCTCACGCCAGTGGATCAGGAGAGCTTCTCGAACGTCGTTGCAAACCAACGGAAAGCTGATTTCCATGAAGACATTTGAAAGAAAGGCCGGGATTGTTTTTTGCCGACTAATTCAGTAAAATAGCATGACAATCTCAACAAAATTACATTTTGAGTCTTCATTTGTTATCTCGTATTTAAATGAGACTGACGTTTTAAAATGCCGTCGTTATGAGGCATTCCTGTGGACGGCAAGATATCTTCGATATCTTATTACATTGCTTGATCATAGAAGTGTTTTGGGATGAGATCGAACCGAGGACACGAATTCACTGAAATCAAAGATTTTTTTTTAAATGGTATTTCTGTGAAAGATTACTTTAATGTAATATTTGGAATCTGGTATGGACAAAGTTTTCTGATGTGAAAACAATGCCAAAATGGTCAGATTTCTGTAATTGCCTTGCAATAGTTATCTTCAAGAACGGGTTCGATTGTGTTGATCAGCAGTTCATTTGCTTGGAAACACTTTAAACGATTTCTAGTTTTGCTCTCGAAAATATTATAGTGATTTTTTTTTAAATCTTGAAACAGTTAGTGGCCCTGTGCTTTAACTGATGTAATACATTTGCCCTCAGAGGGAGCCTCTGTTCGTGGTTCGCTCTGCGGGAATGGTTTAATATCACGAGTTTGTTTTTAAAGTTGTCCATTTACGCCACCGAAACAACGAATGAGCTTAATTCCTTTATTCGACTGGGTGGCCAGAATGTTCCCACAAATATCATATGGGGATGGGGGGGGGGGGGGGGGGAGAGAGATAGCGTTACGTTGCCCCGTAGTTTATTTGCAACGCCAGGAAAGCCTGCGCGCATCCTTATCTAGCAGGTATGAAAGAGAAAGGGGCGATGGACAAAGGAAGGAAAAGGAAAATATGATCAGTAGTAGAAACTACCAAAGGCTTCTTTCGAGACCGAAAGTCAGTGTTCCTTATATTGCGCTGGCAATATTCTTGTTTTCTCATTCGAAGCCAAACGGCTGATTCGTTCACTTTGCGGTATTGTTTTGGTAAAGACACCTATTGTAAATTCATATACAAATCCAGTGAAAACAAGCGCTAAGGAAGTAAACAATTTCGGACATCATCTCAAAAGCCATTCAACATTTGTACTAAGCAGAACACTGATCAAATTGTACTTTTATACGTCACTGGCAATATGTTTCATCAAAAACATTATTTTAAAAGATACAAACTAGTTTACTAAATTGTATTGTTTTCAGATCCGAATAACCAGAGATTTTTTAAAAGGTTAACTATTGACCGGAAATGCAATGTATATGTATATATGTATATGTATATATGTGTATGTATATAAATATATATCTATATATACATACATATATATGTGTGTATGTGTGTATATATATACATAAATTTATATAAAACAGTGAATGTAGAGTGTCGATTAACATCGATTTATAGCATTAAGAAGCAGAGCATAGATGCCAGCGGCGTTCAGCTCCAGTACATCAGGACGTCAGTAAATATTCCTCTAATGTTTAGGTGGCAGTACAGCTGCCATTATATTTCCCCCCCCCCAAGATTGTGCATACATTGTTTGATTTCATCTTTAGTTTATTGGCGTTTGAAATATGGTACCCAAAGAGATAAGGCACAATAAGTGAGATCAATTGCAAACAATATAAAGAGGCTGCTTAACGTCTGTCGAAATGTTCCTTTTGGTAAGTGGTGTTAATTCCATGCTGCCGGCACTGTAATATTTGCCATTCCATATTAGGCCATCTGTAAATTAAATATTCAGCAGGAGATGAATAAAAAATATTGTTTAAATTGAAGGTGCGTGTCTCAGCTGTACCGTCTTGCGGTCTATAATTGCATACGGTTAGGGAGAATACATTGTGACACCCCGCCTTACCTTAACACTGTCTCTATATCAAACATCCCCACTTACCACATCTGTGTGGTGCAGAACGCAGGGGATTTCAAACTCACTTTGCTGAGCTTCAGAAAACTGAACTTCACCTGAATGTTTAGCTCCCACTCCTTTTGTTTCTTATAAAAGCCACCTCATTCCTTCTGTCCAGTGATAGCTTATTAAACTCTCCTTTGTCCTTCCGTATGCTGTCTTTATAATGTTATGGAGAGCGTGAGTTAAATTTTCGCACAGTAATCACGTGCAAAGTTCGAGGGACGTTAATGTATAATCCGAAGAGCAACAATTTGTAAACCGAGTTTAACCGCCTCAATGAATAGGAAGGAATAATCGCCGAAACGTCAGATTTTCCTTTTTTTTTGTCCCCCATAGAAAGAATATTCGAAATATGCACATGATTTGAATCGTTATCAGACAGAAGAAGGCTACACCGAAATATGGCTCTGAAGTTAAATAAGCGCGATATCACAAAGACTGGTTAAGCTGTGAAAGAAACTTTCCGATAAACTTTAGTTTGATAGAATTTTCGGAGCTCCCCTCCCCTTTGTACTTAAAAGTCCCTTTCAGAAAGTGAGTATTCACAAAGACGTCTCTAAATAGCGCCTTGAAAGGTGTTCGCATGAGGACACTGTCTCCTTTCTAGCAAAAGAGAGCGAAGATCTGACAGGTTTTGTTGTCAGTAGTATAGTGAGAGCTTTCTAAGATATTCGTTTTTCTTTCTCTAAATGCTCCAACTTAATAAAGACCCCCCGTCTTAAAACGTGCATGCCCTGCTGTCTCTGTCCACTCTCTGTCCAGTCCCTAAAGCCCCCACGTGATGTCTGCTAACATAATTTTAATGATTTTGTCAACGTATACAGAATTAATTTTCATAAAAATGCAAAATGAACCACGTCTATTGAAAGAATACCTCCCACCCCCCCCCCCCCACCCCCCACCCCTCCCAACACCAGCCTCCTCCCAGTTTTAGGGCCGAAATGTTGGTCTTTAACTTTAAATACATCCCATTTCAAAAGAAAGGATTTCAAACCTGCAAAAAAAAAAATTGCTCCATTCAGATTAGGAGCGTTTATTTCTTTCTTGGCCTTTGAACAGAGGTCATGTCACTCAGAAAAGGGCCATTCCTTCCCTCTCCCTCTCCCTCCCCATCGGCACAACGACGGCGTTCACTAGCTCTCACTCCAAACAAATCTCGGCCCGGCTGGCTTTAAGGCAACATGCCACAAAGATTAAAGATTTGGCATTTTACAAGAAGACGAGGTGCTCCTGTAATCATAGCAACGGTATGTAGGCCACAAAGTGCTACCAATCGGCTAGTGATGTTCTCCCTGGAGCGCTCGAGTCTCGGCTTGTAGGATTTTTTTTATCGACTGTTGCTGCTTCCCTCCATACCAAGGCTCTCTATGAATTAAAATTAAATATGGCTGACTCAATATCAGCAATAAGCCAAATGTATTAGAAAGGGCGACGCGGCCGGCATAGAATCGTTACCTGGCACATCTAAGTTAAAAAGCGCTTCGCTTACATTATGCGATTTGATGGCATTATCTGTTAGGTTTTTTTTATTCTGCGTTTTTTTCTCGGACTTGCTTGGTTATGCAGGAAAATGTATGTTGACGGGAACGTTTAGTAGTGGATTATTTACGAGGGAATCAGGGGGTCAAGTTCTGGTCTAAGTGGCACATCTGCGAAACATTGAGGCTACTAATTCACCAAAGGATGCGTGGCTTTTTATTGTAGACATATTGGGGAATTAGTAAGAGTCCGCGTCCCCCCCCCCCCCCCCCCGCTCCTTCGCAAGGGGGAGGGGGTCTGATTATATCATGATGTATTGCTGGCTCCACGTTCAATCTGTAACAGTGCAGCTAAAATGTGAAGACGGGGGTTAAAAAAAAGTCTAACAAAACATTCTAGCCATCCATTATGAAGAAAAATAGGAGCCATGCTGAGAAATTAGGTAAATAAATTCTAAATTAGAAGAATATTAACCACAACATCATTCACACAGCTCCACGCCTGTCTATCCTGATGTGCAATTAAATTAAAGCAAATTCACGTAAGAACGTTTTCCGGTTGTAGTGCAGTTTATATTTTTAAAATCTCTATTGTACGTCCTTTATCTCCGTTGGAGATCAGATGAAACAAAGCTTATTTTGGGGCGGAGGGGGTAGGGGAGCAGGGGGGCTTATGCTATATTAAATCTTTAAAAAAAGACTATATGAATGTTCCATGCTTTATCTCATAAACCTGTCCTGAATGTTCAAAGAGAATATGTGCCAGTTCATCAATTTCTCCTTTCTCTTCAAAACGATTCAACATTTACAATAGACCTACCTCGCACATGTCATTGCAGGAAGGCAGATGTTAGTTTTTCATACGTTTCATACAATGACTAGGTACATGCATGTCTCAGCCTCCTCATGTTGTCTGCTAAATGATTATTACTTCAGATGTAGAGAAAACGGAGTGTAATTCAGATCAATCAGACAGCATGTGTGATTTTATTTTGACTTCAGGGAAATTATTTAAATGCTCAAAAGTTTAAAAAAAAGAGAACTGTCCTTTCAGACACATCAAAAACGTGGTACGTGCTAATTGCATTTGTTAGTTTGCATTAACGTGTAATACAATTGAAGTATACGTTCGCAGTGAAAAATATGTTTTATTTGATTTCGCTGTTCTGTGATTTGTATCGTGGTGGGTTAGTTGTGTATATGTAATAATCTATAGAGGGAGTGAGAGACCGTTATTAGATGCAAGAGCCGCGGACTTTTCAATACGTTCGCGTGAAAGCAAGCCACTGATAAAATTGGTCTCAGCATGGTGTATAATTGCAATAGAATGTTTTCAAATAACATTTAAGGAGATAGTTGATCATGGAGTCAAAATCAGACAGGCTGCTGTGCACTCAGAGCGTTCTGACACTATTGAACAAGCCCAAATGTTAGTACAACCATTAATGTTCCTTATTCTTGTTTAATTTTTCACATATGTGTTCGTAATGAAAATGAGGAAATGTGTCCTATCAGTTGTATAATGGCACAATCACACCACCGTCCAAGCCGGACCTCCGCACGCACGGTTATAGTGTGACCTACACGAGGAGAACTTTCTTGCACATTTAATGAAGTAAATATGTCCACATATAAGAATTGTGCACTGTAGAGGATGTCTTTTAAAAATGTATTGACGTCACAGTGATCGCAGTGTACATCAGAAGGAATCTCCTGACGTTTCTACTGCCTGTTTTAGGTTTCATTATGTGTGTTCCAGCAATACTGAGTCCACATCGACATTCCAACAGAACGCATCTCATGTGTCCCCTTGAACTTCAATGACGAGTTTTCACTCTGCACTTTATATGTGATCGACATGTTTCCATTTACTTTACCATTCCCCGAACGCCAGGTCCACAAACCAAAGTCGTTCTCCCCACCTTCCCCGCCACCCATCCGATCCCCCATCTTCTTTCCTCTATTTGACTTGGCATTTAATAGCCATCCTTTAGAACTCTTGTAGCAAGTCACAGTTCCAAAATATGTTTCCCCGTGAGTTCGCTCACCATGTTCATAACCGTGTCTGTTATAAATTAATTCCTGTTCCATATTTTTGCAACCTTTGACTTCTCTTCCGTCCGCCCATCTCCACATCCACCCACACACCCACACACACGTAAATATAACTAAGATGCACATGCCACGTGTTGATACATTTGCACTTAATGACAACCTACGTCCAATCTCAATAGAAATAAAGCTCTTACTTTTTGCAGATATTCCCCTCTGGCGGCTGCCTTCTTTAATTATGTGTACTAGATTTCTTCCCTGTGGTAAAAACAAGCCTGGTGTTTTGGATGGAATCTCGATGCAGTGTTTTTTTTTTTCAAAAAAAGGGACTTAGTGCCCCAACCCCAAAAGCTCCTAGATAAGTGCAGATTGAGACATATCGGGTTCCTTATAAAAGGATCATTTCATGTGGGAGGTTGGACACAAAGTTTGGACTCGTGACTTGCATTCCTGAGCGACATGCATATTTTAGAACAACAAAGCAGGCAAGGAACAAGGCTTAGAGCAAAACAAAAACGTAGAGTCTGAGTGATGAGAATCAGTATTCAAAAAATGATATCCTATACCTGCTGTTCTTTCAGAACTCTGGATAACTGCAATGACAACTTGTGAGAATTTTGGTTCAATTAATTGGATTGTTGATTAGTTGAATTCGAGGTAGAACATGCAACAATTAAAATGACTGACGAAAAGGCCAGTGGTGATCCCGACAGTGTGCATCAGTAAAATGTGAAGTATTTTCCCAGACCCAGCGCGCTGCCACCGACTTGGCTTGTAGTGATTCCGTTCCTTATGTAATGAGTTCAGTTATTAATGGGTATCAAATGAGGGGAAACTCAGACGAAATGGTGACAGCTGAAGAAATGGGCCGCATCACACGGCGTGTGAAACCACAATTTAATGCTTGTTGCCAAAAAAGATGCCTGATTGCTTTATTCGTTTCCTTCATGTAGCATGTGGTTCTAAAGGTGGAAAGTGAAAACTGCAAATCGGGTCGAAGTATCATGTAAACGTGTCCTGTGCAGTTCAACGACACTGCCACGTTCTTCTCTCAACGGGATCGATTATTACTTCTCCTATGAAGCGCGATATGTGGAAATTTGAGCCCCGGGAGCAATAATAAAAAAGAAGAAATAAAGACAAAACGGGGAAACAAATAGTTAGGGCGTAGATATCTCTGTTAGTTGTCAGTGCAAGTCCATGGCGCGATAATGCTAATGCAGTTCTGCCGTGGAAGCTGGAACTGCGCGCGCCTGTGTTGGGATCGATACCTGACCCATTGGTTTGGGCAATGTCTTATCGGGCCAAGAAATGATATTATCACCCTTGAACATTATATACAACAAATGTCTTTTTAAACCAACACACACGGCTCGCTTACAGAATGCACATCGCTACACCGTTTCAAAAAAAAAGTCCTATACGAATAGAATGCTTAATGTTCTGTATCTTTTATTTTTAATCCATTGCCGCAACTTGATCTGAAATTCTAGACATGTACGTACACAATTATGCAGCCGTCGCCTTGCCGGGTAACACTTTTGAGTCTGATACTGACTGTGTCTGGTCTTCTGAGGACAAGTGTGATTGGGATGGGGTGGTAGGGAGTGGGGGTTCTTCGTGACTGGTGTCTGGGGTAGGGGGAGGGTTGGAGCAGACGAATCTGAGTGAGCGAGAGAGAGAGAGAAAGAGAAAGAGAGGGAAAGAGAGAAAAAGCGAGAGAGAGAGAGAGAAGCTACAATGTCTTTTTAAAAATTTTGTTGCAAAGCTTTTTTTAAGAATGTCTAGTATTTGTCTAGTAAACGGTGATTCTACCAAATCCTGCTTATGACTTTATCAAGAGAGAAAATACATTTGCAATCCAGCAACGTTGTTGACAAAGTGACCTAAATGCATCTAACAAGTGTTACCCCAACCTCATCCCCACACATGACCTGCTCACTGGATCACTTTTCCCCAAAACATACACAGGCATGCACACACACTTTTGCCTATAAAATGTTTCTTAAGAAAGCATAGTAACCGTTGAAATGTAAGAACTTTTGACCGGAGGCATCAACGATTAAATATCCAGCATGCAACTGCATTTTTTTTCTGAACACTGGTGGAAACAAAACTTCTACTCTTTGAAAAGTAAGTGACTTTCCTTACAAGAACAACAAGTTTGCATTTCAATCAAATAAATGGCGATTCTATTTCTTTGGTCTGAGAGTAAGGTGGTCATGGGGTTCCCAGCGGTTGACAACAAGAATCTAGGTTGTGCCCTCTTCTGAAAGATAGCGAAGTGTGTGATGTGAAATTTTTGTTGATTTTTTAAATGGTGTGGTTGGTAGACGCTGGAACTCGGATTCATCGATGTGGAGTTTGAAGCGTTTTCCTGACAAGTGAGTATAATAAATGAGAATCGCTTTCAGATGGATATTTCAGTCGTGAAATTGCGCCCAGCTGGTTGTGTAAGCAAACAAATAATCTCATGTAAGATTCTCGACTTGTAGGTTGATGAATAGAATACGACATCGGTAAATGGGCATTTAGCTCATTTAGGAATAAAACTCTTGGCTCTCTAAATGAAAGACACGGAGACGCCATGTACCCAGAACAAGTCGTTATTTAAAAAAAAGTTTTATTAGTTTCCACTGCTTCACACACATTTTGCCATTAATTCCAAATGTCACTCAATTACAACCAAATCGTCAGTGCAAGAATTGAACGAGTCCTGACTTCAAACGCACGTACGAAGATTAATAGATTAGTTTTTTTTAAAAAATATTTGGTTCGGAAGTGCGAGAACCTAGAAGGTAAATGTATTTTTTTCCCCCTGTTTGACAAATGGCACCTGCCTGTAAAATAAAACCACCTTTCTCTTCAACCGCTCTGGGGCAGGGCGTCCAATTTGGGTGTTTTAAAAACAAATTACTTTTTCAGGATTAATCTGAAACCCTCGCGTTCTCCAGAACCATGTTGAATATGACACCAAGGGATTCGTTCTGCAGCTTAAAATCAGGCTTATCAAATATCTTTGTTTTATTTTGCTATTTTTTAAAGCGTTCTGACACTGTAAAGAAAAGTGACAAGAGTTTAGTGGTAAAAATAGGCAGGTGGAATGAAAATAAATTCATTATGCTTAACTGGGATTGTAATGAACACATATTAAAAGAAATGGTTCAAACAACAGACAGACAGTACTTAGCCTTTACATAGTTAGATCCCTAAGGACTTCCCTTATGATTTTTTAAAAAAACAAACAGTATGGTTACATCAGTTTGAAATAATACCTGAAAAACACTGGCAAATTCATTTCAGGAACTGAAATCAGCAAAAAAAAGGGAGAAATTAATTAGAATGAGAGAATGATAAGTTAATGAAAATGAAAACTCAGAAAAAGGGACATTGCAAAGCAGCATATGTACAATTTAACAATCAAGACATTAAATAGGTCTCCAAGATGAACTCGGGGATTAAACAAGAAGGAAGGCAACTGTGAATATTCAGGCAAATAGAGAGGACAGACGTCCAGCAATGCTTCAGGTAATGGACTCAAACATTCGGAGAAACAATAGCAGCAAGGGAGTGTTTCACCGAGTTTAATCCGAACTGTGGTTTGAGAGAGAGGGAGAGAGAGAAAGAGAGGGAGAGAGAAAGAGAGAGAGAGAGAGAAAGAGAGAGAGAGAGAGAGAGAGAGAGAGAGAGAGCATCAAAGAAAGTCGAAGAATCAAAACCACAAGATTTTAGGGAATAATTGTTGTGATTCGGGGAAAAGAAATGGATTAGGAAGGATGAAGAAAACCGATTCAATTCTATACCAAACAGCTCAATAATGGAACTGAAATGTGCTTTTACCTTTTTTAAAATAAGGGGCACAACGAGTTGTGAAGAATAAAACATAATTGCAAGCTAAACATATTTTAGTATATGAACATTGCCCATCTGGTTTCATGTTTTAATAAATACAGTTAAATATACACACATATCCTGCATTTAATTTTCCAGACTCGTGTTCAGATTAATTTATGCAATATTGGCAATATTAAACCCCCCATCAACAACCAGCTTCCATTTCCCAAAATATGTTATAAACCCCTTTCTTCCCCCTCCACCCCCCCCCCCCACCCAGCTTTGCAATTTCCACTGGTGAATGTACAACTGGGTATATCTCGTTGCTCCAACTACCCCCAACAACCCAATATCCCACCGCACATCACAAATGATCCTTTAAACGCCCTAGATTTTTCTGAAACCCTTTCTTCAATTCAGGGCCTCATTTCATTGAGGGTGTGTTCCTCGGGCATAACTCTAATCCACTCTCTCATATTAACTACGCTGCAAAGTCAATGGTTAAAAGTCACGATGTCACAGATATTAAATGCATCTTGGAAAAATAATATGAGAGTCTTGTTTTTAACGTCAGAAGAATTTATTGGGGAGAAAAGAACAGCGTGATTATAAATTAAATAATTTGCAAAAAATTATTTCAAATAGGAAAGGAACAGAAAGGAGCATTTAAATAAAACAGTTGTGTGTGAAAACGTGTTTTATTACGTTAAAAAAAATCACAATTTTGATTGAAATTAATCATTGTTGTACGTAGAGCACAACTAAATAATGCAAATATAAGTAGCTAGAGGACAACTCCAGGACACCAAAGTATAATCTACGTACCAGTCAGATTGGCCATACATTGTAAAATTTCCATCTTTAAAAAAATCTTGACGACATAAATTAAACTACGGATTTTTTTCTCCAAGATGCGTTGATTTTTCTGTTTCAAATGTAAAGGCTGAAATTAGTCAGAAGAAAATAATATTTTTAGGTGCGTCAAAATCCTTTGAAGACCACCATATTTATTTATTGCCGTTTGGTGTAAAGGAGTCTGGCTTCACGTGTCATCAATGTATTTGAGTAGACCCTCCAAGCAAAGGGAAGCTTTTAACATTAACGTGCTTATCCATCCCCAGTACAATCGGTGTTTCCCCCCCCCCCCCCCACCCTCCCCACCCCCAGCCTGCATGGCTGCATCACAATGCGTTGTCAAATGCAACAAATAAATGTAAAAAAATTCAATTATCTAGAGCTGAAATTAAACTCCACTCTCAGTTTAAACATAAATATTGTGTGATGATCTAGACTGCTTTTGAAAGAACTGTTACTATTTGAATATCCAACTTAAATGTCTTGCTCGAAAAATCTACCGCCTAGTGACAGAGTTACATTTCATGGGAAATGTAAATTAAAAATAACAAAGCAAGAGAACATTTTGGGAATAAGGCCTTTGGCTGTTTGAGCATAGATATTAACGATTTGTCAATTTCACAAAATGTCTTCACAGGTTTAAAGTAGTCGGAGTTAAAAATGGACTCGATTAGTTATTAAACAACACGTCCTCAGTGTACACATACGTCTTCAGGATGAAGAACGTGGAATGCAGTATTGACACAGTGAGAGACCTGCGTATTCAATGCCATCATGGACAACATCAAGACTGTTACTTTCTGTGGAATGGAATCGCGCGATATTAAAGGGAGAGATTGCTACATAAGGAGGAATCAAGTCTTACATCTCACATGAAATAGAAAAGATTTGTTTATGTATCTTAAGTCAAAAAGATAATTAGAAATAGAGCTTTAAAATAATGGAAAAACATTTTTTGGAGCGCATCTCCTACCCCCACAGTTCTTGACATGAAAGACCACGGGACGCCCTATTCTACTCTTAACGAACAAGTTTAGAAAGTATTTTAATTGGATTTGACGGTGAAACGATGAAAAATCATTATCTTTTTTCGGGCTTTGATGTCTATGGGCGACCGCACAAGGGTAATGTGAAAGTCCGGGTTGAAGGAACTAGGGGCCTAGGGGCAAGGCTCACAGCGCCAACAGACAATAAGTTGTAGTGGAGCCCAATGAAACTATACTTCGCTCTCTGAAATATCCATAATGTTAAGTGTAACCTGGACGTGCTCAGTTATGTTTGTTTTAATTTGGTTCTTTATCTTGACTGCGTAGACATGTATGTAAAGTTTTACTGCAGATGTTGTTATTCGCTGCATACAAACAAGCGCAGGAAAACGTATACAGACAATTCATTTACACGTTAATTATTCCATCTAAAAGAGTCCATGGCCATCATCTTGTGTATCCTGCAGTTTTGCGACTAGAATGTTAAAAACCCCAAGCGGCCAGATAGTAGGTTCTCGTTAAATGGACATAGAACTAGAAAGCTTGGCGAGGCAACTGAAAGTGCGCGCGCGCGCGCGCACACCCACCGACACACACCCATCCAGACACACACACACACACACACACACACACACACCCACCCATCCACACCCACCCATCCACACACACACACACACACACCCACCCATCCACACCCACCCATCCACACACACACACACACACACCCACCCATCCACCCACACACACGCACACACACACACACACCCACCCATCCACACACACACCCACACACACACACCCACCCATCCACACACACACCCACACCCACCCATCCACACACACACACACACACACACCCACACCCACCCATCCACATCCACCCCCACCCACCCATCCACACACACACCCACCCACCCCCACCCACCCATCCACACACACACACACCCACACCCACCCATCCACACCCACCCATCCACACACACACACTACTTTCACTCCCACCAGCACAGAGACATTTGCTGCCACTTTCTCAGATACACAGTGTGCCTTGTGCTGCTTTACTCGGTTGGTTGTTACGTTTAATTTCGATGCAGAGTTGTTAAAGAAAGCTCTCCCATGACAGTGTGTGCTAGAGGTTTGACCCGGATTATAAAACATTAATGAAAGCAGCAACTGCACAACTGAAACTGAAATCTACAACAGCCTGCTCTGGGCAAGGCACAGCAGCCTTTAAATCTACACTGCATAGAAAAGATAGGGTTTTCAAATCTTTCATTTTTTTAAAGTTCAGATATAACTTCAGTGCTCCTTGTTAGACCAAGAGGAGAGAAACATGATAATTATATGATTATTAAGACCCGGCAGATTATTTTTCAATATATCCCTGGGAGGGGAGTCCTCTAAAATGTATATTGTTCGCCATTGAACTGAGAACATCTCCAGTGAACAGATAACACAGACACGGCTACGATAGATCTCTTTTATATCACTTTTGTAACTGTTCCAACATAACAACCATTTTACAAGAATATTCCATCATTCCCACAGAACAACGCCACAGTACAGCGTTTGCAAGAGTACAGCGCTTGTACTTTTTTTAGACGTTGTGGTTTTAAGTCTACAGGTAAACAGGCTTGGCAGTTTGGTTACATGATTAAAAACTGAGGAGTGGAGCGTGATTTAGAGGCCTGGTGGTGGGGTTCAACAGAAAAGTAATACTTTTTATTTCCATGTGGAAAATTGGAGACAATGCGGAGGTGGTATGGGTGCGGTTCTCATAAACAAAATTTAAAAAATAATCAAGATTAGTCCCGAATATAAAACAGCAACTTCGGTCAAACTAATTTCATAGTTCATGGAGACCTCTGTTAAACCAAAGAGAGAAGTGCCTTGGACTTCAGAGCAAAACTACAGAGGCAGTGGGAACCGGCCCAGAATACAAATGTTCTTTAGAGGGTCCGCTGCGTGAAAGTTTAAAAACATGTTTTCTCTATTAACATTTCGGAGTGCTTTCATAATCTGATCACTTTTTAAAACGTCAGTTTCGCCAATACTGCAGGCTAGTTGATACGCTTAAAGCGACAAAGTTTGTTTTTAAACGTTGTGCTAAATTATTTTATTTATTTGTTTAATTCTGATTTTAATTCTTGGAGAACATAGTTGACGACATAAATCGCACTCGTTATATGAAGCAAAAGGTCATATAAAAATTAGTATAGAATCACAGAAAACCTGGTTTGGAACCAGAAAAAAATACAAAACAGATATAGATACACAGACACAACAAATTTATAATTATTTGGAAAATGTTATTTTCCCCCTAATTTCTGATTTGTTTTAAAATGCGCATACGATGGGTTTTTTTTAATTTTACAAAAAAGAAAATAAAGACTAATATTTTACAAAATGATAAACAATGTTTGTGGTAAGTTTGGCTCTACATATGATGCAGTTCAGTTCCTTTTCACAGAATAAATCCCACAGTCAACAGCTCGGCCTCTTGGAAGGTCCTTTTATTTTCACAGATAGCATCCTATAGGAACTTTCAAGTCCATGAATAGAGAGGGAGTTTCGCCTAAAATGCTTTTGTTTTTTTTTGGGGAGGGGTGTCCTTCTCTCATCATTGGATGGACATATAAGGCCAGTTGAAGCTGCTCCCCGACAGTAACATATCTCTGATGAGGGTTTCAATTGGTGTTTTACCTACCAAACGGACGAAGAAGAGCTGTTCGATAACCGAAGAGGAGACGGTACGAAGAGAAGGCAGTCGCAGTAAGAGCTTGCCAAAACGGCTCGGTTGGTTTGGATACTGGCTCCTCACATATTCCTCTAGAGCACACTGAGATTTCTCCTGCAGGCTTTCTATATGGGCAGCATCCGACAGGCCACAGGCATCTTGACAGCCGAAGAAAAACAGAATTAGTGCCGCTATCAGCCTATCTTTTGTTTTATTTTAATCCTGGTTTATTGTTTTGATATCAATCCACAACTCCCCCCCCCAACCCCTTCTTACACTCACACACAGAAACACACACACACACACACACACACACACACACACACACACACACACACACACACACACACACACACACACACACACACACACACACACACACACACACACACACGCACCAAGCAGCTGGTGGACAAGATATCTGATAACACGAACAGATTTTGTTGCAAATATTTTGGTCCGATGGTAATAAACGATAGTAAAAAATATTGGGTTATAGATAACAAAGGCACTCTTAAATAATAAGTAGAGATGTACGCCATTTCCTGCAGAGAAAGGAGCCGGAGACGGAACAGTGTGTGATAGATACTGGTATGTGTCATTGTTTACAGCATGCGTTACACATGCTTTCTGTGCATTCCACTGCAATGCAGTTTTTTTTTCTTACTTCTATTGAACACACAAGGCAACCCAGTACTGAATTATATCAAAGAGTACAATGAAGAAGTCGTGTTATCCATGCATACATCACTCACACAAAAAGGACAATCGTAATATGGTGCTAAACCTCTATGCTGGCACTTTGGCAGGGCAGCTATGTTAACGAAGTGTCTGCAGCACTTTCTAATTAAATATAGAAATATAGTCCAATGAAGACAAAGTTCATCCCAGTGACTGGAGCCTGGGGTTTTGAACAAATGGTCTGCAAAATAACATTTGGTGAATGAAAATAATCCAGTGTATTAGTGCACGATATTTGTGGAACCCTGTAGAATTTGGAACATTTTGCTGAACAAAAAGGTTCAGACGGTAATGTTTTAATTTTGAACGATTTGAAACCGCTTTAATTTGCTTGCTTAGAAACCATATTTTAGCATACGAATTAATAAAAGTGAAATAGGAAGTATGGGTCACGATCCAGCACTTGGAAAGCATCCGGAACGAGAGGTTGAAATTGCTCTTTAGAAATCTAAGGTATAAACACAAAAATTCTTCTGTAGGCTTCAATAACTTTAAGCGGCCCTTACTTACAGGATATCGAGAAAGGAAAAAAAAAAGCCCGAGAGGGTATGCAAAAGCTCTTAGCTGTGGAGAACTTGGACAGTGTTGAGAAAAGCTTCCTCTGAATTCCCCTCTGGCTAAAAATCAAAACAAGTTTGGTCAAAACTGGAAGAGGTACTCGCAGTGGTGGTGGGAGGCGGAGTGATGGTGGTGTTGCGGATATAAAGCACTGGAATAGATCTGTGCAATGTATTTTTCCAGCAATAATCGCATTGCGATTTATTTACCTTCTGTTTTGCTTTTAACTTACTTTGTTCTATTTACCAATAGATTGCAGGATGAAGTATAGCTTATGAAGGTTTTGCAGCTGTGGAAAACGCAGCTACTTGGTAATATTTACTGATCAGTCTCAAATTTATATTAACAATTTATTTAGTAAAACACGCTGGATAAATAAATTATTTGTATAATACCTGACATATCATTGCATACATAAAGAAGCCACAATCGTCTATCTCTTCTTGACCCTGCACTGTTATTGTACAGGATGAACACCATTATTGATTTAGATCCATATTACTGAACTTTGTCTGCTTCGCCCTGCCTTCGTACCCACTCCTTACCTGATGTGAATAACACAATAGCTTTAAGACAGCTGTATTCTGCCGAGTCAACGTGGAGAGCTTTCAGTTTTTCGACTTGTTCCTGGAAGATCCTTATGTGATCCATGAAGGCAACGACCCTGTCTGCGGACATCGGTGAAGCATGGAGGCCGGCTGCAGCCAGCAGAGGAGCCACATGCAACGGCATCGAACACTGGGCAGCATTAAGCACAAACAATTCACTCCAAGTCAGCCTTAGCAGAGCCACCTGATCTGTGATCTGAAGATCTGGGAAAAAAGGAATATTCCTCGCCCATTCCACAGCGCTGAAAAGCAATCTTGCAGCCAGCTCGCAAATGTTCTCGATCCCCATGATGTTGTTGGGTTGCATACATTGACTCCCATACCGAGAGGTTGGGTAAGGCTCGGCCCGCAGTAGTAAGGAGATGTATCCAGACAGATAGCAATGGCCGTTCAAAGGGTCCCCATTCGTCAACGCGTACTGGCCTGGGTTTGGCTGAGTTGGAGGCATTCTTCCTCGCTGAACCGCTGACAGAAAGAAAAAAAGGAGAGGAAATGTACATCCACAGAGCGCAGTGCAACACACCCGAAGCTTCGGAAACGCATTGTTTTTATTACATTTAAAAATTACATTTTTTAAAAAAGTTCACAAATAATCACGAATTCCCGTGCAAAATTTCAATATTTGACATGTTAGAAATTAGCCATATAAAACAGTAAACACTAAACATAGCTTTACCCGTCGAAGCAGACCACATTATGTCTGTTAAAGAAACCTCAAGCACATAACATTGCAGAAAGAATGGCTGGATGAAAAAAAAACTCCCCCAAACTGTACCACCCACCCACGGTTACAATTGGAAAATTCTCCAAACATCTAATGCATGAATGCAAACGATTAACTTACAATTACAGGGGGGAAAAGACCGATGTATTAACCATTTGAATCCACAAAAATATGGAGCCATGCTTGTAATTGTTAAACTCATATCAACTTTGAAGCTGGGTGGTTGGGGACGTTTTAAGATGAACTAAAGCTGAAATATGTATATATTTTAAGAATACAATTGGCAACCAGCATCTTTATCAGAATCAATTGTATTTTACAATTAACTGGCTGGACTCAACTGATTTAGAATCAGCAATTGCCAGAGCATTTGATGAGACTGAATCAAAATCAGGCAATGGGAGATTTTAAGGTCTGATCTCACATTTACAGAGGTTATTAATACAATAAATATTCACCTTCCCGTCTCATCCCAACTTTGAGGCATTTTTTCAGACGACAGTATTGACATTGATTGCGGTGGTGTTGGTCTATAGGACAATTCCGGTTGGCACGACATGTGTACGTTAAGTTTCGCCGAACACTTCTCTTGAAGAAACTTTTGCAGCCCTCACATGTGAACTGGCCGTAGTGCTTTCCGCTGGATTTATCCCCACACACGACACATTCGATATGCTGCTGTTGGCTGGGCTGCTGTTTCTCACTGCCTGGCTGGACGCTCTGACTGCTGCCTCCGAGCGGAGTGGACGGCGGCCCTGGCTGGCCCGGGGTCTGTGGGGTGTGGGGAGCACCCGACGTCGCCTGCTGCCCCTGCTGCTGGCCCGGCTGCGCTTGTGCAGACTGGCCGCCCTGAGCTCCGGCCACGTCGTCCTGAGGATCTCGCCAAGTACTAACTACCATTGCCATATCTCGGGCCCAAAAAGTGCGGGAAAACAAGTTGATCGCACGGATTTTTTTTTTTTTGTCCTGTTAGTAGGGAGCAAAGTTGGATGGTGGTAACAGAAATGAAGACGGAGTGAGTGAGAGAGAGAGAGAGAGAGAGAGAGAGAGAGAGAGAGAGAGAGAGAGAGAGAGCGAGGGGGATACAACTGCGATCAAAGCAACTCACTCAGACCCACACACACAAGGAGCAGTGAATGAATGAGTGTTGATCAACAGTAACCGAAGCAAGTGGGCTCCAAAAAGGAATTAAAAAAAAGATCCCGATCAGGGTACGTAAGTGTCGGGAGGCCAGATCCAGGGCAACACGCAGTCAGCCATTCAGGAAAGGAATATAGGAGGGAACGAGGGGTTAAAGATGATAGGAGTTGGGGGGTGGGGGGGGGGGGAAGAAAAGAGACGATCACAATTCGAAGGGGACACACAGGGAAAAAAATAACCACGCGATCCGAAGTAAAGTATGGCGAGTGCTAAATCCCTTCTTCGAAGATCTGAATTGTCAGAGAGAGGAAAAAAAACTCACCAGGACAAAAAAAAAGGACGACCGACTCTAAAACGCCCTATTTTCACCTCTCATGCGGAGTGGAGAGAGAAAGGGAGGCAAGAAAAAAAAACAACTAATAGAATATGCAAGGGGGAGACAAAATGAATGCGTTTAAACGGGAAGACTAGCGGAGCAATTTTTCCGAAAGGGGGATCTGCGCGAATGTCTGTATATAGTGAACTTTGACACTACTATTGAAACTGACACGTTTCTATGGAGATCGCTGCCTTATATGGAGCTCATGTCAAGGAGCCAAGAGAGGGGCTGTTGGCAACTGATAATCAAAGGCGACTGGTCATAGCCCTGAATTGGGGCTGGGGAGGCTAAGGTTAGCCAGCCTCCTGCTCACTATTGGTTAGCCGTCTTATTTATTACCTACGACGCTCTGACAAGCAAAATTTACATTAGATCTTCTGCACTGGTATTTACTTTGAGACCTTATTAGTATGGGTCGCTTGTGGTCACCACTAAAAAGCAACACGAGGACCCCGTGCTTGTAATAATTCAGAACAAGGAAGCAGCCTCGAAATTTCAGATGATCAGAAAAGTTAGTTGACAATCCAACTTTTTTTTTGCATTTTGAAGGACTATTGTTTGAAAATAAATAAATAAACCGGGCACCTCCTGTCTTTTGTGTCAAGCAGGGTGGTGGGGGGGGGGGGGGGGGGGGGGGGAACATAAAAAACATTCTTCCTGTCTGTTGTAATTAATTCAGTGAGCGACCTTTTTATAGATTGCGTTTTTATTCTGTTTTTGGATTGCGCTTTGAGGCCGCGCTGCCATGCCGGAGAGATTTCAATTGTGATTTGCAAAAGAAGAAAAGTTGCCATTGTCTTGAAGACTGGGAAGCTGTGCTTCTTACTGTAGGATAAGTCCAGCAGAAAGTGCGGAGGCTGTTAACGTGCCTTGTATTTGACGTAAATTAAATCTCAGAACAGCTGTATCCGGCTGCCATCTAGCGTACAGTAGACAATTTTCGAATATAATATACACACCCAGCCGGTTAATCCACCAGATGGGCTTTTATTGAGGGATTTGTTTAATGCGAATAATTTATTGAATTTTAAAGTAAGTATTTTAAACTTTTAATCCAAATGTTATTAACCCTATTTTTTTTAGAATTAATTATTATATAAGCGGGAAAAGGAAATCCCATATTCAAATAACCTTGATAATGATCAGCTTCTCATTGTTTCCACCTTGCTCTGCTCTACAATTAAAGAAAGTGGAAATAACGAATGAAGTTTCATGATACATGTTTATTACCTATTTTCTGCAAACTTGACGTAAACATATATATTTTCTTTGAGAAGAAAACAGACCATCAGTGACAAACAGCGATTAGACGCACAGTTCGCGCGTTTATCTACCGTTCCCTTTCTTGACTACTTTATTGACTGAAAAATTGGAAATCCTATAATCCCGCCATTTATACACCTTAAAATATTTCTTAACAGTTTTTGCATCGTTTAACGAAGATACGCGCACTCAAAATTGACCAACAAGTTCTTTTTTTTTGTAAGATGAGGCCCATTCTTGCATTTTTGCCCGGATTAAGTAGTACACAAAATCATTTTGCATCTCCAACCACCCCTTTTGTGAATGCATTGGTGAAGCGCCTTTATTGACTATGCAATAGTGAACCTCGTCTCTCTCCCTCCCTCCCTCGCTCCCTCCCTCCTCTTCTCTCTCTCTCTCTCCTCTCTCTCTCTCTCTCTCGCTCGCTCGCTCGCTCGCTTCCTCAATAAAGTCTCAGCCATGGTTTTATGATTAGCGAAAAGGTGAAACGAATAAGATTAGAGGGACAAAGGGAAAATTCTATAAGTGTATCTTCAGGGGTTTCCTCCTCAGAATGGGGCAGAGTTTGCATGGGAAGGGACACTGCCTCTCTCTTTCAACTTGCTCGAAGAGCAAAGAGCTAAAAGTAGGCACCTGTAACCGGCGAGATCGAGAATCGTTAAAGCAGGCAAGTAACAACTTTACTTTCATTGTGTCTCTATAAGCACTTTGATTCTAGCAATGCCGATTAAAAGTAGTCGGTGGCTGGCGGAAGCATCACAAATCTTTTAAAGCGAGATTTACAAATGATGCCGACTAAACATGACTTGTGAAGTAAATCACGAATTACTTCTGTGCTACTTTGTCGGTTGATCCGAAGCAAATAATTACTACTGTATATCACACAAGCCACACTGAGAGAATAAGGCTGGAACCGACGGAATAGCTTTCCCATTGTCGCAACATCGCTCTTCAATGCTATTCTGGTGCGTGCTTGCCAAAGAAAAAAGTGACAGGGGCGATTTTATTATTGTTGGCTATGTTGTTTCCAACTAATGTTGGGTTTACTATGTAGACAGACTATGTACTTAAAGCGCGATGGGGCAGAATTCCATCTCCTCGTGTCAGTTTATGTGATCCTGCGGAGGGCGGAAAAAACGAAGGCAACGTGGAAACCAAGGCATGGCTAACTTGTGTGCCTCAGAAAGTAAGCTTCTCACCTGCTCTGTTTGTTGTTTGATCACCTAATGAAAAGATCGATCGGCCAATGTTTGGCTAAGTGATAGTGTCAACAGATAAAGGAACAACAAAATGATCGACTGGCCCCGGCATACAGAGACACAATACATTCACAACTGCCACAAGAGCCTTCAATCTCTCTCAGTGCTCTCTCTCTCTCTCTCTCTCCTCTCTCTCTCTCTCTCTCTTCTCTCTCTCTCTCACACACACACACACACACACACACACACTTTGTGCCGTTCAATTTCAATTAACACAGCAGCGTGTTTGTTGTCAGTGGTAGCGCACAAGTAGTCAGACGAAAATGAAAATTCCGCACCGTAAGTTATTGGATTCATTCCTCGGTTCGGGTCGTGGGGGGGGGGGGGGGGGGGGAGAGTGGGGTTACGGAGAGTGGGGTCCCGAAGCTGCAGTGCCTAGGCACATTGGGGGTAGGGAACCGTTTCAGGAAAGGGCAGATGTAGCCTGAACCGGTGGGATTGCGGCGCGGAGTCGGAACCTTTCAGGCGTTGTAATCTTCAGATATTTCGGTATTCATGGTAGCACAGGGAGTTAAGCTGCACAAGTCAGCGAACGTTCAGCTGTATGACTTTGTTATTCTTGTACTTTTTTTTAGATTCTGAGGTTAAGAGTCGCTTTTCAAGGTGCCCCAGAACCAAAAGATTTTATTCAGTTCTCGTCTTGGAAAAAGAAGCAAACATATAATTTGTTACATATTACGTCCATGAATATTGTTTTATGAGGTTACCGATATTTAAGGAAAATCACTGACCGACCTGCAAATTAATCCCCCCGCTAAAATAAGGAGGTTTAAGAATGTACTTTAAATGACCTTGAATTCAACTTGGTGAAGACTTCTTCAGATAATTCCAAAAGTAATCTTATACATGCGAAATCAACACTAAACATGATAATAATGATGTACTCCATCCGGGCAGAATTATTTTCAGTGCAAAATTAATGCATTTCCCTTCAACCCACCCACCAAGAGCATCTGGTTCGTAGACGTTTGTAGATTTTAGAGAAAAAAAAAGTCTGGCCTCTTAGTTCGATCTCTCGCCCCCCCCCCCCCTCCCCAGTTAGGGCCGTTGACCTATCCCATTACCCCAGATTTTTTTTGCAGAGTTCCCGAGGGCAAAAAATGAAAGAGAATATTAACTTGTCCAGCTGTATAGCGTCAGCTACGGTGCAAAACTTTTTTTTATTAACGTGTCCAGTTTTCTTCCAGTTTCATTATTCAAATGCAGTATGAACTGTGATTGTTTGAAAGAAAACTTTGAATTAGGCGTTTGATTTTCACGTTTGCCCGTAATCTAAAGCCAACTGAAATGCGCTGCCATCATGAAATGCACAAAGAAGCAACTGGTTTGTGCTGCATTTGATCTGTGCCACACTCTCAGAGTATACTCCAGCTTCAGCCTGGTTATAGTGAGATGGATCTGCCTCCAGACCGCACGGGACACTTATTTTAGGTAAATAACCAAGCATAACTACTAGACGCTCACTTGATTAATCATTTAAAACTGTTATATAGGTCGGGCAGATAAACCTCATTTTGATTATTCTGCAATAAATATGATGAAAAAATTATTGAAAGGATCCCATTTAAAGGTTCACTTCAGTGGCGAACCGAGATGGGCTGAATCCAACAGAATTTGGGGCTTATTTTCTGTGCCTCGTTCTGCCCAGAAATGTACGTTTTATTCCCAACAGTGGATTGACAGACTCGGAAAGGTTTAGCTGTTTGCATAAGCAATCTTGAGCCTCTGGATATTTTTACTCAACTGTAAACAGGCACGGAGAACTTTTAGGTCATGTCGTATGTGTGATAATAACAGCCAGATGTTTTAACCACATAAAATATACGAATTTCCCCCCTTTAAATAAGCGAGTTCTCCTTCTTTAAGTCTCTTGAAGCGTCAAAGAGAAGAGGAGGGGCCCTTTGTCCGAATTCATCCCTGGCTATTCTAGGGGCGAATTTGGTGTGAAAGGGACGAGAAGGTCACTTGACATCGCCTTTTATCTACTGGCGTTTTCTCTGTGGATCATCGGATCTGAATAGACACATCTAATCGCACTTAAGGGAAACTTGGCGAGAAAGCGAAAACCCGCCTTCACCTGCATTTACCGTTAGAACCAGCTCAGCTAATTGCTTCACTCTTTGCTTTAATGTAATCTCAAAACAAACCGAAAGCCTATGGAATTCTTGGAGGCTTTCTACTTGGCTTGTAATAAACCCCAAATCCTCTTTCATCGACATGTCTGAGGGTGCTCCAAGAGAACAAGTTTTAATGAATGTGTTAAATTTATATGATAACATCACAGCGGTGGAAAAAAACAGTTCAGTGTTCCAAAATTTCTGATGCTGCGAACTCCTTGCATCGTTGGCAATGCACGCATCGTTTTCTCTCAATAATGAGTGGGGGGGGGGGGGGGGGGGGACAATGAATGCTCTAATCGGTACAGCGCATTTTTAAAATCCTAAAGTGAGTTTATGAAACTAGTTGATTTTCTCTCAGTGACACTAACAAAGTAGAAACACACTACCCAACCACCCCGAAATACAGAATCATGATTTAGCACTTTGTTGGATCTGTGCTAAAACCATGTAACAGACTTGACTTACAGGCACTAAGTGTGTAATTTAAATAGCGCAATTAATGACCCATTGTAATATTAAAATGTCGAAACCATCCATTTCGCTACCATTTAATGCTTGTATAGGTTCACACAAAAGATTAAACAAAAACTATTTTTGAATGGTAACACCTTTTAAATCTGGAACACGTGTGGTGCTATGGATGTTAATTGTATAAACCAAAAAAAACCCTAAAGCAACTGAAAGGCGAAGAACATCAGAAGAGTGATGCAAAGTGCAGAACTGATATCACTAAGTATTCCCAATATGGCCTCTAGATGCGACCTTAAAAGTGCAGGGCAGATTAAATGAAACAAAATAGTTTGAAGCAATCATAAAACTTTAAGCTTCTACTAATTTTCAATTGGATGTTTTTTTTTTCAGATTGTTTCGGAATTGAAAATGCTTTTAGAACCTAAGTAATAGTTGATTTTTGAGGCGTACTAATTATTGCAAACAATAATGCTTAGATTACTTCTACAATTAGACGGTCGTTGGTTCTTGTTGGAAGGACTGTTAGATACAACAACGGGTAATTGCTTTATTGCTCACAAAACCCTATCTAGTTAGAACATATGTGCTAATTACTCTGGATGGGCGTATAAATAGACTCCATAAATCTATTAGAACCAAAAAAAGCACTGACTGTTTAAGTTAGCTCTTTTATAGTGAAGATACAATTCCTCTACAGATTCATCATCTCGCACCAATAGGTGCCCCATTGAAATCTGATCGCTTCCCAGATGGAATCAGTACACATGGTCAAACTTACTCTCCATTCTTTTTTTTTTGCACGTAACTCCGGGATTGTCAGGAGTGAAGTGAGAGATGATTTCAGTGGTTCAAGTAAAAGTTCGCGAGCGTTCACCTTTAACGATCATCTTTAGGCCTCCAGCCTATATTCTGCCGACACTATATTTACTTTTGTGAAAGTCGTCAACCTTCCTGGGAAAGCGGACTAGTTGGCCACGAGGTCTCGTAGAACTTGATTTCATCTTCTGGGCGCTCACTATTTGATCTATAGGATCTGCTTGTTTTTACGCGGCTGGCTCCACCAAACTTCATACACAAATTGTACTTTCTGAAAAGCACCATTTGCACTTGGGTTTTAGCGGGTCACGAAGAGATGAAACTGACGTGTATTGTTTGTGGGTATAAAATAGAAAGAAGGACCTTCCACATAGAAATCGCAGGGAGGTAGTGGATGGAACCCTGTATTAAGGGCTTCTGTTCTCCTGGCGTTGAGTCGAGTGGTTTCGCGTTCAACTCGATACATTTCAGTGAAACATTCGGAATGACACTTCTATGCAGTGCCGAGGGAGTGCTGCGTTTTTGAGGTGTGCTTTCAGAATGGGCTTTGAACTGAACGTAATTTTCTCTCTTAGATAAAGCAAACAATTAATGTAGCACTTCGCCGAAGAAGAGCCGGGAGGTATCCCTGCCACCAGACTCCTGTTTATCCCTAGCTAGCGTCAGTAACAAGAGGAAGTCTGCTTACAATCACGTTGTTGGTTGTGGGAACATGCAGTGAGTGGCCTTTGCTTTCCCTTCACTGCAACAGTAACCAGGCTTCAACATCAACTCATTGGTAGGAACGTCCCGAACGAGAAGTGCCACGCAAGTCGTTTTAAATATTAACCTCTCTATCGACTTGTGAATTTGGCGCGCATTGGGCCCGGACGCCGCGCTGCGGACCTCTCTGAGAAGGTGACACTTCTTGGAATTCAAGAGAAAACGAGAGGTTGCCCCCAAAATGTTCGCAACAAAGAAAGACACAGGTATCAAATCACAACGCTTTGACTCCTCTCCCTCCCCGCTACCACCCCCCACCCCCACTTAACTCTCTTAATGGGCTGTCAAGAATCATAATGAAACGCAATCTTGTTTTGGAACAGTATTTTTTGGGGGTGTTTTCATTCCCAGCTGCAAATATCCTTTAAATAACGGAAAACTATCCCTGAATGTCGAGAGCCGACGTGGAACAGAAAAGCCAGTAACGCGTTGCAAGTTACGTTTGAGCTATTTTTGAAAGTCCAGTTCATGAGCAAATAGATCAATATTTAAATGGGCATGTAATCAAAATAAAACGCATTAATAATGTAATTGAATTTCCAATCGAGTAAGGATGACGAGAGCCATATTCTTTCCACCTTGTAGCTCAACAATGCATTTATTATTGCGTGCCTGGACGTTTTATTCCTTCCTAACGCGCAATTCATGTGTTGCTCAAATATTGGTGGAAAAGAAAATAATCTTCAAACTCGAATTCGACCTACAGTAATTTTTTTTTGTTCCAATAGACACGTCGTCGCTGATTTTGATCACGTGATTTATAAGTGGGCAGCATTTGAATCAATATCTCTTTTTTTTCTCCCTCCTTTTCTTTGAGGAAGCGTCAATGTCATGGAAAATATTCTATCCCTGATAGGTACAGATAATTGACGAAATAATAATTTGAACCGTTACATCAAGAGATTAAAAATCAACGTGGTCAATATAAGCCTTTCAGGTGACACTGTCGATCAAAGGAATCAACAGACTTTTTGAATGATTTAAATTAAATTTATGTTTTCTGTATGTAAGGCGCCAAACACATTTAACCTCCTCTGTGAGCGCGCGTGTTGGGGGAAGGGAAAAGTCTGGCAAGCTGGAAACCAGAAGTGGATACAAATGACCAGTTATATGGGTATCATTGGAGCAGAGCTAATGTTTCCTTGTTTCGAGCTGAATGTGGAAAGTCAGACCTTCCGTGGTCTTGATGCAATGAAACATTTCACCCGGCACTATTTGAATATCGCCGTTTCTGCTGGTTTTAGCAAAGAATCAGATCCAAGTTGCATGCTTGTCCAAATCGAGAGAAAACCTCCTAATATTTAATATATAAACGATGTTCTCAATGAACATGTTTCAGCCTGACACATTAAGAAAGAAGCATGAAAAGCTTCGAAAACTTGCACTCTGCGTGGAAGATGTGCGTTGTTCGGAGGGATGGACGGTGGTCTCATTTTGTTTTGAGCTCCCTCTGGAAGCAGAGAGTGAAAGTGTTCCATTATCAAGTCTTTATTGCCCTCTCATCTCACATCTCAGGTGTTTGTACTACTCCTCCTCTGAGGTTCTCCCACTCACATGACAGGAGGAAGCAGAACACGCGCTTTAATTGGTTGGGAGCAACCGAAGGAAAGTCGACCGTGTCTTATTTCAATAAAGGGTGGTGGGGCTGGGGGAGGAGGACGAGGAGGTTGGCTTGGATAATCGGGGCGGGCTGGTGATGGCAGAGGTGGGTGGGTCGAAAGATCTCAATAATCGATTCGCACTGAGATTTTAAAAAAGCCATTAGGCACCGCCAGCAACTCATGTTAGATCTCAAGGCTTTACAGTGCATTTTAGGGCAGATCACCTGACAGAAGTTTTAATAACCTGACTAAATAGATTTCAAAACTTACTTTAAGATTTTATTCTTTTCTACAAAACAAAACCTGGAAACAATGCCACAATTTAAGACGTATTTGGTTCAGCTGTTTTAGTTTACCAAACTGTCACGATGGTTTAAACTTCAAACTCTTTTGTTCTGTCATAATATTTCTCAGTACCTATAATTCATACAATATTCCCCGTCATCCTCTTACTTTATATTTTATCGTAATTACTGTAGGTTTGCTGAGTGGACAATGCAAAATGTTAAAAGCTCTGAGTAGATATAATTCACACGAGATGATCTTCCAACTTCAATGCAACCTTATTTTGCATTCTATCTCATTTCAAGTGTGTTGAATGGACAATGCAAAATATTCAAACCCCCGAGTCTCACTCAGATGCAGCGAGTGCCAGCAGAAACTGTGTAGACCATGATCCAGTCGTGGCAACTTTTGTGCTCAGGAAAAAAAGCGAACAATACTCAAACTGAATGAAAGAACAAATGAGAAAAGAGTTGTTTTTTTCTTTAAAAACAAACAGTCCATAATTTGTCAGTTCTTTTTCGATGTCAGAGGAATAAAGGTCCGGGGAACCCATACGAACACATTTTCAGAAAGCTAACCCTAACACATCTCCAATATTTTGGAGCATCTGTCGACAGAAATAGTATTTATATCGCTAGCTATACCGTCAATTGTTTCAGTCGTCAATATGATGATCTCGATCTCAGCGTCCAGCAGGATTATGCAGCTTGTGCAATTAACGGTGTCATATTTCACAATGTCTAGTGCATATAGTTTGTTTTTATCTCATGAACATATAAATGCACACGTTGAACGATGCGACGACCACAGCGATATTACCAGGACCACGTTTATGTTCAAAGCAAATGTCATTGATTCTTCAGCGGAGCCCTGCTATTAATGATTATTTCCCAGTTATTATCTATCTGCATTTCTGCCTTAACAATGTAACTGTTGTTATGAGATAAGACGCACACAAACACGCTGGAATTATTCTTGCAGTGAGAGTCTTTTTGACGTGACCCTTTTATATTGATTTGCGAGGCTTCTAATACTGTACTTCACAACGTCAATGGTTGTTATATTGCATTGGCTTTGTGGTAAACTGACTAGAAGCAACTATATGCAATATGCATAGAACGGGTCATTTCACTCAGATTATAGTTCCATTTCCAATGTCTTATTAAGACAGAATTATCTATCTATCTATCTATCTATCTATCTATCTATCTATCTATCTATCTATCTCTCTCTCTCTCTCTCTCTCTATCTATCTATCTATCTATCTATCTCTCTCTCTCTCTATCTATCTCTCTATCTATCTATGTATTTATCTCTCTCTCTATCTATCTATCTCTCTCTCTCTATCTATCTATCTCTCTATCTATCTATCTATCTATTTATCTCTCTCTCTATCTATCCATCTATCTATCTCTCTCTCTATCTCTCTATCTATCTATTTATCTCTCTCTCTCTATCTATCCATCTATCTATCTATCTCTCTCTCTCTCTCTCTCTCTCTCTCTCTCTCTCTATCTATCTATCTATCCAGCTTACTGATTGATATGTAATATATGGCAAGGAACAGAAAAGTCGGCTGGAGGGAGAGACCCAATGTTTAAATCGATATTTAATCCGTATCTGTAACATAATATGAGAGAGTCTCTTTCGCTTCGTGACACATTTTAATAAGGTAAATCTAAGGTCATAAAGAGAGCGTGTATCCATCCTAAAATATCTGCATTTCTGGAATGAGATGACCCCTTTTTTTTTGCGAGTTGGGGCTCGGAAACGGTTGGCCGGCGTGTGCGCACCCGCAACTAGCAAAAAGCAAATCAATACTTTACAGTGGTTGATGGTTGGGTTACATCAAACTTCTGTTGACCCGGCCTTATGATCGTTTTTCTTCGTTTTGCTCAATTATATCGCGAGCGCAAAAAAAGGTTGTCCAAGTCGACTTTTCCGGGCAAACTATTCATAATTCTATACTTTATGAAATGGCCCCATATTCATTAGATCACTCCAGGGTCTATTTTTTTTTTCTGCCGTGTCCTCCTAATGAAGTATTACACTTATTGGACCTAATAATAAAAGTGCATTTAGCCTTTGGTGCATATTTTGGGATCTGTATTTAACCCAATGAAATTATTAGTACTAGGCAATCAACAGAATGTAACGCAGCCAAATGAAATGATTCCCCACTATTTTCTTTGCTGTATGTTGAGAGTGTCCATGGTATCCCCCAGGGCTCCTTCTCCCTGCCTGCTCCCTGATTTCGTGTATAAAAACAGCTCTGAATGATGGATTACTGTGTCATTGCAGCCTGCGAAGGATTAATTTGTTTCATTGATTTCTCTTTAGGCAGAATGCCAGGATTCGCTGCTTCCCACCTTTACAGGATACTTCCAACAGTAATAGACGGTAATAGCCTAAGACAAATCAGCCCATTCTTGTAAAAATAGAACCACAACGCCCAAATCCCCAAGTTGGCTGCAAGGATGTACCATTTGTACTGCATTCCAAGGACATTAATAAATAAGCTTTTTTTTTACATTATTGTGGTTCTTTTGTTGCTCCAAAGACAATGAGATGAAAAGCTTACAAGGCCCAATCTCTCTTAGTATTATATCAACTAAGTTAATATGAACCAAGTTAGACGCTTCAAAACAAGTTTCTGGTTTTGAATAGTTTTGTGCAAAACTGTTCATCTGAGAAACACAATGGCTAGCATTAGACCAACCAGGAAGGACAGATGATTTTTGAAAACAGCTGCACTAACAATAGAAAAACCAAATAATATATGCTAAATGATGAATAACATAATTGCTTCTTGCACTTAGCTTCCCTTGTATGAAAATGCACAATGCTTCATAACAATACATTTTTTTTCTGAACTTTATCTTCATAATTGGCAAAAAGCTATCACCTTTGAAAATTGCGACATTAAAAAAGTTTATGAATATTTTGCATACCTTTTAAATGACAGCTTCTTATTTGTCCATTTTAAGTTCCCTCATAACTATTTATTCAAATGATTTGTCCAGCAATTATTTTAAGCACACTTGATTAATGATGTGAAAGCTTGAATGTGCATGCTCCTTTGAGATATATTGCATAAGTTGCAAAGCAATACATTTAATGAACTATAGTTTATAAAATGCAGATTAGTCAATTCACATTATTCATGATTGTAACCATGTCTGTAGTACTTATATATAGGAAAACAAATAACTTTATTATTCTACTTCACCAAATACTGCAGACCTCTTTGGTAATGACATGTATATTATAATAGCATTATACAAAATTGATTTTTTTCAGAAATTTGCCAATGCAAAAATAAAGTTGAATACATTAATTTTGGATACAAAACAATCCAAACCAGTTAAACGGCCCAAGATTTATTTTGTTTAAATATTTCACGTCCCAACTGTTTTTAATATACTAAGTTATAAAGATGGAATTCAAAGCCCTTATTGCACTAGAAAGTATTTAATTGCTATTTGTTCAGCCATACTTTAGAGTTAATAAGATTATTAATAGTTACATTTCAAACCTCACAGATTCTAGCAGGTCCATGCATTTTGAATGCTAATCATTATAAATATTCTAAAAGAGCTATACTGCCAACAGTAAACCTGAATAAACAATCACAAATTTTCAGTTACTTTGATCTAAAAGAAAAATATTTGGAACGTCAGCAGAGATAAATGAAAACAGATGCCATAAGGCCACTAATAGCTTGCAAACAAATTGGACAAATCTATCACTGGTTGTGGTCTACCTCACTCATTAGGAATTTATGTTTTGTAGATAAAATAATGTTTACAAACCAGTACTTTGATTTCAAAGTTTGCTGCATTGCTGAGTTACAGTAAGAAGAGTCACTAATGTGTTAAGGATCAGAAATTTTGATGTCTATTCAGTAATGCATGCGTAATGTATACTACTGACACGCTCTAAGTGTAATACTCACTACTTACAGTTCGAAGTGCTGCTTTCAGGTCAGACGATAAGATAGGACTAAGAACAGTAAGGCTGAACTCTCCTGGACAATCAGGAAGGCAGAGTGGGGCTCTGTACAGAAGATCCATAAACAACTGTGTGACCCAAGGCACATGTGGCAAGGTATTAAAACCACAACGAATGACAAGTTAACCTTTTGTTTCAGTGATAAAAATACTTCCCTCCCTCATAGGCTAAACATCTACTATGCCCATTTTGATGCAGAAAACAACATGATGCCAAAGAAAGCTGGTCCCCCCCCCCATTGAGGAACAGGCACCCCATGCCTAGCCCCATGGTGATCCCACACAAAGCAGCAGGGCCAGATAACATACTGGTCAGGTGCTGAAAAACTGTATGGACCAGCTAACTGAGGTCCTAATTGACATCATCAATATCTCACTCCAGCAGTCCATTGTCCCCGTAGGTTTCAAGGAAGCCCAAGAGAGTGATGGTAGCTGGACCAAATTACTATCCAGTGGCAATGACCACCATGATCATGAAGTGCTTTAAGTGACTGGCAATGGAGAGCATCCAAGCAATTATGGACCCATTCCAATTGGTCTATCAGCCAAACTGATCCACAAATGATGCAATAGCCTTGACTCTCCACTTCGTCCTGGCCCATCTAGAAAACAATGCCTCCTTCGTCAGGATGTTGTCTATTGACTTCAGCACGGCATTCAACCCAATCGTACCTCAGAGGATGGTGGATACATTGTCCTTGCTAGGACTCAGTACCCCTCTCAGGAGCTGGATCCTGGATTTCTTGTTTGAAAGACCACAGTCTGTCTGGGTTGGCAACACAACCTCAAGCCCCATCACACTGAGCACTGGCACACCTCGGGGCTGCATGTGCAGCCCTCTACCATTCATGCCACCAACTCACGACTGTACTGCTAGGTTCAGTCCAGCAGAATCATGAAGTTTGCAGATTCCTCAATGATATTTAGCCTCATTGACATTAATGATGAGTCAGCTCACAGAGAGGTGGGTTGATAAGCTTGGAAGAGCAACAACCTGAAGAAGACAAAGTACTGAGTGTGGTCTTCAGGAGGACAAAGGATCACCCCCCACCACATTTCAATGGCTCCGCCGTAGAGAGAGTGGGGAGCACAAAGGACAATCTATTCTGGACTCCAAACACCTCCTCATAAGTCAGAAAGGTGAAACACTGCCTACACTTCCTAAGAGGTTGAAGAGGCAAGGCTTCCAGCCACCATCCTAACAACATTATACAGGAGCACAATAGAGAGTGTTCTGGCTGGCTGCATCATAGTGTGGTACAAAGCATCAGATTGGAGGTCAGTATATTGGGTGATTAAAACTGATGAGAAGGTTACTAGGGCCTCCTTTCCATCTGTTGATGATATCTAAAGAGCACCCAGCCTGCAGGATCCTTGAGATACCACCTTCAAGTAAGATGAATAGGAGCATAAAAACCAGAACTGCCAGGCTGGGAAACAGCTTCTTCCCGCAGGTGGTGATACTGCTAAATAACCCTTTAAACCTATAAATTATTTTATATATATTTATTTTGGATTGACGTGTGTGTGTGTGTGTGTGTGTGTGTGTGTGTGTGTGCGTGCGTGTGTGTGTGTGTGTGTGTGTGCGTGTGCGTGTGTGTGTGTGTATATGTGTGTGTGTGTGTGTGTGTGTGTGTGTGTGTGTGTGTGCGCATGTGTGTGGGGTGCACTGGTTGTCTATATGTGTGAATTATGGTCCAGAGATATGCTGTTTCATGGGGTTGTATATGTGCAAGCAGATGCCAATGAACTTGAACTTGAACTTGTATTAATAATTTTTCTTTAAATAATATTCTCATTGTAAATTGCCAGGTCTTTCAATTCCCTTGGAATGCTTTCCCTCTGTACGCCTTTATCTCAGGCATCGAATAGAAGAAGGAAAACTAAACAATCAAAATTATGATGGGTCTATTTTTCTGTGCTGGGAAATACCATGTATTATTTCATCAATACATGTGATCTTTACTGTAAGTTTAATTGTACATAAAAATAAATAATATGTGAACTAATATCTATAAAACTGACATCTTGTAAATCCTGAAATTATAAAATCCTTCAGATTTGGAAAAAGAATCAGAAATTTAGATTTGCATATTTGAAGAGCGCCCAAAATGAGGTTTGTCATTATTACTGATAATGACGGAGTGCTTGTCAAAGAACAGATCATTGCATAGATACTCATTTAAAGCATCAGTATATTATCTGGTTGAGCAGTAATGTTTAAAATAGATACACTTGCATCTAGTCTGTCTGAAACTTAACTGCACCATCTCATGTCCTTTGCTTCTTGAAGTCAAATAACTAGGTTTTTATAATACCTATTAACCTACTTTATCAATGTTTTCTTAACTGATATTAAACAAAATACTCCATCTCATTCTGAAATACTGGTCTATGACATTAAGATTTAACTGTAAGATGCACACTGTGGTCTGCCTGAGCACAATTTAAATACTTTGTAAGCTTTGGTAGTTGCGAGAGATAAAGTGTATAATATTCAGGGTTATGGAAATGAAAGGACATGCATCTCAGAATATTTATTCAGTTCTTGATTCAATTTCACTGAAGACCTTGTTGCTATTTTTAGAGGATGAGTTGGCATCAAGATTTTTCTTCTAATTTAACTTTGGAAAGCTTTCTATGGAAACCTGACAGGTATTTGATCTGTAACGTTTCTATGATTGTTAGTAATTAACAATAACTGTCATTGAATAATGCTTTGCTTCATATAATACATAATTTGCTAATGCAAAATTTATAGATTTTAAGATCATCCTGAAGGTTTTCACATCTGCTCACTGAAAAGATAACCAGGTTCTAAGATCTTTCCAATAATCAAACCCTGGAGTGCTCTGAAGCGCGGCAAAGATAACTTGCTCTCAGAATCTGTCTGTCTCTCTCTCTCAGTTACTAACTGTGAATGGACTCTGCAGCAATGTGGTGTCTTAATTGCACATGCCCACTTACAAAATACTGTATGTTCTTTATTTTATTTCACATTATACCAAAGGCATTGTATCGTTTTCAGATTGACACAACACCTGAGATATTATAAATATTAATTTAATTTATGAGACTAAATTCGATCAGAAGTGATTTTAGCACATTTACATCCACACATTAGTAATTTCAATGGCATCCCGACCAAATGTTTTGCAGGAAGTAGAAGCAATCGCATCGCCTGCTGGTGAAAAAAAATGTGTTACAAACTGAGTTGCACAACAACATAACAACATTAAGAATCAGGAAACTTGACAGAATATTTTGCTTCTGAATAAGGAATGAGGGATGCATATCTTTGTTGGAAAATGGGAACAGTTGCCATAACATGTATGTGATAAATTACACTAGCGTATTAATTAACAGGCTACTTAGATTGAACATTAGCTCTGACCATTAGCTAATGACCATATTTTGCTCATCTTTTGCCCAAATAAAATCTTAACTCAGATGAGGCCCTACTATTTTTACTGTATCATTTGAAAAATTTGCTTCTCTTCACAATCAAGAGCTTTGCCAGTTAAACCATGTCAGAGGTCTTCTAATATGACCCATAATCTAATATTTTAGGTTACAAAGTTCTTAGAACCATAAAACCATAGAATATTACAGTACAGAAAACAGGCCCTTTGACCATTCTAGTCAGTGCCAAACTATTATTCTGCCCAGTCCCACTGATCTGCATCCAGTCCATATCCTTCCATTCCCATCCCATCTATGTACCTGTTCAAATTTTTCTTCAATATTAAAATTGAGTCCACATTCGCCATCTCAGCTGGCAGCTCGTTCCACACTTCCACCACTCTCCGTGTGAAGAAGTTCCCCTTAATTTTTCCCCTAAACTTTTCCCCTTGTCCGCTGGTTTGTATCTCATCTACCCTTAATTGAAAAAGCCTACATAAATTTACTCTGTCTATACCCCTCAGAATTTAAAATACCCTCTATCAAATTTGCCCTTCTTCTATGCACCAGGGGAATAAATTTCTAACCTGCTTAACCTTTCTCTGTAACTCAGTTCCTGAAATCTGGGCAACATCCCAGTAAATCTCCTCTGCACTCTTTCAATCTTATTGATATCTTTCCTGTAGTTAGGTGACTAAAACTGCACACACTGCTCCAAATGTGGCCTCACCAATGCCTTATACAACTTTTCCATAACATCACTCAAGCCCCATACAATGATAGAGTTTCTTAATCAATCAAATCAAGGAATTGTTAATGGGCACTGCACTATGTGAAATAGTGAGTGTAAACAAAAATAATGAATTTAATGTCAAATGACAAGCAGAAAACAAAGAGAAGGAAATAAAAGTTCAATTAATAAAGAAAAGGAACATAATTAAGCACGTTTCATTTTCCTCATATTTTCAAGACAATTTTAAAGTGTCAGATGGCTTGTTTAATGTTAAGGCAACAACTGTTTATTAAAATGATAACAAAAGTTTAATGGACAGACCTTCACATTTCTTGCAAATATTAGCCACGTACCATCGAAATGTTTGCTGTTTACAAAATTCTTGATATACAATTTATCAAGAGCAGTCTCTGGAGGTTTCTGAACAGTTTCCATTGGAATAATAGTGGGGGATATCAGACCCACCAGCACTTCTAAGTCAAACACAAAGCACACTTGGCATTCTGAAATGAGCTTCCTTTATCGACTCGAGCTGGTAGTTTATTCTTTTCATACGAAATGCTAGAAATTATGTCTCAAGCAGCATCTGTGATGAAAGACAGTCAATATTCCAGGACAATATTTTTTTCATCAGAACTCATTTCGATATGAATGATCTTTTGAAAATTTTTATTAATTAGCTAAAATATATAGTTACAATGTATTTTACATTTTTTAAAACTATTTCAGCATCTTTGTTCAGAATTAAGCTAGCCACAGATTGGAAAATATATATTCTTTGATTTGTTTAGATGCTAGTGGTTTCTTAAACCTAATAAACACATATAACAATGTTTACATCATACACCCTGTGGCTATATGGCTTTGTGTTACTTGGCAGAGTATTTTTCATCAGAGAGAAACAACTTGGTACTTTGGAGCTTTGGTTATGTTTTCAGTGAAATCACATAGGGAATAGCTATCATCTTTCAGTCAAATTGGTTCACGTTAGCTTTCATTTTTTTCATGCTGTTGCACTGTTATTTTCATTCAATTTCATTTGGCCCTTCTATGAAATGGTTGTGAGATAATCAACACTGAACTATTGATATTATACAGCTATGCTCACTTTGTGCAATACAACTGGATCCTGATGCACTGTGGACAGAATGCAAATGGTCAATTGTCTCCTTAAATTATAACTTGTTTTCTTTATTAAAGATTAATTTTGGTTGTGTTCTTGACAGCGTGTTAGTTTTCTGATTGAAAAGAACTGTGTGTTGAAATGTAGAACAATCTATTTTTCCCTTGTCTTCTTCCTTTCCAGTTGATCATGACGCCATTCAACTCTGCCATTCTGATAGGTTCCTGGTGCCAACTGTCTTACCTTCAGGCTCTCTGCCTCCATCTCACACTGGGTGGGGGGGGGGGGGGGGTGGAGATGTTTGAAGGAGGCCCAACCAGAATCAGCTCCATTACCAGCTGACTGAACAACTTCAATTCTACCAATTTTCTCTAAAGAGCTGGTGTATCTATGAGAAATTACGTGAGTTCAAGCAATTCCTGTCTTCGTGAGATTCAAAGAATAGTTCTTGTTTCAGTCTACTCAGGTTTGATCCTGCAACTTTTTCTTAGTACATGTTCACACTGTATTGCTGCATTTTAAAAAATTCTTATAGAATTTAAATAACACATTACTTTTGCTGCCAATGTCCACCTTGTCATTGCTTTCACATGGCCCATCTCTAATTCTTCTCCTCCCTTTATTATCTTATCTCCCTATATCTAAAGAGATAGACTTGAGACCAACATACATAACAGGCCTAAAGATCCCCACTGGTATCTGGACTGCCCTTCATTCCAACTTCCTTTAAAGACTCCATCCCATTCTTTCAGTTACTCTATCTCTCTTGCTTCTGTTCTGATATTAAACCTTTCCATGCTAGTACCTGGATGAACTGGGAAAATCGGCCAAGGTGTAATTTAACTCAGACAAATGGGAGGTGTTGGTTAACCCTGGCAAGAACCTACAAGGTGAATGATAGTGTCCTGGAGAGTGTTGCAGTACAGGTACCTAATTCCATGAAAGTGGAGATGCAAGTAGACAGAGTAGTGAAGAGAGATACTTCCCTCAAATGAATTATGGTGGGAATATAGAATGAGCAGCCAGAGGAAATGGTAGGTAGGAATAATTTTAATGGTCAAATGACATTGAGACAGGTACGTGACAGAAATAAATTTAGAAGGATTTGGGCCAAATGCAGGCAATTGGGACTAGTTTAATCAGCATGTACACGTTAGGATGAAGGCACTGTCTTCATTCTGTTAAATTCTTTGACTCTACCTCTGAGATGTCTCACTTATTTCTTAAGCTCAGCTTCCCCACTACCATGGCTGATGTGGCTTTCCCATTCTTCTGATTTCACCCCTTCTTTTCCCAGAGTGAACAAGAATAAGGTTTCCTTGGTCCTTGTTTTTCACCCAGCAGCAGATTTCAAGCATCACCTTCAGCAAAATTGCATCACTGAAGACACCTTTCCCTTACCTTTCAGCATTCCAGAAGGACACCTGGTTCACCCGTCCCCTCACAAACCACTTCTTGCTCTCCACTTGTTCTTTTACTTCCATCTATTTCTTTGCGTATTGTTTGTATCTAACCTTATCCTGTACATTACTCAATGCCTCACTGACATTTATTTTAAATGACATCGAGACAGGTACATGACAGAAATAAATTTAGAAGGATTTGGGCCAAATGCAGGCAATTGGGACTAGTTTAATCAGCATGTACACGTTAGGATGAAGGCACTGTCTTCATTCTGTTAAATTCTATAACTCTAGCTCTGAGATGTCTCACTTATTCCTTAAGCTCAGCTTCCCCACTTAATTTCCTTGGCTGTCTCAATATCATTCTATTTTTTTATTTATCTTCTTCCTTAACTGTTTAAAAAAACACTTCCACTGATGCAATTCATTTGGTTGTCATCTTTTCATGATGTTGCCACCTCATGCTGTTTAACAGCTCCTTGTGGTCTGCTTTTGATATTCTATACCCACCAAATGACTCTTAACATGTTATTGTACTGTTCTCTCATGTCTAACTTCTAATTGTAAAAACTCATGACTAGAAGAAAATGAGGAAAAGAAATGCCATATGGTCCATAGAATCTGCTCTGCCTTTCAGAGAGAACATGAATGAATTTCTAGATGAACAGTGCTGTTGCCTTGCTACATCAACCTTTACGCTCACATTCCTGGCCTGATTTAGTAATTAAAAAATGTGATCTTCAAATCACCCCACAACAGCCTTGATAGGAGAAACAGAATCCTTAATATTTAGTCTGTCCAGTCTTTTTTTTAAAAAAGTTTGCTATTAATGAGATAAACTCTTATTTTTTAAAATGCAGATAATATGATTGCTGTATTTTGTGCTTGATGTCTACTTGATGACAAGTCAATATTCTCTTCCCGGACTCAATTTAATGAAACTTATTGTTACCATGACAAGACAAACATGTTTTCCTTTCGATAAGGTGACTAAAATTGTACACAGGGTTCAGGTGTGGCCTTACCTAGACATGTAGGATCGCAGCAAGGTTTCTTTACCCCGATGCTACTTCTCACTTTGTAGATTTTGCCCAACTGACTCATCCCATTACCCAAACATTATCAAGCTCAGTTATTCAATATGAAACAGCTCTTTCATTCCTCTCAGAATATTTTTTTAGACCATGCCTTTCCTTGCTCTAATACCTCAGATTACTGGCTAAATTTTGAGAGGTCCCATTATTCTTCCTCTTCATACACTTTCTCTTATAAAAACACCATCCTCACATGTCCAGTGAAATTCATGACTTTAGATAACTTTCCTTCCTAAAATTTACCTATAACATCTATAATATTTGACATATTCATTGAAAACAAATACAAATTTTTATGTATATTTTCAAGTGTGTCTGAGCAGAAAAGAACCACAGATTTTCGATTTATTTTTTATGCCAACAATTCCAGGTTTGTTTATCTTCAGATGACTTGCTATCCTGCCAGTCTAATTCACAGCTTAGCATTGCCCCAGTCAATTTATAATGCAATTGCATTTGTGCTTTTTTTGCATAAATTTAGGCTGACTTATTGATAATATGTGAACTTTTGATCCTTTTGAAAGGGTGTGATAAAGACATTTTTTTCTCAACCTTTTGCATTTCTCCAACAGATTGTTTCTTTGTGACACAGACATTTTTATTTGGCTCACCTGAAGATTCATCAGGATATTTGCATGCTTATTTCCTCGTGTGTCTGGGTAGAAAAGCAAGTCTGGATTTTCAATCGACTTACATTTCTAACCAGCAAGAAGAGAAAAGATGAGGGAGATGACTTGAAACGGAAGGCGTAAATAGATAAGGAGCCAAGCAATATTCCAAGATGGTGTATGCCCTAGGTTTTGCGAATGCTCGTGATGACTGCAGAATCTCTGTTGTAAAATGTTTTTCTCTCTGTCTGGCTGCGCAAGCAATGTGCTGCTGAAGGCATATTCTTCCAGTAGGATGAGACATTGTGACCCGAGTTGTTTGCCTCAACAGTAGCTTGCTTTGTTTCTAGAGAAGTCACTGGTTGAGACAGGACTGACATGATATGAATGCTATCACTGACCCCTTGCCTTAAGGCAAATGGTTTAAATTGGGCCTCATTTCCAAAAAGAGGGGGGAAAAAGCATCTGGAATATGTCACCCAGTTAGTACATTCTGCAGTAAAGTTAGCATTGTTTCTGTCAGCTTGTTATAGACTGGAAGCGTCCTTCTACATTAACTCTTTGTGAACTTCAGTCGCATTGGGTACCAAATCTGAAATGTTGTAAAATTGTATTTCAGGAAATCTCCAGTGACATCTTAGAAAGAAGGAATGATGAGAGATTATTAGGTGAGGAAACGTGGGAACAGGAATTGTTTTTTTTTTTGTGACACAGACATTTCTTTTAAACTCATCTGAACAGGTAAATGAGGTTCAGTGCATTTGTAAAGATTGGAGTATCAAGGGCTGGTCTAAACAGGATCAAATGTCATAGAATAAAAGAGTAAGGAACCTGAGGAGAGAGCACTTCAGAGTTTTGACAGTTCGGATGAGAAAATAAGAATAAAACAAAAAAAAAAGAAAAAAAAAGAAGTATGTTGAAAATGTACAGAGTAGATGGTTAAGGACAGGGGAAATTTGAAATGATCACATCTGCTGAAAATGGCTTGGACTTCATCCAAATAATTTGATTCCTCTGAATCGTATAATTGTTAGTATAAACCAACTTTGGGATTTGATTGATACTTGACCTTGCGCAAATAAGGAACTAGATGTACTTTATTCCTGCCCCTGCAGTGTTATGTCACGAATGGCATCACTGATATGCACTGAAAAGGAAAGATCTATTAAGGATTTAATTCTACTTTTGTAATTAATATTAATGTTCTACATTATTTAAATCAGGAAAGTTTAAGAAAAAAGTCCTCAGATTTGCAAAATGTAGAAACCATTAAGGGCTTTCACAGTATAAAGTGTCGAAGGGCTATCAGGATAGCCTGGGTCAGAGACTCAGGCTCGCATGGACCATTCCCCCTTTTATGGGATAGGCCAAGAGCTTGATTAGCCTGCAAGGATCACATGTGGAATGAAGAGTAGGCTCAGGTTGATCAAACAGGAAATAGCCCATTACTTGTACAATATCATTAAATGATATATAAAAACATATAATTACTTAATATTGCAAATTATTAACTGATGATTGCTCATTCTAATTATATTTGGAGCTTTCACCATTCCCAGGATGTGTGTGAGGAGCTCTTTGCAGTATTGACTGGGGCTGGAAATTCTCTGCTGCATCTGTAAAAATTAACAGTTCACACTTTTAATTTTAAAAAATAGTATAAATGTAATAGGTGTTGAGGATCCGATATACCATTGATGGACATGATGCACTTGTGCACACATAGACGCACATACAAATGAGATTTGGCTTGTTTAAGTGATAATGTAATTTTTGCATTGAGTTTATATAAAACATAGGTTGAAACTAACATTCTGGTCATGTCATGCTACATTGCTAGTTTGAGACCAATAAGTTTAGAGAACAAAATAAATAATATTGTCAACTACAAACCCTGCTCTCCCAGTCAAGAGAAATTGCTGCCCTTGTCCATAACATTTAGCAGGAGGTTTGTACTCAATGGCCAGCAATTTGGAATTTTGGGAATAACACTTCTTGAGCTCCTTTTAAATCCTACGTGGTGCTGCTCTAGAGTTTTTTTTTTGTCTTATGATTGCTGAATCCAAGTGTTGTGAAAAGTATCTACAAGGGCATCTCAAATCATTCACTTTATTGTGTTCAACAAGCAGGATAGGACTCACTTCTGAAGACACGCTGGTACTTTGCCAAAAATGCAAACTAAAACTTCTGTAAAATTGATACATTTCAACAACTATATTGTGAAGTTGGTGGCCAATATTACTGATATTGCTTTATGTATGAAAACACTTATAATGTTTATGATTTAGTATTGACATCATCTGCATTATCTATTTTTGTCGTTACAAATTTTCAGCATTTCCAGTATCTTGCTTCCGCACGTTCGATTGGGTGGATCTAATCAAAAAATCTCTATGTGTGTATCTCTAAATATTCCTCATACTTTAAATTTTTAAAGACTCTCCTATTGTCAAAATTAGCACAGTTGGAATAGTAATACCGGTAATTAGTTATGATTGAAAATTTAACCTGTTCTGTCAGGAATTACACTGTTTGGTCCACACATCTCAGAATTCTGCTGAAGATTTGTTTTCTTATGGAAGACTTTCAGTTTGGGGGTCTAACCTTGTGTTTGGATGCTCAAAACTAAAATAAAACTAGGCCTGCACTTAGCACTCTTGATGACTTCTGGATATCCTAACTGCCTTGTTTTAATGGTCTCTGTTAACAGAAACATGGCAACCAATTTGCATACAGCAGATTTCCACAAACTGTAAAGTTAAACTATTTCTGTGATGTCGAACAAGAAATAAATGCTTGTCAAGACAAGGACACATTTCTTTTCTTCAAGATATTGCCACAGGATTGTTGGAATTAACCTAAGTGAGCTGGGACATAAGTTTGGTGTCTCATTGAATTATGGTGATACTAACCATGCAGTGTTCTCTTTGGAGAAGATTTTAAATGTAGTTTAAAAAAAATAGATTTACAGCATTACAACAGTCCAATTCGGCCCTAAGAGTCTGTGTTACCCTAATTACACACCATTAACCTGCACCCTGGTACGTGTTTTAAGGGTGGGAGGAAACCGGAGCCCCTGGAGAAAACCCATGCAGACAGGGAGAGATCGTAAAACTCCTTACAGACAGTGGGAGATTTGAACCCCGGTCCCGATTGTTGGCGCTGTAAAGGTGTTGTGCTAACCGTGTTGCCAACCGTGCCACCTGAATAAATAATCTTATCATTTTGTTATCTTGATTTTATTATCTTGATTGGTGAGCACCAAATTGCCAGAATGGAGGCAACTTCTTTTCCTGTTTAATTTGCTTCCACAGTCTGTGAGATGTCTCTTTTCCCTTAGTGAATATGCCATTTCAGCTCCAACCACAACCGGTCGGCATGTTACACTGGATACAGCTCTTCTCGGTGGCTGTAGATTATGAAGTACTCAGCAGATACTCTCAGAACCTGGCTTTCAAGATACAAGTCTAAAGTTGACATTTATCTTAATAAGTAAAATTTCACTTATGTACAGGATGCTTGGACACTATCCAGCATAAATCAGCCAATTCGATCGCGTCACATCCATCATCCTCAATACTGATCCTTCTACTGTTGGCACCCAATGTCAGGAGTGCGTACTCCCTACACAATGGCCTACAAATACTTATCTAGGGCAGCCATGTGGCCCCAGGGGGCCATAGAACATTTATAGGGGCCAAGGACTAAAATCCTTAGTGGGGGAGGGGGAAAGGTATATGGGGGCATGGAAATTGAATGGATTAAACATTATTTTTTTTGTTTTGAGGCTTTGCAAAGCAACACAAGATTTTCTTTCAAGGTTGGAGGCATTTGGAAAATTAACAATGTTTTCAGAGTATTCCTTGCTTCAACATGATGGTGTTTGACAGACGTGGAAACATCTTTGGGTATGAATTAGCTTCAATATAGTTTTCCTATTTTGTGGCATCATGTTCAGTTTCAAAAAGTTTGGCTCCATATTTCTAGGGTTCTGCAAGTGCCCTCATTTTGCTTTGAGTTTTCATCATGGGTATTGAATGTAAGTTTCCTTCTGCTAGCTTTTATTGAAGAAGGTAGTATTGTTCATAATTTCCATAAAATTTAAGAAAACTTTTGAACTAACTCTTGCAAGAAGTACTTTAGTTTTTTAATAGGTAATTTTTGTTACTTTCAGAATTAATTTTACCCATTGGTTCCTTGGCAAAAAAGATGTGTCAGCAGAATTCGGTGAAATACTTATTGTACGGTGTCATTACATCTCCGGGAAACCCTTCTCCGCCCATGTGTTTGCTTTGTTTGAATACATTTTCAAACAAAAGCATGAGGCCAAGCAAGCTGAAACATGTTTTAGTGACCATACATAAAGAGAAGAGAGATAAATCCTTGGATTACTTCAAAACCCTTCAAGATAATTTTGAGAGAAGGCCAATGCTCCTTAGGATAGGGTTTCCTTGCATCATACAAGGTAAGTGAAGTGACTGCTAAAAATGGAAATGCTCATAATGTTGCTGAGTCACTTATTTTGATTTCAGAGTCCATAATAATCACAAGAAAAAGGAACAGAAGTAGGCCATTTGGCCCATCGAGTCTGCTCTGCAAATCCACCCTGAGGTAAACTGTTCTCACATCTAGTTTCAAGTTTTGCCCTTTTCCCCCATATTCCTTGATACCCTGACTAATTAGATACGTATCAATCTCCCCCTTAAACTCCCCCAATGATCCGGCCTCCACCGCTGTATGTGGCCACAAATTTCACAAATCCACGACCCTCTGGCTAAAGCCATTTCTTCTCATCTCTGTTTAAAATGGGCATCTTCTAATTCTAAGACGGTGCCCTCCTGTCCTGGATTCACCCACCAAGGGATCATATCTGACATCATACACTTAAATGCCAAAGAAACTACTCAGGAATTTTTTTTGAGTGATTTCACTGTTTCTAGAAGAATCGATGAGTTGACAAGGGCCAACAAAAAAAAAAGCAATTAGTAATTTCATTACAATTGAAGAAATTCTCTTTACAATTAGATGAACCCACTCTGTGAGAGAACGACACCCTTCTCATGCCTTAAATCAGATTCTGGAATGGAAATGAGCTGATGATTACAGAAGGATTAAATCAGATACTAAGGGACTGACGATTTTCGAAGAAGAATTACATAAACGAGGACATTAATCCATTCGAGAACGTAGTTGCCGGTGTGACTGATGGGGCCACTTCAATGGTTGGATGGCGCAGAGGGTTCATCACACACCTGAAAATTGTCATACCTTTAGTCTTTACTGTTCATTGTGTCATCCACTTGAATGTTTTGCTTTCAATTGTTGAAGACAATAAACTTCAAGACTGTTGACTCTGACAGCTGTGTGAAGATAATACGAACATTTCCAGACTGCTGCTGCCTACTGAGGTGAGGTGGCTGTCCAAAGGAAATTATCTTCATTGTTTTGATGCACCCTGGGATACAATTGTTCCCTCCTTTTCCTCGTGGAGAAACATTTGGTGATGCCAAGGTGGACAGATGTTTTCTGGCAGATATCTTTGTCAAAGTCAATTTATTGAACAAGACCCAAAAGAGTAAACACTCCTTGATAGTAAGGAAGCCCTTGTCTCTTTCCTTAAAAAGCTTGGTCTATTGGAGCAATATCAGACGTTGGGAATTTTTACAATTTCCGAATGTGAACATGAACACAGAGGCACTGAAGGATGACAAAATCACTGTTTATGTGAAACACCTAAAGCAAATACACACAGGAAAGATTTAATGACCTGTTAAACCTCAATATCCTGTATTGGATATTAGATCCATTTGATGTTGATGCAGAAATTCAAGAGAGATTGATTGATCTTTAGACTGATATAATTGCACGCCGTAAGTTCAATCAATTTAAAAAGATTTTTGGGTTAAGAGTGATCTGCCGAATAGATTTTGAAAATTATGGGAAAGTTCAAAATATGTTTCATTGCTTTTCCATCAACATACACAGCTGAATGTTTTTTCAGCAAGTAGTTTCCTTGACAGAATCCAGGAACAGACCTGACATCACAACAAGAAGTGACCTTCGACCATCACTATCCACTTTGGAGCCTGACATCAAAAAACTTACATAGGATCATCAAACTCAAGGATCTCATTACAATTTTTTTTATGTTAATAGAATTGGTTTCTAAAATTCTTTTCATTAAAGTTTTCACATCCTTGAGTTGATGCTTAACATTCCTGAATGAATCAGTATGTACAAACCATACGCTCTAAGGATAATTTTATATGTTTTGTTTTTTACTTTCCTACAGATTCAATAAGAATGATTTCCTATTTATCCATTTGCCCAGAGTAAAAGCCCTGTTTTCTTTTCACCTCACGTAACATCAATACTTTGTGTTTTTCATGTAGTCGGTGGGATACCAATCATATTTGACTGCTTCACATGGAAGGGGGCTTATAAACTTTGAGCAGATTCCCAAGGGGGCCATAGCCATAAAAAGGGTTGAGAATGGCTAATCTATGGTACAGCATCTCTCAAAGATGTGACCTCCATTCCCCCAGAAAAGGACAAGCATGGAATACCATCACCTACATCTTCCCTCCAAATGATATATCATCCAGACTTGTAAATACATTGCTGCTTCTTCATTGCTGTTGGATCTAAATCTAAATTATGGAATTCCATACATAGTTGTTCCATGGGCCTGTCTTCGTAAGGACTGCAATAATTCAAGAAAGCAGTTCACTTCCATCTTGTCATGAGCAACAAAATGAAGCCAATGATGTCCAGATCCTGAAAAACAAATCAAATAACCTTTGTCTACTGGTAGAGGCTTAGCTGGTCTCCTATTGGGAACCTATTGTGGCAATTATATAATGAATACCAACCTCAGACAATGGTTGGCTGAAATAAATTTAGAACTAAAGTGTTCTGGATATGACTGCTTGGGTTGATAAAGCAGATGCTGTGGATTTGTATATTTAGATTTTTAGATGGCCTCTGACAAGGTGCTACACATGAGGTTACTTAACAAAATAAGACCCCATGGTAATAACAGGAAACACACAAGCATGGGTAGAGTATTGGCTGATTGGCAGGATGCAGAGAGTTGGAACACAGGGATCATATTCGGTTCTTCCAGTTGCTAGTGGTGTTCTACAGCGATCTTTTCATATTCTATATGAATGATTTAGATTGAAAAATGAATGCCTTTTTGGCCAAGTTTGCAGATTATATGATAGTTGGAGGAGTAGGGAATATTTAGGAAACAGGGGGCTGCAGAAGGACTTGGACAGATTAGGAGAATGGGCAGAGAAGTGGCAACTGAAAGTGTACGATCATGGATTTTGGTAGACGACATAGGCAGACATACTATTCTCCAAATTGAAATTTCCCATATGCACAGGGACTTGGCAGTCCTCATGCAAGATATCCTGAGGTAAATTTGCAGATTGAGTCAGTGGTGAAAAAGGCAATTGCAACGCTGGCATTCATTTCAAGAGGAATAGAATATAAGAGCAGGGATGTGTTGTTGACACTGGTGAGACCTCCCTTGGAGTTTTGTGAGCAGTTTTGGGGTCCTCATTTAATAAAGGATGTGCTGATGTCAAAGAGCGTTCAGAGGGCATTCACATGGATGATTCCAGGAATGTATAAGGAATGTTTGACGGGTCTTAGCCTGTACTCATTGTAATTTAGGAGAATGAGGGGGGAATCTCATTGAAACATTTTGAGTGTTGAAAGGCATGAACAGACTAGATGTAGAAAGGTTGTTTCCCAAGGTTGGATAGCCTAGAACAAGAGGGCACAACTTCAGGATTGAAGGGCATCCACTTAGACAGAGCTTCAGTGGAATTTCTTCAGCTAGAAGGTGGGGAATCTATGGAATTTGTTGTCACTGGAGGTTGTCATTGTGTGTATTTAAGGCAAAGATTGATAGGTTCTTGATTAGCCAGGGCTTTGAAGGTTATGGGAAGAGCATTTTGCCTGGTTACATCTGGTATGGAGGTGCCAATGCTCAGGTCAAGAAAAAACTCCAGAGGGTTGTTAACTCAGCCCGCGACATCACAGGCAGCAGACCACTCCATCAACAAGAGGCGGTGTCTTAAGAAAGCAGTCTCTATCTTCAAGGACCCCCATCACCCAGGCCATGCCCTCTTCACTCTGCTACCATTGGGAAAATGGTACAGGAGCTTGAAGATGGGCACTCAGGGGCACAAGGACAGTTTCTTCTTCTCTGTCATCAAATTCCTGAATGGTCAATGATCCAAAGACACTGCCTTACTGTAATGCGCGTCGAAAGAACCAAAGACTTGTTGATCCAAACCAAGGCTTTTATTAACACTCTCAGCCAATCACAGCCATCCTACACCACCATCTGTACATATGTACACATTGGTGATAGAATCTGTACTATCACAGTTTCTTTGACTCTCTGTGCACTATTTTTATTTATTTTTGTAAGGTGGTTTATATGAATGTTTGCCCTGTGATACTGCCGCAAAACCACGAATTTCGTGACTTGTTCATGACAAAAAATTCTGATTCTGGAAACTGGGTGGTGGGGCTGAGTGTGAAAATGATTGAATGACTGGACAGACTCGATGAGCTGAATAACCTATTTCTGCTCCTATGGCCTATGGTCTTATGGATATCTGCAGAGTTCTCTTCAATTATTTCTCATGTCATGTGAATGTTCATAACTTTCACCCCATTAAACTCCAGTTAGATATTATTGCTCCTGGTCAATATATTCAGTGGTCAATTTCATCAACTGACTTTCAAGTTCCTATTTTCACAAAAATTGATATAACATACTAAACTCAGGCCTGCCAGTGATGAAAGGATTTATTCTTTGTGCAGCAAACCTCAAACACCATCCCACATTTTGAGGATGAAGGGGAATTATATGGCCATGTTTTGGGGCCACAACAAACATCAACATAACTTACTCTGATTTATACTTGCAATTGAATTATTAACAGTAACTTCCTGAAGACATTCTAGGTATAAGAGGGCATGACAAAATGTATTTAACTGCGAAAAGACCCACTTGCTGGGACAAACAAGGTAATCAGTTCCATCTGGGATCAATTACCTTTGTCTGCAGAGCTTCTGGCCATTTCAACTGGTGGTATTTTATAAGGACGTTGGGATTTGGTAAAATATCCCAGTGAAATTGAAATCCTCTGATTTTGCAGCCCTGACTCTTGAGACCTGCCAGAGTTTCAGACTGGCCGTGATTAGCACTTTGATATTGTGTATTACTTCTTCGAGTTTCTTTCCTTGGTTGAGGGGCCGTCAGGTGAACTGCCTGTGATTTGTAGAATGCCAGCTTGAACATTGGTCTCTTTAGGAATGTATTGAAATTGTGACACCACACAAGGGAAATATTAAAGGGAAATAGGAACATTCTAATTTCTCACTCAAAAGGGACCAAATGCTTCATTTCATCATGGTTAATCATAAGAAATACTTTAACAAAAAATAAATTGAGACACACAACACTGTAACAGGCCAATTCAGCCCTATGTGACCATGCTGCCCAATTTACACCCCATTAACCTATACCCCTGGTAACTTTTTGAAGGGTGGGAGGAAACCCGAGCCCCTGGAGGAAATCCACGCAGACACAGGGAGAACGTACAAACTCCTTACAGACAGCACGGTCCAGTCCCGATCACTGCCGTTGTGAATGCATTGCACTAACTGCTACGCTAACCATTCTGCCCTCATGTTGACATAAGAATCTCGAGGATTAACCCAAGTGATTCCCTGCAGTTTTATCAATACATCGCAGAATATCATCAAAACTATTCCAAAGGAATTAGTAATGGATCTAAAAGAAGGCTGCGGCCTGATTCGGAAACCCTAAATTTGAAAAAAGGTTCAACAAGTCTGTATAGCTTTTGAATTTTCTTCTTTGGACTTTATAAAATCATACACTTCAGGCAGTCACAAAAAATGTTGAATCTCCATTACTCGCCATGGCGAGTAATGGAGACTGATTGGAAAGTGTATGTGGTGTTTATGTTTGTGGGTTCGTGACTAAGAGCACACAAAGTGCTTTATACCTGTAAAATACAGAGCTGCAGGACACGTCTAGCGGGTCAGGTTGTGTCACTGCAGTGAGGAGAATTGAGCCAAAAATACAAGTGGGTGGTTTCATCGTCACAGAAAAAAATAATGAGTTCCTTAAAGTTTGAGAATTGAACCTAGAAAGTTGCAATATGGTCAGGCAGATGGTGTTGGTCTTCAAACTTGCATTAGGTTTTATTATAACAGCACTGAAAGCTCAGGGCAGAGATTAGAATAAAGAACTAAAATGGCAGACAGTTTTCACCCAACCTATGTTTCGTTTCTCCAATGTAGTTGAGAACATGTTGCGAACACCAAATTCAACACGGGATTGGAAGAAGCACAAGTCATGTTTGGACTCTTGAATGATAAGGAAGGAGGAAAAAGGCCAGGTGTTGGATCTTCAGTTACATAGGTAAGTGCAATAAAAATGTAGAGTACTTGGTGGAAACAGAAGATTGAACCAAGTCATTATATTAGCGACAGGCCCTTCAACTGACAGGAGAAGTGAGGGGAATATGTACATGCTGGTGAAATCTTGTTGCAGCTGAAACTGAGAATGTGTGAGGTAGAGGGTAAGGACTCGGAAAAACACGGTCCTTGAACATTCCTGGAGGAGAGAGGTTGAGAGCATAATTGTTGGAAATGGTGGAGGAGAAGCCACAGTTCAGGAACAAGGAAGACGAATGTGTTGATAGTTTCATCAATGAAACAAATATGGAAATATAAGAACGGCGAATGAAATCCTCACAGGAGTCAGAGTGTGACGAAGAGTAATTGAGATAGGTGTGGGAGTGTGCAGGCTTGTAATGCTGCCTTTATAAAATATACTTAACCACTACACACTGCTGCTATGTTAAGTGAAATATTTTGATGTTTACCTTTTAAACACTTCCTTTTTATTTGTTGTTGTTCTGATATGATTTTTTTTTTTCTAAATTCTGTGAAGCTGCAGCTACTCATCAAATTCACAGGATTGAATACGCTATCAAGCTTTTATGGGTGCACTGTGGAAAGTATATTGACTGGTTGCGTGACACCTGGTTTGGTCTTCAAATATCCAGCAACGCTGAAGACTCCCGAAGGTAGCAGACATAGCCAAGCCAGTCACAGGCTCTGGGCTCCCATCTGCTGACTTGGAAAGAAACTTGTGAAATGCTGTTGGTGAGAGTATTTGCTGTTGTCAGGGAGGGTTCATTCATATTTGACTCGGAGATCAGAAATAATTGTGATAATTGTGTCAGAGGTTTGGATCTGGGTTCAGGTTGCCAATGGTTTCCCCAGACACTCTCTGGGGAACTCTCTTTTGCTGGGTGCCGGGTCTTTCTTTGGCTTGGCTTCGCGGACGAAGATTTATGGAGGGGGTAAAAAGTCCACGTCAGCTGCAGGCTCGTTTGTGGCTGACAAGTCCGATGCGGGACAGGCAGACACGATTGCAGCTGTTGCAAGGGAAAATTGGTTGGTTGGGGTTGGGTGTTGGGTTTTTCCTCCTTTGCCTTTTGTCAGTGAGGTGGGCTCTGCGGTCTTCTTCAAAGGAGGTTGCTGCCCGCCAAACTGTGAGGCGCCAAGATGCACGGTTTGAGGCGTTATCAGCCCACTGGCGGTGGTCAATGTGGCAGGCACCAAGAGATTTCTTTAGGCAGTCCTTGTACCTTTTCTTTGGTGCACCTCTGTCACGGTGGCCAGTGGAGAGCTCGCCATATAACACGATCTTGGGAAGGCGATGGTCCCCATTCTGGAGACGTGACCCACCCAGCGCAGCTGGATCTTCAGCAACGTGGACTCGATGCTGTCGACCTCTGCCATCTCGAGTACTTCGACGTTAGGGATGAAAGCGCTCCAATGGATGTTGAGGATGGAGCGGAGACAACGCTGGTGGAAGCGTTCTAGGAGCCGTAGGTGGTGCCGGTAGAGGACCCATGATTCGGAGCCGAACAGGAGTGTGGGTATGACAATGATGGTAATGGCGTATCTTTGTCTGCCTTATGGCAGATCAAAGGGAATTTCGTGTAACATTATATTTCTGTTTTATTACATGACAAATAAATAGTATCTGATGAACTCTTTCTCCCTGCACAGATGCTGCCTGACCTGCTGAACTTTTTCAGCATTTCTGTTTTCTTTTCCACATTTCCAGCATCCACAGAATTTTGATGGAAAATGTGTACTGTAACATTATTGCTATTTTCTGGAAATATTTATTGGAGAGGACAATAACATTTATTACTTGATTAGACTTCCTTCTGCTTATTTGTTTAACAAATCTGAGATGTTTCACTTTGCTGTTTAAACCAATCGGAGCTTTCTTTAGGGAATCTGCATCTTTTCCCCTCTATGTCCTGGATGGTTAACTGAGCACCAACAGTAGACTTTGCCATGCAACTTGTTGAACTGGTCCATGCAGGTTGATTATCTTGAGTTTGTGCATCTTATTTAGGAGATCAGTTTTTATCAGAGCTTCTGCCTTTCCCTCATTCCAGCCTGTGGTAAACCACTGTTGGATGTATTTGTCTGGTCGGGCACACCCATTAGCCAGCTCTACCTGTGGCCCCTCCCACAGGCTCCTGCATAAAGGTGACTGTTCCACAGCCCCCTCCTCAGGATAGTTGGCAGTATGGATGCGCCTTTGTTCTTTAGTAAATAAAAGCCTATTGGATTCTCAACCTCATTTGAGTAATTGATGGTGCATCACAGCCATTGCTAGTAAGATCAAGATTTAGTGATTTAGACTCTTGCTAGTCAATGTTGGTAGGGGGAAGATTTAATCTGGTAACAAAGACAATATTTGGTAGTCACAATGGCCCCACTTTTAAAAGTTGCGTACTACAGAGAGAAAAGGTTAGTCTGTCTGGCAGCATGAGTTGTACTTTGATTGTATAGTCTCTAGTAATGGTTAAGAATAACCAATAATAATTCCTCAGAATGGATCCATCTCTAAACAACTGAGATGAATGAAACTGATGGACCCTGTATCATTGCACAATACAGAGATTAATACAGAAATCAATATACAATCGATTGTCTATAATTAAATGAATTGAAAGTTAACTTCCCAGAATTCCCAAGGCTGAATGCACATCCTTCATTGCTCAAAGCTATTAGATGAGCTATTGGTGAAGTGACACTTTTCAAAATTTCCATTGGCATTCAGAGCTAGAGAAGTTTCACATGATTTGGATTCAAATAGGAACTATAGTTTCTTTTGAAAAGGGGAAACAAACTTGGCTCCTGAATCATTAGCTGGCAAAATAATGGAAAGAAGGTAAGAAGTCAACTGGTGCAGCAGTTATATAGCTAAACCCAATAAAACAGCTAGAGCAGTTTATAATGGGAGTTCCTGTTCAACAAACCCCCTCAGTTTCTTTCTTTGAAGATGTTACAAGCAAAGTAGGCAAAGCACTCATCATGATGTGATTTACTTGTGTCAGAAAGTTTATGACACTAAAACCTTTGTGAACATGGAATGGATTTGTTGCTAGCCATTTGCACAGCAACCAATGTGTCGGTGTGCGAGCGTGCTTGCTCACGCACTTGAGAATGTAGGTGCGCATGGGAGCGGGTGTATGTGTACGAGTCAGAAAAATTCGCTTGTTTTCTGTTTAAACTTCCTCTGCCTGAAGAAAGGTGTCTTCTGCTTTGCATTTTGGAACTCTGATCATTGATTTTTGTTGTTGTTTTTGCAGGGTAAATAATTAAATAACAACGCTTGCGATATTCAAGAGCTCTGAGACCAAATAAGAGTGGAAATCACTTCTCTGCTTTATGCTGGAGATGCTTACTATAAAATGTACATCTAACTAATTGATGCCTGATACACAGAGCGTTTTAGATTATTACATTGCTTTAGTATACCATCTCATGAAGATCTTATATACTAATGCCATGCATGAAAAAAAAAACATTTTAATGGGCATCCATTGATGTCCAGAGAGCTACTAATAAGGCTTTAATGATTGTAATAGGTCCCAAAAGGGTGAACCCTCATCAAGGAATCAATGGTTTATTTAGCTAGTACCAGGTGTCTCTCAAAGTGATCAAAGTGAACAAAACCCTTCCAGTCTGGGGACTAGAGGCAGACCACTTGACAATTTTCCAAGGAGGAGAGGGCAATAAAGTACAGGGTAAGAAAGATATTTCCAAAATGGGGCAGCTGGAAAATAAAATTCTGCACGTGTACCCATAAACCACAGCAGTCTGAGTTTCATTCCTATTATTTATTAGACACTACTGAATTAAAGATGTGTGGCTTGTCCTTTTCTTATTGCAAACTGCAGTGCATGACTTCAACATTGGCAGGAACTTTTCATATTTTCCCTGACACCTTTGGACCTTTTGCTTAACTCGTTTTCTCAACCAAATCCATTTAAGTATAGTTTATGAAATTATCAATAAATCCTTTGTAGGTAGGCCCCACCTCTAAATAATCCTTGATGGAGCTACACTGGGAAAGGAATGGTGTGGTTTGGGTGTGGGACTGTGGTGGTGGTGGTGGGGGAGTTGATTTGTTTTATCCCTTTTCCTAATAAAAATGAAAATATGGAACAGATGTGCAATAAATTCTTATGCACTTTCCAAAAAGGTTATCATATGAAACCAATAAAGACATATCCAAAAATGTTAAAGACATATTTATTTGCATTGACATTTAAGGGAAAAAGGTTGATATGAAATTATGACTTATACATATGACATCCATTTAATGTCTAATGTTTGGAATTTGCTTTCCAAGTGCAGTTTACATTTGAAAAGTCTTAAAGTAACACCGTAAAAAGTTATTCTCTCCAATTAAGATTTTTACAAGTTATAGATAATGTTTCATGTAAAACTGAACAAATTAAAGTATTGATTGATTATTAATCAATCTTCTGAATTTGATAAGAAAATGAAATGGCATCTGTAATGCTCTAAAAACTAAGCGTTTCCTGTCATTTTTTTCTATTGTCACTTTCTATACCTACAGTTAACGTAAAATCTGTGTGTGTAAAGAATGAATTAATTGCATAGCCATTAGAACCGTTCAATTCGATCACTGGTGGGAGAATGAAGTCTGTGATAGCAATGAGTGATGCATTGGCAATACAGTTGGATTTTTATTTTTCATAATGTGCTATTGTTCTGGTTACAATTAACATACAATGATGGCCCATATGACATGGGCTTACATGTTCTGGGAGGTCACTAATTCCCTCAGATTTTTGCAAGTAAGAGATTATTGTATGCATTATTTCTTGAATGGTTGGGAGATAATACTAAGTTTCTAAGTTTGTGGAAATTGAAGTTGGGAAAAAAATGCACTCCGTACTCATTTTTAAAGCAAGGAAATGGTCCCAAAAGGTTCAAAAGCAAAGATTCCATAGGGTTGATGCTTCAGAAATAATTATTTAATTGTTAATTGCTTGGAATAAATAGAGGTCATGGAAGATGTAAGAAAATATTCTCTTTTTTTTCATGCTGATCAGAATAGAAATGCATTCGTTTTTAAACAGAATATTTTAATATGAATTAATTTCATATTCCAATCAATGGAATATTAGCATAATATGTTCACAGCTGTTCGTGAGACCTTTGAAAACTGCTACATTTAGCTTTACAGAAATGTATAAAAGTGTGGTCAGCAGTTTAGTGGGAGCATACATAAACCATTGCCAAAGAATAAGCAGGAGGATTTGATTAACCTCCCAGTAACATCATGCACATTCTATTAAATCCGAGCCAAGTGGGTATATGGTGAAGGTCGATGATAGGCAGATCTCAGCACTCACACCCTGTGCCCTCACTGCATCATGGATTTTTGGGCTAAATCTATTTCTGAACTGCACATCATTTCAGCGCTTCCAAGCCAGAGAAACTCCCCCAATGGTGCGCAGCCTATGCAAATGATTAAGAGCTCTGTGATTTTTTTAAAAAAAGGCAACCTTTTTTAAAATCAGAGTTTGGTGCTGAAGTTCAATAACTTGAGCTAACAGATTATTGTATGGTGGGCACTTAAGCAAAGTTTTACTGGTAATTTAGTTTAGCTGTGTTGAAATATTTAGAGTAGGATTTCACTTTTGCCACATGGACAGCGATTTGACACAATAGATCGTCTGACTGTTGTAGCGCACATCTGATTTTCATTTGGGTGCTTTGCTAGATTAATGCCCATGTGGCAAAGATAGAATTTATCCTTTAATGTTGTTTCAAAATCTTTCCTATATTTTTGTGTGATTTTTTTTGGTAACTAGTCCCCATTACAATTTTCCCTGTACTTGTTTGTAGATTCTCCAGATGAGGAGAAGAGTACTTCCCTGCTCAAATAAAGAACAAAGCCAACAGGACTTGACAATTACAGATGGCATTCACCACATGGAAAAAGCACACCAGAAAATCCCACCATTTTATCACAGCCCATTATTCACTCATTTTCTGACAAGGTTTGCGATTACAGATCACTTGATTGACTAACTAGACATCTGCAAAGTGAGTTACTGAACAGATTTGTTTCATCTCACGATAATCAGATCACATTGTAATTCTTCACAGTACATGTTTGCTGAAATCCTATTTATAACTGAACAAAATATAATGAAGGTCTTGGTTTTCTCAAAATAGGCACATTTAAGTGCATTTAAGTCTCTTGCAAATTGAAACTTAATCAACCTCTGGTAATTATTTCTAAAATTTGCACTTTTCTGTATTGGATTGTATCAGTACAGATTTGCTGTGCGAGTGCTGGTTAAACCATGCATGATGAGTAATGGGTAATTTGCGCATTGCATGGGGTTTCACGTAATAAGGTAAAGAGTTGCATTCATACCAATGATGGCATACCTGACCATGAAGTTTCGACAATATTTAATTTTGAATGTTTTTTTTAACCTTGTCTCTCAAGATGTAACTTGGTGTGCACCAATAGGATCTGAACTGTGAAGATTACCACAATTATAGAATGTCCTAGTTCAATTCTGAAATTGAGACTTTATTACAATGGAAGAATTTTGTTATATCCCTCTAACTTGTTAAAATTTAAAAAAACTCCATTGCTTTTTATTGCCATTGTGCCTTGTCTGCAAAGGTCCAAATATCAGTTACTGTACCCCAAGAATATTTTTCAGGCAGAAGATAAAAGCTTCTTGCAAGTAAAGGTCAATTCTAAAGCTCTATTGATTGTCTTTCTTAGAAGGGAACCCCTTTTACTAATAAGTTTCCAAAATGTGATTACAGATGGCATTTTGTACTTCTAAACACATGTATGGAGAAATGTGCATTATGTGCAAACAAGAGTTTCAGTTTAACTTTGGTATTTTGTGAAGATGGAAGGCTTGTAAGGCCTGTTTCTGTGATGTACTGTTCTATGTTAAATAACTTTTCCACTCATATACACGGTATCATAGTTATTTGAGTAATGTCAACTTGAAAGTGACAATGCTAAACATTTAAGGAATATGTTGTGTTTCCATAGTTATTCAGAATATTAAACAGATTTATTTGAGAAAGGAACTACTGCCAATAATTTAAAGTAATTGCATCATCAAATTTGAAATAATTTTTCATGTTAAATTCAAAGATGCACAAAACAGTAATGCTAATTTTCTTCTGTTTATTAGTAGTGATCCAAAGCATAAAAAATGGAAATGGCAACTTGTTTTGGAAAGAATGCCGAAGTTGAACAAAATCAAAGGTAATATATATTCTGTTGTAGGGTTTGGTTTAAGTTAAGCGTGGGTTCAGATGTTTCTGTGACAACACTGGATCAAGTGATCTGGACACATCTTTCGAAGCTATTCCTGTAGAATAACTTGACTGTTTGTTCACAGGTTGACTGTTTATCCTTTCTGTTGATTTCCAGCTCAAAACAAGCTGGGTGCCAGTGTCACAGTTCAAAGGTGCTGGGTTGTCCTGGATCTTCCTTTTTACACATGCAGGCTGTACTCCGGATTTGGAGTTTGTGAACCACCAGCTGTCTTTTTGTGAAGAAAATTGTGAAGAAAAGTGGGAAAATGTCCATCTGAAATAATTTTGGATCAGCACCTTTTGTTGTTATATCTCTGGAAAACAAAAATTAAAGTGACGTTAAGAATATATATGAACTTGGTATTTTGTTTTAAATGCAAACAGGTTGCAACCTAAACAAAAACACTTGTTTGTTTTGCAGTTAAGAGAAAGCTGGTCATGAATTTCCAGTATGTGTTGCTGGCAGGCAAGACATCCTGCTGGCAACACTCACTTGTAAAACTACCCCTACAGAGTAAGATGGTGTATATATGAGCCACAGTCATATAATCAAGACCACTAGTTTACAATACTGCATAAGGTTTTACCACATGGGATACGGGTAATGTTTTTTAAAAAATTAACAGTTTGGGGATCACATATTGTGAATCTTCTCGTTATTAATTAGGATCATTGGTTTATGATGACTAGATTTTTCAGGATTTTTTTGCCACAGATAATGTCCCATGGTTCTGCCCAGAATTGTGATCTTAGCTCTGATCTAATTGAGCCAGATTAGCAGATAACATAAATCATTACCACGGCATCAGACATTAGATTATTGGCCTCATGCAGCATGAGATTTCGGACCCATTGATTGTGTGTGTTTAATATGCATTGCAAATTGAAGTGAAAATAATCTATATAATTTTTCATAATCTTGATTTATGAATAGAAAATAGTTAAGGCAAAGTACACAAATTGTGCAAAATTAGCCTTTGCGCAGGTTTCCCACTTGATTGGAAATTAGATGGGACACTTCCTATCATGACTATGTTGTGTATATGATGATGTCAATAATATATGTAGTGTTCGTATCTAAATTGTTGGCAGGAATTGGACCAAAAGGTCACCAACCACCTGCAGCCTTTGTGGGCCCTTCAGCTGCTGAGCCCCTTGCTGGTCCTCTGCCTTGGTCACCATCATCTCTTGTGGTTTTCCTTCTCAATGGAGTGGGGGAGAGGAAATGGTGGTGGGGGTGTTCTCCCTGTTTCTGGTACCCTGAACTGGTTCTTTGCAATCCCTTATGATATGCTGCCTTCTTGGGCACAAACCCCCATGGTGGCATGATGAAAAAAAAACACCATTAGCTCCTTTATCAGGCAATTTAAAGCCTGCAGGGAGCTGTCGGCATTAGGACTAGGGGGTAGCACCCTTCCATGCAGTGCTTTGTCCCTGCTCCAGATCTCCTGAATTCGTATCAGTATGGGGAACCCGTATTTGAATTAAATGGTCCCCAATGGGATATCAACTTGTTTTAATTGTTCCTCAGCACTGATATTGTGCTCTTTTTTGCTGCATTTATAATTATCGCAGCACTTCTGCACCCAATGCCCAGGTTTGTTGTGATCGACAAGGAGAGCTTCCATCGTGGCAGGTGCTCATTAAACTAGTTGTGAACTCTCTTCCTCCACATTTTTCTGCTCCACCATTTCTCCCTTTCACTTTCCACACCCCTTTTTTTTCCACAGGGTGACAATGGCCATTACCAGAGGATATGCATTCAAGGTGAGTGGAGCAACGTTCAAGGGAGACTTCAGAAGTAGATCTTTTTTACACAAAGTGGTGAATGCCTGAATGCATTGCTGGGGCTGATGGTAGAGGGTAGTACAATTAGAACTTTTGAAGGACTTTCAGCTAAGCACATGGATATAAAGAGAGTGTTATCGATTAAGTTTACTTTCCATCTTGGAGTAGGTTGTCCAAGTCTCGCTACCATACTGCAGGGTGCTGATAACGCATGCATTGTACACAGCAGTCTTGGTTTTCATCTGTACAACCTTCATTCCATCCTCAGCATCACCTAGACAAACAATGTCCCAAATTCTGAGGCCCTCTCCTGTGCTGGATTTCCCAAAATGCTCACTATTTTAACATAACACAGACTGTGCTGGTTGGGCCACATCTGTTGCATGAAGGATGGTAGACTGCCAAAGGACATCCTCTATGGAGAACTAGCAATAGGCAAGAGGAATGTTGGTAGATCCCAGCTTTACTTCAAGGACCTCTGCAAGCATGACATGAAAGCTTTATATATCAGCACAGAGTGCAGGAAGGATACAGACGATGACCACAACAAATGGCAAGGTGGCAAGGTACTCTTCTTCCACACCTAGAGCAAGGTGAAAGAGTGATCTTGAGTCAATTTGAGGAGCGGAGAGCTAAGTGAAGAGCACAACGGATGGAAGACAAGAATTCAACAATGCCCTACATTTGCAGCAACTGGGACAGAGCCTGCCATTCCAGGAATGGCCTCCATAGCCACAGTCAATGCTGCTAAACAAACTAGTGACTACCAGAGGTCTACCTCTGGTAGGCTACCCATGGTCGATCATGACCGATGGAGGCCAAGAACTATGATCTAAGAGGAAGGGAAGGATTGATTGATGTGGAGTAGGTTTATATATCATGGACTGAAGTGCCTGCAGTGTTCTGTGCTCTATTTCATCTATTGCCACCCCCACCCCACTGTTTTCTTCATCTCCTTGGCAGCCTGTATGGCTGCTAACAAACAGATCACTTTCACAGAACTGGCTCACTACTGAGCCAGAAGCTATGAGTTCCTTCAGTAAGAATGAAAATGTGCTCCTAATATTTTTGGATGGGAAGAGACATCACCATGGCAAATTCATGTAAACACAACACATTCCAGTTTAGTGAATCTTTTTCAGGTGACTCTCAATTTGGCAATAGTGCAAAACATGTCATGTCCACTAACACTAGGTGAAATTCAATCTCCAGTCATTGATATTATGCAGCTAATGAGATGAAAGTTGCATATTTTTAACCTGAACAAATATCAGGTAAAATTTGATAAAATAGTTTTGTATTAATATCAGAATTTCCACTTTATATAAAATTCCATTTTGTGTTGTTTGATCAACACACAGTTGAAAGTAGAGGGCATGTGCATTCACAAAAGATTATTGCCCTTTTTAATGGAAGAAGTGGAGCTTTTCATGGACTGTTTATTCTCATCTTGAAATATTTTGTGTTATGACATGAATCAAGTCGCATGTACTAAACTTCCAATACCAGTCTCCTAGCTTCATAATCTTAGAACCAAACTAAGATGAATGTTCTTTTTATAAAATGTCAATATAAGTTATAAAATGTCAATATAAGTTGATCGGGTGGTATGGGATGCAAACGAACTAATATTTGTTATGTTTATTTGAGAACAATATTTGCTTTTCTTTTTCTTATTCAATATTTTTATTGATTTTTATAATTAGATCATACATAGATAATACAGTAATAATAGGTCTAAGTATCCAACAAAGTAGCTTTCCTATTACATATGGCTACAAATAACCTATGATACATTGAAAAAGAAAAAAAAAGACATACATGTAAAAATGATGCCAATAATCTGACCCCTCCCTTGTGAAGTTATTGGTTGAACATGTGTGTTCCACTATTGTAAGATGGGAAATAAACCAAACTACAAAATGAAATCTAAATAATCTTATAAATTATGACATTAATTAAGAAAAAGACCCCATAAACTTACAAAGTTAAAATTCATTTCAATAGTAGAATATCTAATTTTTACAAAAGTCAGGAATGTCATCACATCAGACAGCCATTGAATATAAGTCAGAGGGGCAACATCTTTCCATCTCACTAATATAGCTCTTCTATAGAGAACAATGGCAACTGCATGGGATTGTAGCCCAGACAAATTCAAGTCAGTTGGCTTTCTTGTTCCAAACAGGGCAAGAAAAAGATTAGGAATCAAATTAATATTAAGAACTAAAGGCAAGGTATGAAAAATAGTTTCCCCGTACATGGAAAGAGAAGGAGATGACCAAAACATATGAAACAATGTCCCTTCTTAAATCTGTCACATTTTGAAGAAATATTAGAATAAAATTTAGCCAATTGATCTTTGGAGAAGTAAGCTCTACATACTACTTTAAATTGCAATAATGAGTGTCAGGTACATAGAAAAGATGAATTTACCAATTTAAAAATAGAATCCAATGTAGCATCAGAAAATAATTCTTGAAAATCTTGCTCCCATAATATCCTAGTCTTGTCCAGGGAATTACCACTAGACAACAATAATGACTCATAACGAGCTGATATCAACATTTTATGATTCAGTTTAAAATTAAATACCTTCTCTATATATTTAATTCCAGAGAAAGCTTTAGAATTGTTGTGAAGCATTTCCAAATATTTATGTATGCAGCAATGAATTTTAGAATTTTGATAAAAAAAAGCTACCTATGATTGGATATAATGGGAAGCTTCAGACTTTTGTTTAACTTTAATGCTGGGAGGGATATCAACTTTCTGAGATCAAGAGAATCTTTATGACTGAAACTCAACTAAGGAGATACAGTGCCCTCCATAAGGAGCTACGATGCTATCCGGGCGTAACAGCATAGCAGTTAGCGCAATGCCATTACAGTGCTAGCAATCGGGACTCCCTGTGTCTGCGTGGGTTTCCTCCGGGGGCTCCGATTTCCTACCACCGTTCGAAACATACTGGGGATGCAGGTTAATTGGGTGTAATTGGGAGGCATGGGCTTGTGGGTTGAAAGAGCCTGTTTGTATGTCTATATTTAAAAAAATGTTTGGGACAGACACTTTTTCCCTTTATTTGCCCCTGTGCTCCACAGTTTTAAATTTGTAATCAAAGAATTCACATGTGATTAGAGTGCACATTCCAGATTTAATTCAAGGGTATTTGTGTTCATTTTGGTTTGACCATGAAGAAATTACGGCATTTTTTAAACATTGTCCACTCATTTCAGGGCACCATAATATTTGGGACATAGCAATGTACAGAGTATGTACATTAAAGTAGTCATGTTTCGTACTTTGTTGCATATCCCTTACATACAATAACTGCTTGAAGTTTATGATTCATAGAAATCACCAGGTGCTGAGAATCTTCTCTGGTGATGCTCTGCCTGGCCTCTACTACAGCCATCTTCAGCTCTTGTTTGTTTCAGGGGCTGGTTCCCTTAAGCTTTCTCTTTAGGATATGGAAGGAATGTTCATTTGGATTTAGTTCAGGTGACTGACTTGGCCATTCAAGAATTTTCCAGTTTTTTAACTTAGAAAAGCTCCTTTGTTGCTTTAGCAGTATGTTTGGAGTCATTGTGTTTCTCTAGGAAAAAGTGCCGTCCAATGAGTTTGGAGGCATTTGCTTGAATTTGTGCAGATAAGATGTTTCTATACACTTCAGAATTCATTTTGCTACTGGCCTCAGCAGTTACATCATCAATGAAGATAAGTGCTCCAGTATCTGTGGCAGCCGTACATGCCCAGGCCATAACATATGTCTGAGTTCTGTTTTGACCGACCGGTTGTACCTTGAAATAGATTCAAATCCATTTAGTATAAGTATTAAATCCATTAAACTTAAGTATGTTAGCAAGTCGTTTCACTCCAGATGCCTCACTATTTCTTCTCTAATGATAGCTTCAAGCATTTTCCCAATTAACAGATGTTAAACTAACTGGCAAGTAGTTCCCTGCCTTTTGTCTACATCCTTTTTTGAATGATGCTGGGACATTTTTCATCTTCCAATCCACTGGGTCCTGCTCAGAGTCTAGAAAATTTTGGAAAATTATCACCAAAGCTTCAACTATAACTTATGCCATTTCTTTCAGTATCCTGTGATGCATTCCATCAGGACAAGGAGATTTATCTACCTTTAGATCCTCACAGGGGATTTATCTATTTTAGACCTTCTATGAAGGTCTCAAGAGAATGCTTGTTTTTGCATAAAAATTGTGGAGTCTCATCCATGCAGTTAGGATACTTTGACAGGGTTTCACCATTGCATGAAAGTTTTTGTCCAGATTAAAAGGTTAATTGCAAAAATTATGACATTTCCAGATATTTTTTGCTTTTTAGTTCTGTTGTTTTAATCTGAAAATTTCATCACACCGTGAAAGGTAAATTCTACAAGGAATGGTTCTTAATTGTCCTTTCAGACAAGATGATGTGAGCTTTATAACATGTAAATTAGCACTACCCCTTTCAAATCTCTTACATCAAACAAATTAGAACATGTTACTTGCCTTCCAAGGTCAAGTCTTAATAAGAAAATCACATTTATTTTTTCAGGCAATACAAATAATATCTATCCATGTATATTGATTGTCTATCCTTCAGTTAATATATCACAAGTCTGTGCTGCCCAATTACACCTAATTGACCTACAACCTGGTACTTTTTTGAAGGGTGGGAGGAAACCGGAGCCCCTGGGGAAAAACTACGTAGATATGGGGAGAATGTACAAACTCCTTACAGTGTGGGATTCAAATTCTGGTCCTGATTGCTGGCACTGTAACCGCTATGCCAACCGTGCTGTCCAAGTCATGTTCTATTACAATTGAATGATCAAGCAAAGATAAGCAGCCTCATCGATTGTCTGGAGGACATAAAGTGCTGAATGGCTCAAAACTTCCTGCAGCTAAATGAAGGCAAATCTGAGATCATCCTATTTGCCCCCCCAGCTCCACCAAAATTATCGCCAATACTCTTGGTAACTTATCCATCCTCATTAAACTACATGCCAAATCCCTTGGTGTGATATTCGATTCCACCTTCAAGTTTGACAAACAAGTCAATGCAGTAGTAAAAGCCAGTTTCTCCCAGCTCCGCACTATTGCCAAAATCAAAATCAAGAAAGTTATCCATGCCCTCATTTTCTCCCGTTTAGACTACTCTCACTCTCTTTACACAGGAATTAGTCAGTCATCATTATCCTGTCTGCAATTGGTTCAGAATGCGGCAGCAAGGCTCCTAACAGGAGCTAAGAAGAGGAACCATGTCCCCTCTATTCTCGACTCCCTTCACTGGTTGCCATTGCGGGTCAGGATAGATTTTAAAGTTCTCCACTTTGTTTACAAAGCTAACAATAGACCAGCCCCCTTCTACACCACTGATCTCCTAAGTTCCCTTGTTCACTTCAAGACCCCTCAGATCGGCCAATTTAGGGCACTAAGATGTTCTGCACTCAAATCGGAAACTCGGGAGATTGCGCCTTCATGATAGCAGCCCCCCAAACTGTGGAAAAACATTCCCCCTCTCCCACCGCCCCCCCCATCAAATCAGCCCCTTCCTTTAACTCTTTTAAATCCAAGCTGAAGTTGTATTTTTACTTGCAAGCGTTTTGAAGTGATTGTTGATTGTTACCATGTTGTATGTACAATTCTAAACCTCAGGGCCTGTTTTATACTGCACTTTAAATAGCTGCTTAAGTTAAGATGCAATTTATGATCTGTACAGCACTTTTGTCAACACGAGTTGTTTTAAATGTGATATAGAAATAAACTAAACTTAACTACAATTGCCCAGATCATAATTTAGAATGAAAACTGGCCATATAATCTTATTACATTGTAGTTACATATTCCTATTGCTGATAACCCTGCAGCATCTCAAGTTTTGCATCTCCTGGTTTCTACTGCACAAATTGCCAATGAATATTTAAACTTGGATATAAATTTATTTCGTCCACATTGTTATTTATTCCTCTTGGTTGTAAAATATAAATATTTCCATAATAACCAATAAATTCTTAATGATTGTAAAAAGAATTAAAATCAAAAAAGTATCTTTTACCTTAATGTAAAAGTAAAATAAAATATAGCACATAATAAACGTTGAGGAACAGTTTTTGTAGATTTATCTGAAAGCTCTCCAGCAGTTACCTTAAGATAATCATAGAGACATATTTGTAAATATAATAATATTGAGATTATCTTTTGCCAAAAAGGAAACATCAATCATTGGATCATGCTGTAATTTTAATTTTACCTTAAATAAAAACAGGAAATATCGGATCACAGCAGCAGGTCAGGCAGAAACTGTGAGTTGACATTCAGACTGATGACTTTCCATCAGAAACATTTGTTGATCTATTTCTCTATCCCTGCTGCTACTTGACCTATGGAGTATTTCTAGATCATTTTTTCTACTTCAGATTTCCAATATCTGAAGTATTTTTTTGAATTTTGACTTAATGAGGCAAATGGGGCCAATTTATATTCTACCCTAACCTCACCTTTTTCAAATAAATTCCTTTTCCTCCACTCCTTTGCTATCTTAATATTCTAATGTTTAGGATAATGAAATGCAGACACAATTTGGATGATACCTCTCTGGATTTTTGCCAATTATCAGCGACCATGCTAGAATTCTGTAACGTGGAATGTAAATGGTTTGTGACCTCTTTGTTGCCAAGGACTATCTGCAGAACCTGAGACAAAGTCATCAAAAAGATGATCCACAAATTGGGCAAGTAGCAAGTTCGAGATTTTTTGTGAACACAGTTTGGTAAGGATTTAATTTTACCAAGTCAATCTAAGTTTGAGATTATAATGGTAGGCAAGGACAAGAAAGGATTTATATGGGATATGATTAGGTTGTTGCAAGAAAAGATTGATAAAGTTAGGCTATATAGGACAAAAGAGAAATGGGAGAAACATTTCGATATTGAATTGTCTTGGGAGGAATGGTCAAATATGTGTATTGATAGTGTTACAAAATTAATTAATGTGAGATATAGTGTGGTTAATTATAATTTTATTCATCAATTATATTTGACTCCTGAGAAGTTGAAGAAATATGGATTTAGTTTAACAGATTTGTGTTTTAGATGTGGAGAAAAGACAGGTATTTTTATGCATCATATATGGACATGAAAGAAAGTTAAATCCTTTTGGAAAAAGGTTATTAAATTTTTGAGAGATTTATTTACAATCAATTTGCAAATAGATCCAGTGATGTGTTTATTGGGTTACACGAATACTGTAACTTTGGGATTAGCTGATAAGCCAAAATTGGCATTTTTGCGGTTAGGGTTAGTGGTTGCAAGAAAATGCATAGCGACAACTTGGAAAAATGATGTGCCATTGAATATACAAAGATGGCATAATGAACTGCAATCGTGTTTATATTTGAAAAAGTTATGTAAAGAGTTGGCATGTCGATTAATTAATTTTAAATGTATAATTTTTTATAAGGCTTCGAGGGGTGGGGGAGAGAGTTAAGATAGTGTAACTAGTAGAGGGAAGGAAGGGGTGGGGGGATATTACCATTATTTTTCATATTTTTAAAAATATATCCATATTTGTACCTTTGTATTTTCTTTCTTTGTAATATTTTACAAAATTCTTAAATAAGATTTTCAAAATAAATGGAGCAAGCAGCTTTCACATACTCTCCCATTTTAGATGACAAAGGCTAGATGAAAATGAAAGAGGTGTATCTAGTTACCTTTAACACATTCGATAAAGGATCGATTTTTGTCTCTTACTTATGATGTGCTTTTATATTTGGGAGTCTTGCAGTACAACAGAGTGGTGCACTGGCAACTTTTTCTGCTGTGCTATTTTCAAAGCAAGGATAAAAACTTCATTTATTTGATACATTTAATGGTAAATATTTAACGAGGCCATGGCCATTTTGGCATTAAACAGGTAAACAGGCATTAGACTCAATGAGTCTGCGTTGACTATCAAGTATGCATTTATGCTAATCCCATTTCCTTGTCTCCAAATGTTCCCTTCAAACTTCCCCATATCCTACCACTCAGCGACAAAACAGTGGAAAATTACAAAGGGCAATAATCTCACCAACCTACGTGTCTTTAGGATGGAGATGGAAACCAGGACATTGAGGAAAGTGCAAAGTCCACATAAACAGTGCAGGGGGTCAGAATCAGAATTTATTGTCATGAACAAGTCACGAAATTCATTGTTTTGCAGCAGTATCATAGGGCAAAATTTAATTTAAGCCATTTTACAACAATAAATAAAGCTAGTGCACAAAAAGTCATAGTCAGGCAGTGCCTTTGGTTCACTGTTCATTCAGGAATCCGATGGCAGTGGGGAAGAAGCTGTCCTTGTGCCGCTGAGTGCTTGTCTTTAGGTTCCTGAACCTTTTTCTTGATGGTGGTAGAGTGGCAAGGCCTGGGTCGTGGTGGGGGGGGGAATCTTTGAGGATACAGGCTGCCTTCTTGAGATAGCGCCTCTTGTAGATGTCCTTGATGGAGTGAAGTCTGGTGCCCGTGACGTCACAGACAGGCTTAACAACCCTCTGGAGTTTATTCTTGTCCTGAGAGTTTGCACCTCTGGACCAGTCAATGATGCAACCAGGCAGAATGCTCTCTAATGTACACCTGCATATATTTTCTTCAGTGACATTACCAAATCTCAAGTCGTAAACTTTTTTAAAATCATTCATACCATGCTTGCATGGTAGGATGAGATAGCCTTTCTCCAGGACAATGAAATATATTTACATAGATATAAGTTAGGAAAGCAGTTAAAATATTAAGGTAGTAAGACATAGACTCTGAAAGTTCACGGTACATACTTATGCACATCTGTACTGGGAGTTCAGGAGCCGGATGGCTTGGAGGAAAAAGTTGTTTCCCTCTCTGAACAAAAGGGCCTGAGTGCTTTGGTACCTCCTTGCAGATGGCAAAAGGGAGAACAGTTTACATGCGGGATGCGTGGTATCTTTCACAATATTTATTGCTTTCCGCCTGCATCAAGTGTGGGAGATGTCTCCAGACTAGGAATAGGTTCCCTAATGATCTTTTCTGCTGACTTCACTATCCTCCGCAGGGTCTTACGAACTGAGGAGGAACAGCACCCAAACCCAGGCGGTGATAAAGTTGCACAGGATCCTCTCAATACATCCTCTGTAGAATGTAGTGAGGATGGAGGGGGGGGACGAGATGAACTTTTGTTAGCCTTCACAGGAAGTAGAGGCACTGCTGGGCTTTCTTGACTATGGAGCTGGTGTTAAGGAACCAGGTGAGGGTCTCCACCAGGTGCACACTGAGGAACTTGATACTCTTGACAACCTGAACTAGAGAATTGTCAATGGTCAGGAGAGCGTGATCTCCCTGGGCTCTCCTGAAGTAGACAGCCACCTCTTTTGATTTTTTTAATGTTCGGATACAGGTTGTTGGCTCTGCTCCAGTTCATTAGAGTCTGCACTTCATCTCTGTATGCTACCTTCTTGTTCTTACTGATAGGTTCTACCACTGTCATGTCATCAGCAAACTTGATGATGTGGTTTAAGCTGTGTTTGGCTGCACGATCATGGGTCAGCAGTGTAAATAACAGTGGACTAAGCATGCATCCCTGGTGGGGGATGGGGGGCTGTGCTCAGTCTTGGAGATGCTGTCTCCAATCTCGACTACTTGAGGTCTCCCCGTCAGGAGGTCGGGAAGTGTCTCCTCAAACATCTCTCCAAGTATAGCCATGGGAGAGCCTTCTTGTTGATTGCATTGACATGGAGGCTCCAACATAGATCCTCAGAGATCTTGACATCCAGAAATTTGAAGATTTTGATCCTCTCCACTATTGAGCTCTCAATGAGGACTGGATCACATTTTCCTGGCTTCCTCCTGATGTCCACAATCATCTTCTTGGCTTTGCTAACGTTGAGTCCAAGGTTATTGATGTGACACCATTCAACGAGCTGATCTATCACCCTCCTGTACGCTTCCTCATTGCCATTTGTGATTCTGCCGACAACTGTGATGCCATCAGCAAATTTGTAGATAGCATTGGAATTGTGCCTGGTCACACAGTCATGGGTGTATAGTGAGTAGAGCAGTGGGCCAAGCACTCATCCTTGCGGTGCACCTGCATTGATATTCAGTGAGGAGGAGATGATGTTTCCAATTTGTATTGACTGTGGCCTTCCTTTTTCTTTTTAAAATATTTTTATTGAGTTAAACAAAGATCCTTTACACAAGGTAAACTAATAATAACAAGTCAAATCATATCTATATACATATCACGTATCAATTATAAATTAGAAGAATAATTATAATGATTACATAACATTTTGTTCAGGACATCAAATTCTATAATTATAATAATTGAACAATTAAATCATAACTCATACTCTGTCCAAAAATAATATTGAATACAAAATTTATACAAATAATACATGTAAAATTCCCTTATATAAGAAATTTCATACTTCTCCGCTGTGATATAATCTTACTTATTTGTCTTAATATTAAAAAGGAAAAAAAAAGGAATAAAACTTGGCTGTGGTCTTCCAATGAGGAAGTCAAAGATCCAATTGCAGGGGTGGTGTTGTTGTAGAGGCTCGTGGTTTGGAGTTTCTTGACCAGCACTGAGTGAATAATGGTGTTGAAGGTTGAGCTGAGAAATGAACTGGGGTTACTGGATCTATAGGCAACAGCTCTTCTTGATGGAAAATTTGAAAATGATCTTGGATACTTGGGTATGCTAGGAGCATCTTGAAGAGGAAGAGAAGGGTAGAGATGCATAAATGATTCAGAAGAGAATTCAGGGCCAGGCAGCTTATGCCAAAGCCACCAAAACCTGATGTTTAAGAACCTAGAGCTGGAGGAGCACTAGGGACATAGAGAGCTAAAGGCAGTTGCAGAAATGTGGAGTGATAAAGGAAATTATAAAAACATTCTAAAATTGCCTGAAATGTGGGTTTGATCCCAAAAGCACAAGCCTGGCCTGCCTTTCAATATGATCATGACTGATCTATGTTTGCATTAATTCCTCTTCTGTGTCAGTGAGTGGTCCTTGGGTGGTGTAAAGGGAACTTGTAAAAAGGCAGGTGAATAGAAAGGGCTCGAGAGGTTATTGAGGAGTGAATAAGGATGTGGCAAAGGGAATGGTTCCTATAGAATACTGAAAGGTTTGTTCAGTTGTGCGCCACCATGATGGTGGGTGATCCATTGAATGGGAAGTTGGCAAGCTTGGCCACATGTGCAAGAGAGACTGGAAAATAAACACAGAGAAGAATGGAAAGAGCAAATCTGACCGGTCAGCTCTCTGTGGGGTAATCCTTGGTTGAAAATTATGGAAGACTGGGAAATTCTAGTAAAGAAAGTAATATTGTCAGGATTGGTGTAACAGTGATTTAGAAGAAATGATGGTGGGACACAATCCCTAGAATAAAAGTATCTTATATCCTTAGATTTGGAGGTACAAAAGCTGAACAAAGAAAGAAAATAATTGGAGTTGGACAATTATGAAAGTGAGGGTGGTGTACAAAACAACACCCAAGTTAATGAAAACATTCGGTTCAGGATGAGAGGAGGAAATGGCACTGATCTTTGTCCGGGAAAAAAATAGGTGATTGAGAGGATTGGAGTAAGAATGGAACAAAGAATCTTCCATGTTCACTACAAAAGATGTAGGCATAGCCAGGATCCATTTTGGTTCCTATAACAACATCTTTTATCTAGAAGAAATGAGCAGGGTGAAAGAAGTTGGTCAATGTGAGAACATGTTGAGCCAAGTGTAAAAGTGTAGTGGAGGAAGAATGCCTCAGCTTCTGTTCAAGGAGAGCAAAAGAGTCCTTGGGCAATTCTTGTAGGGGGATGGAGTAGAATATTCCTGCAACATGACCTCAGAGGTAAACCAAGTAATTAGGACCATGAAACGAAGAAGAAGAGAGGCTTAAAAGGCACCGAATTAAACTGGGAAGAAATCGGACAAGGTAGCAATGAATGCAATTGAGAAAATAAATTGTCAGCTCTAGTGGACAAAAACAGGATGATTGAGGAAGTTTGGGAGATTGAGGTTAGAACTCACAGCGGGCAGAGGCAATTGCTGTGAGCCGTCAAGATGAGGTTTCAGCGAGATAGGGATTTATACTAAATCTGGCCCTCATAAGCATGTTTAAAAATCATATTCTAGTTGTACCTGAGGAAGCACCTGGAATGTCAGAGTAGGACATGTCAGTAATCAAGTTAAATAGAACAATTAATGTGATATTAGCAAATTAATAATGAAAAGATCAGGAAAGTGTACAAGACATAGAAGGCATAGATATTCTAAAGACCAAGGAAAAGCTTTGCTGTCTTGGTGAATCACGGTTGTCCAAAGAAGTGAGTGCAAAGGCAAAACTGTTGGTAAAGCTCAAAAACATGAAGAGTTTGAAATTCATTAAGATAACATCATGCGGGAATGAAGTTAAGACCTCCCTTAAGGTATTGGTGTTGCAGAGAGCTGGCAAAAACATGACAGTGGGTGAGATTGGCAGGAACAATCGGGCCAGAAGTCTGATGAAGGGAGAAATGATCCAGGAGAATTCTTGTTTTCAAAGTTGTTGGAGGTGCCCAAAAAATTTTTTTTGTTAAAAAATTAAAATATCGGATGAGGTAAAAGGTGGAAGGCAACAATGGAAGGGAAGAGAGATTAAGTGAATCAGTTCTGCTGAAGAGAAGAAGCTGAATATTTTTGAAGTATCTTCAATTGTGCACAGATTTAAATTGGGTGGAATTTCTGTTGCATCTCAATATTAGAATAACATTGTTAATTTGGAATACCATATGCAATGAGTATGAAATTATTCATTTTAGAGATGTTTGTTGAGGAGAGATTCGTTGGGCCATGAGGATAAATATATTGTTCTTTTTTTGAAATAATGCCATGTGTATCATTTAGAGGTCAAGAGTAAATTTGGCATTCTTGACAATGTCTCAGTATAAAATTGAATTGTTCGCTATGGTTCTGGAATAGGACAGAAACACAAATGTTGCTGCTAGGTTTCCTCTTGAATTAGTCCTTTCCAAATTATAACTACTTGTTTAAAAATGTTGACCTTAATTAAGCTTAAATATATATTCATATGTATTTAATAAAATTAACCTTGTTAAAACAGTTGGCTCCAGTCCTCAAATATCACGCAATAAGATTAGAAATAAAGGACTTCAGAACCATCATATTTTTCAGTCAATTGGTCTCTGCGATAAAATTCTAAACTGAAGCCTTCAGTGAGCCAGACCAAGCAGTGATTGGGAAAATAAAAGCCACGGCTCTTACCAAGCATGGTAAGGCAGAAATAACATTGGATAATAATCTGAAATTCCATTTCCTTGAAATAAATGTATCTTAAAATGGCTTTAATCACAAAATAATGGAATGAGTTTATTGACATATGCAAGTACAATCTACAGATGCACTGAATCCTTATTTACTGCAGCCAAACTGGTATGTAAGAGATGCCAACTGCAATGGTATACATTAAATTGACATAATATGTCAAGATAGAAAAAATAATTAGCATGTAACCATGCATTATTCAGAGCTTGATAACTGTTGGATAAGAATTGTTGATTCCCTGCCCCCTGGCTGAAGAAACTTCTCCTCTCTGTTCGAAGGAAATGCCCTTTCATTCTGAGGCGGTGCCCTCTGATCCTAGACCCTCCCACTACTGGACACATCTCCACCTCCACTCTATCCAGCCCCTTCAATGTTCAGTATGTTTTGATGAGATCTGCACTCGTTCGTCTAAAATCCTGCGCGGACAGCTTCAAATTTGTCCATTTTGCACAGCTTACTCCTTCCCCAGAAAGAGTCCAAGAGACGCTGAAATCTCGAGCCCTCCCTCCATCATCATTTCTTCAATCATGAGTTTGTCTGGTATATCTTTCTGTTCTAGCATGTGGCACAGGAAATATTGTGATTACAATATGAGATATCCTGCTCATTAACTTTTTTTCCCAAGCTCCCTAAATTCAAATTGAAAGAACACAGAATGAACAAGAGCTGCACCCCTAGAGGAATATTCAGTTGCACAATTTCAATTGTCCTATGGTGAGGCACACTCTATGTTCTACCCTGACGACTTGCATTTCTTTCTGCGTCTACCTATTATAAGAACATGACAAGAGTAGGCAATTTTGCCAGCTGAGCTTGCTCCAGCATTTTATAAGATGATGGTTGATCTGGCCATGGACTCAAATCAACCTACCTGCTGTTCCCCCCATAACACTCAATTCCCCTACAATGGAAACAATGATTAACTCTGTCTTATGCATATTTAATATGGTAGCCTCCATTGCTTGCTTTTTTTTTGCAAGAGAATTCTATAGGTTCACTATTCTCTGGGTAAAACAGTTCCTATTCATCTCCATCCTAAATCTGTTTCCCTGAATCATGAGGCTATGTACCCTCATTCTACTCTAGCCTACCAGTGGATCCTGAATTCTATAAAGTATTGTTGCAGGCAACTCAATCTCCCTCATGAGCTAAATGCCTCATCTCTGGAATCAACCTCGTGAAACTCACCTGTTCTGACTTCAAAGCAAATATATCCTTTCTTCATTTACAAGATCAGAACTGTATATAGTACTCCAGGTGTGGACTCACTATGCCCTGTACAGTTGCAGCAGAGCTTCCTTGCTCTTAAATTCAATCCTCTAGTGATGAAGGCCAATATGGTTGCAGGAAGGGCAAGCACTTCCTCCTCTTTAATCTGTATAAGTTCCATGTTTTCCTTACTTCCCATGACTCTGTCCATTTCCTGAGTAAATACTGATTGAAAACAAAACTTTTAAGATCTCCCCCATCTCTTGACTTCAGTACCTGCCCCTCCTGCAACCAAGTTTCACTAATGGCCACAATGTCATAATTCCACTTGCCAATCCATGCTCTAAGATCATTTGCCTTTCCTACAATACTCTTGCATTGAAATAGATACACATGAGAACATTTCTACCACATACGTCTAATGGTGCATGCAATTTTCACATCATCTCTTCCCTCCTCCACTCATTTATCTGTTCTCACAATCTGGTTCCCGTCCCCCTACATATGTATTTTAAACCAGAGCAGCACAAGCAAACCTTCCCACAAGGATATTAGTTTCCCTTCCAGTTCAGGTGTAAACTGTCCTGCCAGAACAAGTCCCACCTTCCCTGGAAGTGAGCCAAATGATCCAGAAACCTGAAGCCATCTCTCTGCACCAGGTCTTTAGACCTGTATTAAGCTGCATTATCCTCCTATTTCTAACCTCACTAGCATGTGGCACAAGTAGAAATCCTGAGATCACAACCCTGGAGGTCCTGTCCTTCAACCTAGTGCCTCCTCACCCTTCCTACCTATGTCATTGGTCCCTTCATGGACTACGACATCTGGCTTCTCATCCTACCTCCTGAGAATGCCGTGAACTTGATCTGAGATATCTCGGACCCTGCCACCAGGGAGGTAATATACCATCGGGGATATTCAATCTCTTTTACAGAACCTCTTATTTGTTTCCCAACCATGGAATCCCCTATCACTACAGTTCACCTCTTCTCCTCCCTTCCCTTCTTAGCCGCAGGACCAGACTCTTGAACTCAAATCCCCTATAAAGCCCAATATCCAATAGGCTTTCTTAACTATCCTATCAATCTGATTGGCAACCTTGAGAGATGAATGGATTTGGTTTTGGACCCCAAGGCCACTCAGTTCTTTCACACTGTTAAATATCCGACCATTAACCCTGTACACAGCCTTCAGGTTTTACCTTCCAAAATGTAGCACCTCACACTTATCTGGATTGAATTCCATCTGCCACTTTTTCACTCAACTTTGCATCCTGTCTATATCAGTTTGATACCCTCAAAAACCTTCAAAACTATCTACAAATCCTCCTCCTCCTCCTTTCTTAAATGAGGAGTCCAAAACTTCTCACAATACTCCGTGAGGTCTCATCAGTGCCTTTTAAAGCCTTGGCATCACATCGCAGATCTTCAACATCTGGCACACTGCTGATATCTTCCACGGTGAAGACTGATGCAAAATGCTCCATTGGTTCTCTTCCATCTGTGTTCTCTTATTAATATTTCTAGTGGTCCTATATCTACTCTCACCTCCTCTTTCACAATGAGTGGATTGGGATAAGTTGTTTTTGGTCAAGGATGTGTAAGGTAAGAGGAAGACCTTCAATGGTAAAATTTTGAGGGTACAAAGTTTGCATGTTCCTGCAAAGTTAGCAGCCATAGGAAACATTGGTTTTTGAGGAATATTGAGGATCTGGTTCAGAAGAAAAGAGAGGTGTATAATAAGTATAGGCAACATGGAGCAAAAGAGGTACTTGTGGAGTATAGAAAATGCAAGAAAAAACTCAAGAAAGAAATTGGAAAGACTAAAAGAAGATTTGAGGTGGCTTTGGCAGACAATGTGAAGGAAAATCCAAAAGGTTTCTACAGGTATATTAAGAGCAAAAGAATAGTAAGGGACAAAATGGGTCCCCTTGAAGATCAGAGTGGTCGGCTTTGAAGGAGCCAAAAGAGATAAGGGAGATCTTAATTTTTTTTTGTCATCAGTATTCACACAGGAAATGGGCACAGAGTTATGGGATGTAAGGAAAACAAGCAGTGAGGTCATGCAACCTAATACAGATTAAAGTGGAAGAGGTGCTTGCTGCCTTAAAGCAAATAAGGGTGGATAGATCACCAGGGGCTGACAAGATATTGCCTTGACCCTTGAGGGAGGTGAGTGTAGAAATTGCAGGGAGTCTGGTATAAATATTTAAAATGTCCTTAGCCATGGATGAGGTGCTGGAGGATTGGAGGGTAGCTCACGTTATTCCATTGTTTTAAAAAAGCTCCATAAGTAGCCTTGGAAATTATAGGTCAGTGATCCTGATGTCAGTAGTAGGTAAATTATTGGAAGGTGTTCTAAGTGATCAGATATACAATTGTTTGGATAGCCAGAAACTGATTAGGGATAGTCCACATGGATTTGGGCTTGGTAGGTCATGTTGAACCAATCTTATAGTTGATGAAGGAAAGGTGGTGGATGTTGTTTCCATGGACTTCACTAAGGCTCTTGACAAGGTTCCATGTGGGAGATTAGTGAGGAAGGTTCAGACGCTAGGTATTCATGGTGAAGTAGTGAAATGGATTCAACAATGGCTGGACAGGAGAAGCCAGAGAGTAGTGGTGGATGATTTTGTCTCAGACTGGAGGCCTGTGACTAGTGGTGCACCTCAGGGATCGGTGCTGGGACTATTGTTGGATGATAATGTGGTAAGTTGGATCAGCAATGTTAGCAGATGACACTAAGATTGGAGGCATTGTGGACAGTGAATAAGGTTTTCAAAGTTTGCAGAGGGATCTGGACCATCTGTAAAAATAGGCTGAAAAATGATAGATGGAATTAATGTAGAGAAGTTTGAGATGTTGCCTTTTGAATGGGCATACATGTTAAATGGTAGGGGTTTGAGGATCCCAGCGGGATCTGGGAATACAGATACATAATTCACTGAAAGTGGTGTCACAGGTGGATAGGGTTGTAAAGAAAGCTTTTGGCATAAATTGACCTTCATAAATCAAAGAACTGAGTATAGGAGTTGGGTGGGATGTTATGGTAAAATTTTGTAAGACTTTGGTGAGGCCAAGTTTGGAGTACTGTGTGTAATTTTGGTCACCTAACTACAAGAAATATATCAATAAGATAGAAAGGGTGCAGAGAAGATTTACTTGGATGTTGCTCAGACTTCAGGAACTGTGTTACAGGGAAAGGTTAAACAGGTTAGGACTTTATTCCCTGGAGTGTAGATGAATGAGGGGAGATTTGATAGAGGTATTTAAAATTATGAGGGAGATGGTAGATAGGCTTTTTCCACTGAGGGTAGGTGAGATACAAACCAGAGGGCATGGTTTAAGGATGAAAGGGGAAAGGTTTAGGGGGAACAAATAGTGGTGGGAGCTGAAGTGGTGAATGTGGGCTCAGTTTTAACATTTAAGAAGAATTTGGATTGGTATATGGATGGGAGTGGTATGGAAGGCTATGGACTGGGTGCAGATCTGTTGGATTAGGCAAAATAAATGGTTCAGCACAGATTGGGATTTTGCACAGGATTCTATGCCACTAAGGGGTCTGTTTCTGTGCTGTAATGTTCTATATGCCACTCCCAAGACCCTTTGCACAACAGCATGTTGTAATCTTTCACCATTTAAATAATAATCTGATTTTCTAGTTTTCCTTCCAAAGAGGATGATCTCTCAATTACCAACATTGTATTCCATCTGCCAGACACTTGCCCACTTATTTAACTTATCTAGATCTCTGTGTAGACCCTCTGCATATGCTGCTCTATTTGTTTTTCCACTTGATATAGTGTCAACAGTGAACTTAGATATGTTACACCCAGTTCACTCTTCCAAGTCAGCAATGTATATCATGAACAGTTGCGGGCCGAGCAGTGACCCCTCACCACTATTGCCAACCTGAGAAACACTCATTTATCCCAACTCTCTGCTTTCTCTTGGTTGACCAATCCTCTTTCCATGCCAATACATTATTCCCAACTCCATGCATCCTTATCTTATGGAATGTCTTTTATGTAGAGAGGGTGCAGAGAAGATTTACTAAAATGTTGCCTAGATTGCAGTATTTAGAATACAAGGAAAGAATGAGTAGACTGGGTTTTTATTCATTGCTGCATAGAAGGTTTAGGGGGGGATTTGATAGAGATATTTAAAATAATGAGGGGTTAGAGTAGATATGAATAGGCTCTTCCCTTTGAGGGTAGGTGAGATTGGAACAAGGGGTCATGTTAAGGGTTAGGGGGCAGAACTTTAGAAGTAATATAAGAGGAAGCTTCTTCACTTAGGGAGTGGTGTCTGAGTGGAATGACCTTCTGGAAGAGATGGTTGGAGCAGGGTCAATTTTGTCATTTAAGAGAGGGTTGGATGAGTACATGGATGTGAGGGGACTGGTGGGTTTTGAAGAGGGAGCAGGTAGATGGGACTAGTGGAATTCACTTAAATCCATACGGACTAGAGGGGCTGTAATGGCCTGTTTCCAATTGTTATATGGTTATATATGTTGCCTTATCCTGAGGCTTTGCCCTCTGATCCCAGACTACTGGAAACATCTTCTCCACATCCATTCGATCCAGTCTTTTCAATATTCTATATGTTTCCATGAGATTTCCCTTCATCCTTCTAAACTCCAAAGAATACAGGTGCAAATTATTACACCTTTCCCATGGTATCCTTGCATAACTCAGTAAATTTGTCAAAGATGACCTTCACTTTCTGAATCCATAGTGTGTCTGCTGGATGGAATTTCTATGCAGCTGTCTCTTCCTTAATTATAGCTTCATGCAGTTTCCTGGCTGCATACATAAAGCTAACTGGCCTACAGTTTCCTATCTTCTGTCTACATCCTTATTGAAACTTATCTTTGCTGCCTTCTAACCTGCCAAGACTTGCCCAAAGTCCAGACAATTTTGATAAATTATCATAAATGCCTCTGCTATCAATGCGGCCATTTCTTTCAGTATCTTGGGATTCATTTGATCAGGGCCCGGGCCCACTAGATTGCTCAGCATTAGTTCTTTAGTGATTGCAATTGCTTCAAGGTCCTCACATCCTATTACATCCATAACGTTGATATGTTAGCTGTGATCTCCACTGAGATGATTGACATAAAATAGTTGTTCAAAGCCTTGGCCATTTCTGCATTATCCAATATTAATTTTCCTTCTCCTCTGCCAAGGGACCCACATTCATTACATCCACCTTTTTTTGTTGCTTTTACATAATTATAAAAATGTTTACTTTCCGTTTCTTATAATTTATATTCTATCTTCCCTTTCTTTGTTGCTTGTTATGTGGATATTTGTTGTCTCTTTGAAGTTTTCCAATCTTCCAGTTTTCCGCCACTCTTGGTGACCTTGTATCCATAAGTCTTTAGTTTGATGCCTTCCTTTGTTTTCTTAGTTATCCAAGACTGGCTCTCCCTATACTTGCTCTCCTTGTTTTTGAATGGAATATATATTTGATGGGCATTGTGAAAAATATCTTAAACTGTTCTGCTAATATCCCGCCAGATAGCCTGTGTTGGATCAGTCTATGTTGGCCAACTTCTCCCTCATCCATTGTTGTCTCCCTTGCTTGGGCATCATACGCCAGCTTTAGATCAAATTATTGGACCCTTTATTTGTAATTCAATCATACCAAGATAATTCTTCACAAGAGGATGCTGAAGTACAAGATTGTTCACTCTTCCTGTCTCATTGCTCAGGACCTACTCAAGTTCAGCATTCTGTCTTGTGAAAATGTAACACTCAGCTTTTCAGATACACCATAGCACTTCCAGCTGGTCAAACCAGTGATATTCCCATGGATAAGATAATCTCAGCTACAGGAGTATCTTGAAACCTAACACTTACATTGGACTGAGCTCTCTTACTTAAAAATAAAGTAAGGCAAATTAAATTGTCTTATATGAGCATCGAGTTCCCTTTTTTTCCATATCTACTCTAAGAAAGAATTTTATGCAGCTAACTAACTTAGCAGCACAACGTTGGGGCGCAGAAGAAAATTGAAGCACTCTGGTGAATCCTATGCAAAATGCCAAGCTCTACTTAGGCATCAGCCAAGGTTAGAAGTGAATTCAGGTCCCTTGAGTTATCATTCTGCAGGATGCGACCTTCTTCCATGACACCGGCTACACAGTTTATATGAGTATTATCTGCAAACTATTTAATGTGGCACCAACATTTGAGCCAGTTTGAAATATATCACAAAAAGCTTGGGACTTGGTGCTTCCCTGTGGGACCTTGCTGTAAATAGTCTTCCAGTCATTAAAACTGCCATTAATCATCAGTCTTTGCTTTCAGCTACCGATCTAATTTTTTAATGCAACTTGCTACTTTTGCTTGGATCTCATGAGCATTTGATTTCTAGATCAATGTGTGATGTAGACCTCTGTCGCATCAGGCTAAAACCCATGTACTATATCTAATGAACTCCTTTCATTTGCAATTGAGTGATTTGCCATTGCAAGTATCAAACTAGTTCATAAGGAAACCATGATTATTGACTTGCTATAATTTATGTCATGTTTTTGTATAATATTGTAGGGCTCGAACTGAACTACCAGCCTTCTTGCCTGGTAAAGACAAAATACAATGGACTCAAAAATGTTGTGAAAGGACTCCCCCCTGATGGTTTCACAATTACAATGATCACTTTACAAGAGTGCTTAAAAGAGAAGATTGAGGCAGTTGTGTTGTGAGGATGAACAGATTGTTTACATAATTAAATTCGACTGCTGGGACCTCATGTGTACTCTACTGGATTCTCTCTTTACCATAATACTGAGTGTGATGGGAAAAGGTGACAGAGGTTCAATTGTTTGTCTCTGAAGCCAATTTGATTTGTCAAAATTATTCTAATGTCAATATCTCAAAATACATGCAAATGTTGGACCATCGAAAAAAAAACAATTATGTACTTAGATGTTGTTGTGTAATGTTTACTGTTGAAAATAATTGGAAACATTATTTTTGTACATTTACCTTGAGTACTAGATTCATTACTAGATGCTACAACATGATGTTGAAATCCTGTAATTTGCTCTCGATTGGTAAAAACATAAAACATGGACAAAGTATCAGAAAAAATTGAAATAATTGGTCAGTAGCAAATTGAATGATAACACTGCCATCATGCCATAAAGTGCTTTAAAGTGAGCCGGATGAAGATGATTTTCAAGGCCATCTGGGTAAATGTCCTGTACAAAGTACATAAGTCTCTTGAGCTTCAAAGCAAGTAGTCACATGGGTTCCTGATATACAGTAAAACCCCTAGTATCCAGCACCTATGGGGATTGGTATGATGGATAAGTGCATTTTCTGGTTGCTTGAGACTTACTCTTACAATGCCTAATACACTTGTATTAAGAAGTGACAGTTTATGTTATATTTTATATAATGAACAGATATGTTTTTGTAAGAAAGATTGTGGGGTTTTAGTGTAGGTGACAAACAAACACAAACACTTTACAACAAATCTCATTTAAAATGCCAGTGCGCTGCTCAAGCCAGGCAGTCCAGGCTCCCAGTGCCTTTGTAAAGATGATGGAAACTGCTTTGCTGAAGGACTTCACAAGTAGGTGTTAATTGGACATGCTGTGGAGTAATGGATTATAGTTTGAAAGCAAAAGATGAATGGACTCAGAAGTTTGGGTCCAGTGCTGCAAATTGTCTGAATGCAGTTTGCTGTTCTAAGAAGATCATGTGGTTTTACAAGCAGAAAGAGAGGAGACAAAACAGGCTTTCTCTGAGTGAGTGAGAGAGAGAGAGAGAGAGAGAGAGAGAGAATAGAAAAAAAAACTAGTTACTGCAGCATGGCAAGCTGGTAGCTTGTTTGAAACCCCATTTAGAAGACAGGTTGTGAGTTCTGACTTCAGCCTGTTCAAAGCCCTTGTGATCCGTACAAAAGGAGATGGCTGGCTGTATAATTTCTTGCCTGAGATAGGGAAACAGAAAAGGAACTCTGTAGTGACCTGAAAGAAAGAGGTTATCATCTGGAAAACCCTAATGAAGGGCAAGGTTCTTTGGCAAGACACCAAATGGTTGATTGGAGGGAATCAGTTTGTGTGTGTCCAATGAGCAACAAATTTCTCTCTGAAAACCAACAAGAACCTTCCTGAGTGGTAACCATTTACCTTTCAAGCACCAAAGCCTAGTGAAGATTCATAAGTGTTAAATTCTGTGCACAGTATAAGAATTGCTTGATACCTGTGAAGTTGGAGAAGTGAGAAGTGAGATTGGACTGTGAGTCAAAAGAACTTTTCTGAACTTACACACACATTACAAACACATACATTTGCTTAGAATTAGAAGGGGGTTAGGTTAAGTTAAGTTAATAGTAATAAGTTAAAGTTTGATGCTGTTTTTATGTTTAAAGAAAATTAAAAACTACTTTTGTTTAAATAACCATTTGGCTTGGTGAATTTCTATTGCTGCTGGGATTTAGGGTCCTCTGGGACCAACACAAGTTTAAAAGACAAAAGATAAAAATAATACATGGTACTTGCACTGAACAAACTTCACTTGCATGAATATATAAAGCTCAAAGATTTACTTTATTTTCAGTCACGTTCCTTGAAAATGTTTAGCCATCATTGCATCGGCAAGTTCCTCCCCCTCTACGGAGCTGACTGAAAGATGAACAATAACATTATAGATAATTAAACATCCCCAACACCCCCTGACTAAGTTAACAGATAAATCGTCTGACCAGGGCGGTTCTTACTAAGTAGGGATAAGGAGAGACTTTAAAAGAGCCACCCACCTCCCCCCCGCCCCCCCAATGGTGAGCAGCAGCCACCAGCTCTTCATCCTAGGCAATGCTATTTTATTCAAACACTACTTTATTCAAACTTTATTCGAATGGCTACTATGAGCAAAGCACGACCAAGGCGCTCTGCTGGCTGAACATTTGTCCCCATCTTCATCAAAGAGTTCAGAGAACATTTACTTTTATAATTTTAAACTTATGTATTTTTTACCTATTATTTTCATCTTTTTTTTCTAAATTTATTTTACTTGATTTTTTTTTCCAGTTGTTTGAGGCTGCCGGTTGCTTGAATCCCAGATACCATGGGTTTTTACTATACTGGCAAACTCACAGACCTAGCTCAAAGTGAGGAAGTGATATTCAATAGATCTGGCTATACTTTGTGTGGTGGGACTAATCAATGGATGTACTTGTATGTTTAGACACAATGTATTGAATGGAATTACGGAAAATAGATGTTGGTGAGGGCACAAAACAGGGCAAATTCAAAAGCAAGTTACAGAAAGTTGCAAATGATAATAGGTTGTTCATTTATTCTGAGATTGTTCAAAAAATATCAGTGTAAAGAATTGAGGAGGAAGATTCCCACTTTTCCACTCAACGAGTAAGAAGTGAGAGCTGCACGATATTTTGTGCGATGAGGTGAGGTGATGGAACACGTTTTTTGAGGAAGAGTATTTGGGAAATAAAGATTCTAACATATAGAGTGGATATGGGGGGGGGGGCAGGAGAGGAAAAATAATTTTCAGGAGTAAATTTAATTTCAAAGAGTTGAAGAGGGATTTGGCCCAGGAGAAATAGAATAAATGTGTGGAAGGTAAATCAGTTATTGAGTAAATGGATGTCTTCAATGAGGAGATCTTCATTTATTGACTACATTTCTATGGAAAGAAAGAGGATTCAAATTTAGAGCTCTGAATATCTAATATGGTAAATCAAAGAAAACAAAATTTTTTAACTTAATAGACAACCAAGAACAATACTATAGCCATATCTGAAAAAAAAAACTGTAAGATTGTATGACAAGAAGAATGTCTGTCTGAGAATACAAGATAATAACATTTTAAAGTCCTATAAAATGTATAAATGGTATAGGTATGGTCAAAGAAAGGGGAGCATTCTTTTAGAGTAGGGATCTCCAAAGTAGTCAATATCAACCCCTGGAGGTTGATGGGACTATCCAAAGGGTCAAAAAATGCCAGGGGGTCAAAAGGGGGTTGATAAACACTGGCAGGGGTGGGGGTCGATTGAACTATTGGGGTTGAAAGAATTGTAGACCTGGTGTCCCTGGTCCTGCCTGGGAACCTTGGGGGGGTGGGGGGTGACTTCTTCAATGTGGATGGCACTGCACCCAATGTTGAGAATGGAGTTGCTGTTGCCAAATCTGGCTGCATCCGATGCTGAAGACTTGGACCCAGCTTCGTTTGGCATCTTCCTGGCCAGAAGCAAAGATATTTTTTTACTGTTATTGTAGTCGCTGTGTTAATTTACAGATTTGTTACTTGGCGATTTGGGGTGTTGTAACAAAGTTTGGTTTGCTGCCAGGAGGCCAGTACACCAGTCTCTGGCACGTTCCTTGCAGCTGCTTGAGGCCTCAAGCAAAAAATTGGCAGGAAGTCTTGCTGATACACATTTCAGATTTATATATAATTAGATTTTATTCTCTATTTATTTTATATTCTGTTTACTGAAACATAATGATAATGATATAGTTAAATAATTTATTATTAGTTGTAATTGCAAGACAATTTACCGTTGTAATTCCTGTTTTCATGTGGATGAATTGACTTGGATTTTCTTTTCTCATATGTTCTATTTTTTAAATATTCTACAAAAGTATTAACTATTTTATTCAGCATTAGCTTTGTAGTCTAGTAACATTTTAAAACATTTTAGTTTAGCCTTAGCTTTATTTTCAAATACATAAGGAAAATCTGGGTCGTGGCAATGCTAGGCTGAGTATCCCAGCCCTGTCAATTCCTGTCCAACAATGCCAACTAGTCCAGAGACAGCCAGTGCACACTCAGCATCCATAGCTACCAGCGTGGCCTCAGTAAATTGACAGCTGTGTTTCTGCCACACTTCAAGTAAGCACAATGATGGAAGCTAATGCTAAGTATAAGTGCTGACTATATTCGCAAGAGTATTTGAAATCTGGATTCGTACCTTCGTTAACGAATGAAACAAATGCCTATGTGCCTGTTATGGGAAAAGCCTTTCAGTAATGATGCCATGAAACCTGCGAAGATGAAAGACCACCTCGAAAGGATTCACTTCGATAAGAAAAACAAAGATCTTGATTATTCTTTTAGATGCTGAAAGAAAAAAAAATCAACCAAATTTAAAGACTTTTTTTTAACAACCTACCAGTGCTGATAATGAAGGTGGACTGAAGGCATCATCCAGTATCTCCCTTAATATAGCAGGGAAAGGAAAATAGTGTGCCATTGGTGAGGAGATCATTATACCAGCAATTAAAGGTGTGATTGAAAATGTTATGAAGAAAGACTCAACCTGTTCTAAAATGCATGCCATTAAATGCAAATACAGTGCAACAACACATTGATGAGATGGCCGATGATGTGGAGAAAACCTTGGCATCTGAGCTTAAACATTCCAAGTTTTCCATTCAACTCGATGAAGCAACTTTCGGCAGTTCAAATCTCCTCATGGCCTATTTGAGGTATTATAGTCCGAGCCTAAAGTGCATTATTGACAAGTTTTTGTTTGCCACGTACCTTAAAGATACAAAAGGTGAGACAATTTTTCGATGTTTGGAGGATTATTTGAGGAAACACAATGTTCCCTTTGGGAATATTACTGCAGTGGCTACCGACAGTGCACCAGTAATGTTTGGCCGTTACAGAGGATTTGCACCCTTACTCAAGGAAAAGGTTTCCAATGTATGGACTGTTAACTGCATATTACACAGACACCATCTTGTAGCCAAAAAACTCAGTGGTAAACTGCATGATGTCTTAAAAGTGTGTATTAAATCAGTCAATAAAATTAAAGCACATTGTCTCAATTTGTGACTGTTTGCAAGGCTATGTGGATAAAACTTTGAATCAATTACTGAGGTAAGGTGATTGTCAAGAGGTGATAGCTTGAAAAGGCTTGTTGACTTGCATGACTCAACTGTGGAGTTTCTTATGGATGTGGACCCATCACAATGTGACGAGTTGAAAAAGTGTAAGAACCATCTGTTCTATTTGGCAGAATTATATTCAAAATTAATGAAGTACAGAAACGTCTGCAAGGAAAATATGTTACAATTATTCAAGCCCAAACAATCCTAATGGGTTTCCAAGTCAAAATAGGCCTATTTAAATCTTCATTGGCACATAGAGATTTTAAGTATTTTTCAAACTTACAGCAATTGGAAGAAGATGAAAACAATTCAGACTGTGATCTGGAGATAACACATAAATCACCTTGAAAAATTAAGGGAAGACTTTAAAGTATGTTTTGAGGACCTGGAGAAAATACATGTATCTGACTGGATTGTTATACTGTTGGATATAGAAATGGAAAATGCAGACATTGAATCTTTCTTAGAAGATGAACTCGTTGATACGTGTTTGGTCTCATTGATCAAAATTAAAAAACCTTAGTGGCTATTGGAGCAATGCAAATACTATAACTAAATACCGCAAGCTTTAGTGCAGCAGTTGAACCATTTTTACTTGCATTCCCAAGTTCGTACTTGGTTGAAATTGGTTTTAGCCGCGCAAATGCGGTTATAACAAAGCAAAGGAACAGACCGAACCTGGAAGAACGTGGTGACTTGCAAATAAAACTCATCAATCTTCAACCAAATATCAGTTCCCTTGCTGATGTTCAACCTTCCCATTAATGATTTAATGATGTGTATTTCCCTATATTTCATTTATCATGCTGTGTTTCCATATGCTTGAATACTTATGTTGAATTCCAACATTATATTCAATATTTTGTATATTTCCCATGATTTCAGCAATGATAATTAACTGTTTTTCCTTTTTGTGTCCCTATGTTTCATGAGAGATTTTTTGGGGGAGGGGATACAGAAGAACAGTCTATTTATTTATTTTTGTACATGCCTGGGGGTCTATGAGGGAGCAGGGATTCCATGAAGGAGTCGATGTTCTAAAAAGTTTGGGGACCCCTGTTTTGGAGAGAGATGAAGCTGACTGAGGAAATAAAATTAACACTTCTTGTTTACTAAGCAACAGGATCTTGCCAATGAAACAGTAAGAAAGGGATGGTAGATCCCCCCCCCCCCCCCCCCAAGGATACAGAATCCTTATGGGTTAATAAATATAAGAGCAGTTATAAGGGACTGATGGTGCTCAAATTGCAAAAAAAAACTTACGATCTGGGTGAGATGAATCCTTGATTATTCAGGGTGGGCATTTTGGAGCCTCTGACCATGATCTTCCATTCTTTATTTAATAGATAAATGGCATCAGATTACTGAAGGTTTGCAGCACTGTTTAAAGAGGGAAGCAAGGTAAACATACAACTCATGAAACATGAAAGCCTGTGGACACTGTGATTGTAGTAAAAACTGCATTTTTAAACATGTTTTGAGGCTGAGTTAACAGTCACACTTTGGAATGGAGAAAATATATGGAATACCAAAAATGAATTAATGAAAATCTCTGACACCCACTAACCTATAATGAAAATCTTCAGTTCTGTGGAGAGACAGAGAAATTGAGTGATTCTTTTGCATGGAGGGGGTTGAGGGGAAATGAGGTTGAGTTGGTTTGGTGAAGTAAGATAGAATTATTTCTTATGGTGGACACAGATTGAAGTAATTTTGAAAAGTTAGAGAAAAGATGCTTGGCATGGTTTCTTCCTGAAATGGCAGTGGGAGCAGATACAACAGGCGGTACTTTTATAGAGTTATTGGATAGTTCTTCCAAAGAACTTGCAAAGACATGAATTGGCTCTTTCCTTGCTGTTTAGTACTTAACATGGCAACCATTTTTCTTCTTCAAATCATTTTTTTTCAAGATTTAAATATTTATTCCACAACATTTGAAATTTGTTCTTTATAAGTACACAGCAATTGCTTTAAAAAAAAATCTGTTGGATGAACTCACTGAGTCAGGCAGCATGAGAAAAAAAGAATGCTCAATGTTTTGAAATGGAACATTCATCAGGATTGAAAATGCAGAGGGGAGATAGCTAATATAATGAGGGCAGACAGGGTCTAGTGGGGAAATGGTGAACCAGGGAGGGATGACTGACAGAGAAAGTTGATTGGTAGATGCCAGAAAAAGGAAGAGAGAGGCAAGGGGGGGGGGTTGTTGGATGGAGGAAGATGAGTCATACAGAGTAGAGGGGAGGGGTTTGGTAATGTGGAGATAAAGACAGTGGTGTCACTAGTGTTGGTGTCACCCAGTGCGGTTACTCATGGTGTCACCCCACCCCTACACCCTCCTGTGGATACAGGATCCTTAGTAATATTTTTGTACTAATGTTACTTGTAAATTGTAATTCCCGTATATCACTGGATGTAATGGCAATAGTAGTGAGATAAACAACTAGCAAAATTAAAATGGCACCTTTAAATTACAATATCATATGCATAGCCTAAATGTATTAGCCTGGGCAGATCACAGCCCATGGCATAAACATAGAATTTTCTAATTTCGAGTTAACTCGTGTTTATTGTCATCTCATTATACAAGTACAACCCGACAAAACAGGGTTCTCCAGTCCTCAGTACAAAAATGGCAGACACAATCAGAAGTAATACACATAGAGACAGACAAAACAGATGTACTAATGTTACTTGTAAATTCTAATTCCTGTATATCACTGGATGTAATGGCAATAGTAGTGAGATAAACGACTAGCAAAATTAAAATTTCACCTTTAAGTTACAATATCATATGCATAGCCTAAATGTATTTGTATTTACATAGTTTCATGAGGTTAAAGTGAAAATTTGGTAAGAAAACAATAAAGTTTAAATAAAAACATTTAAGAACTACATCAAAATTATGTTGAATTTAACATTAAACTTTATTCACACATGAGATACATTACTAATTACCACAATATTATAGTTAAAACACCAGAAAATTTGGCAAAAGCAATGACTATAAAAACACCAGCTGCAATGAAAACAACAGCGCAGGCTTATAGTGTGTGCAGATGAAACCATATGATTTGAAGTGTCATTGTCGCTGGGTAATAATGACAGTATTAGATGGTTCAACAAGTAAATTAGCGTAGAGTGTTAGCTGTGATGGTATATTGATACATGTAACCTGGGCTTAATGAAAAATGTTTTTGTTATAACTAACTACAGGGATATTTTTTATAAAAAATAATATATTTCTGCTGAAACACTGCACAAAAGTATTATAGACAGTCATTTTAGTGTCACTCCCTCTGTTGGTGTCACCCAGTGTGGTCTGCATCTCCCAGTGATGCAAGTGGATAAAGACTATTAATGTTGGGATCTGATCAGAAGGTGACAGTGGTGTAATTAAAGCTGTGAAGATTCGATGGGACCAGATAGAACTGAAGAGGGGAAATGTAGGTGGAAGAGGATGAGAACATGAGAATGGATGGGGTGGGAAAGGGAACAAAACAGGAGTGAAGGGGAAGAATGGTGGTAGTTAGGAAAAAGACAGAGGAATCATGTTATCTGTTATAGCCTTGTCCTTTCACTCCACCTGTCCCGCCAGGCTGCTGTTCATTGACTTCAGCCCAGCATTTAATACAAACATTCCCCAGAAGCTGGTGGAGAATCTGTCCTCACTGGGACTCAGCACCCCTCTCTATAACTGGATTCTGGGCTTCTTAATGGAAAGACCGCAGTCTGTCTGGGTTGGTGGCAGAACATCGAGCACTGTCACGCTGAGCATTGGTGCACCTCAGGGCTGGGTGCTCAGGCCACTCCTGTTCATAATACTGACCCACAACTACATCACCAGATCCAGCTCCAATAGTGTCATCAAGTTTTTAAATGATACAACTGTAATCGACCTCATCAGCAAAAAATGATGAGTCACACTACAGAGAAGAGGTGGAAAAACTTGTGAAATGGTGTGAGAGTAACAGCCTGAATCTTAACATGGACAAGACAAAGGAGATGATTGTGGACTTCAAGAGGACCAGGAATGACGAACCTCCATTACACATCAACAACTCTGTAGAGGAGAGAGTGGAGAGCACCATGTTCCTTGGAGTCCACTTAACTAGTGACCTATCGTGGACACTCAACATCTCCTCACTTGTCAGCAAGACGAACAGTGACTACAGATCCTGAGTAAACTGAAGTGGGCAAGGCTACCAGCCACCATTATGTCAACCTTTTATTGAGAGCATCCTGGCCAGCTGCATCACAGTGTGGTTCAGTTGCTGCAGAGAAATGGGTCAGAGGTCAATCCACAGGACCATAAGAGTGCAGAGAGGACCAATGGAGACTCCCTGCACCTCATTGATGTGATCTACTGGGATCATTGTCTGAAGAGGGCGTGCAAAATCACTGAGGACCCCTTCCACACTGCTCACAGCATCTTTCAGGTGCTCCTGTCAGGAAAGAGATACAGGAGTATCAAAGCCAGCACCACCATACTGACGAATAGCTTCTTTCCACAGGCAGTGAGAATGCTGAATGACCAAAGGAACTGCTCTCACCAACCTTCAGAGACTCTCATATTCATTAAACAATATTTATTTAATTATTTGTATAGACAAATACTTGTCCTGCATCTGTTTTGTCTGTCTGTATGTGTGTTACATCTTATTGTGTCTGCCTTTTTTGTACTGAGGACTGGAGAACCCTGTTTTGTCAGGTTGTACTTGTGCAATGAGATGACAATAAACACGAGTTAACTTGAAATTAGAAAATTCAGTGTTTATGCCATGGGCTGTGATCTGCCCAGGCTAATACAAGTTGTTATTCCTCTAGTTTACATTGGGCCTCCCCTCTGGCAGTGGAGAAGGCCAAGGATGGACAGGTTACGTGGGAAGGGAAGGGGGAGTTGAAATGGTGTGTAGTCGTGATCATGGGATGTCCATTGCAGATACTATGCAACATGGTCTCCAAGTCTGAGGTTGGTCTCACCAATGTAGTGGAGACCATATGTGGTGAACCAAAGACATTAATTCTATTTGACAAAATTACTGTCTAATTCCTCTTCAAATGCCTCAACGAATCAATCTCTAAACTTGCTTGCAGAGAAAAAAAATCCTGTGCAGCTTGCTTTTAATTAATTGCCCTCTAATCTTGTAACTATGTTCCCTTATTTAGGATTCTCCAAATATTGGAGACATCACAACATCAACCTGCTTCAGGATCTTCGGAACTCCAAAAAAAAAATCTGTTTCTTTTTGGCCTCCCATGATAGGACTGACCTTGGATTTCAGGAATTGGCTGAATGAAACTCATTTGGACAGTTCCTAATGCCAGCATTTTTATTTATACAAGGAGACTATTATTATGTACAGTACACTAGAAGTGGCCTCAACAACACCTTGCGTAATTGCAACAATACTTCTCTATTTCTAAACTCCAGTGTCACCAATATGCCATTTGTCTTGCTAATCACTTTCTGTTATTTGTGCACATGAAGACCAAGATCCTCATCATTAAATTGGAACAACTAAGCTACATGAGGATGGTTGTAATGAAATTTAATTAGTTATAATATGCTTGCAGCTAAAATGAATTTAGAAGCAACTTCAAAATAATGTCTTTCTTGGGTGCAGGTCAGAGGGACTAGGCAAAAAAAAAATGGTTCAGAGGGGCTGAGTGGGCCTGTTTTTGTGCTGTAATGTTCTGTGGTTCTAAATTGAAATTGAATCTTATTGGTCCTTCTGCCATGTCTTCCTGACTTTGTGGAGTGAAATGGAAAGCTGGAGAGAAAGAAAAACCAGAGATCACAGGAAGAAGACTGATGAATATGGAAGTGGGGATGAAGATGCTGATGCTTGGAGGTTGGTGGTTATGAGACATTAATGAGGAGCTAAAAGGATGGAAGAAAGGAGGGGAAGGGTCAGAAGAAAAACTGAGGCAAAGGACAGGACTTCAGACCATGAAGTATGACAGAGTAATAGGACTGTATGTGCATACCACGTTTGTTTGAAAGGCGAGGGGAGGGTAACTCATGTTTTCTGTGTTTATGTAAATGGTGTCTGTCTGCTATCTATACATGTTGAAAATTGATAGGGAAAAGTCACTGGTAGCAAAGATTCAGAATTATCCTGTCCTATAATTTTTCTTTGTTGGAGAGGAAGGTGATGAGAAAGAGCTGTCTATTTTTCTTCAGTGTTGTGAGATGGGATCCTAATTTCCTGTATTACAGGATGGAGCATTGAGGAAAAGAAATTGAGGAAACTGGTAGCCAAGCAGATATCAACAATCAGGAAGATTGGCAAACAGTGCAGTTCGTGTATGCACGTGAAATGATGACAAAATCATAGCCTGTAAATTGGATTGCTTAGAGCCACAATTTTGTGTTAAGTAATCCAATTTAAGTGAAAAATAAAATGTTGTGTAAATGTTTATCTTAACATCCACAATTTTCATTGCAGGTCCTCTGCGTGATTGAAGCACCAACTCACGGTAATATCTAATAACATGAAAATCACACTTGAAGACTTCTTCTGTAATTTTCATTTGGAAAATCTGACTTGTCCTTCCTGTGATCAACTCATACAGAAGGTGGCTTTCACAGTTCAGATAATGCCTGGTTCAACAAGTCATCAAGGATGCCCAAAACCATGATGGGAACTCATCTGAGGTAGGTATCCTTTAGGTACTTTAGGCTCTCTCTTGCATTCCCAATCTATATCTTTCCATTCTACATCCTGTGGTCTAAATCCCCTTCCAAACTTGAACTTCAACTGTCGGGCAAGATTTGACACTCTCAGCACCACATCAATACTTAAACAACCCTCCAGCCCACTGATTTCCATGTGAATCATCCTTCACCCTCAACAATCTAAAGCAGGGTTTCCCAAACTTTTTAGCTCATGGAATCTTTTTGAGGAGCAGGTGAAAATGGAAGAACCCTTATTGTCATGCAATACCTGGTATATAAAAAAAAGTATCATCAGAAAGTAAATAGTTGAAATCATTTGTGGCCTCTAATTCAAATTTAATGGGATGAATGGAATTCTTTCTTATCCTCACAGATCTTCTTAATGTTGGGCACAATATTGGATATTGTATGCTTATGTCAGGAGTGGCATCCAGTTGGTTTCTGTATTTTGTTTTTGCAGCTGCATAATGCAAAAATCCAGCCTTGCACATGTAAGTCATGGAAAATGGTAATAGGCAATGCATGGCAGATTTTGCCAAGGACGGATATTCTTCACTCAATCTAGTCCAGAACTTCGTCAGTGGAAAATCTTTAAATCTTTGCTGCAAATGAAAGTCGGATGTCACGTTGATTAGGTTTTCATATTCTTGTGGTGATAAATCAACAGGTTGGGTAATGACACTGAAAGGATTTGGTACCCATCTCTTGTTCTTACGAGAAATGTTGGGAAACTACTCATCAAGTGCAGAATGTAAAGTAGTTAAATATTATTCCATTATATTATGTAGATCTTCATCAACGCTCTTATCATGCAAGCATAGAAAAACAATCCAAGTGTTTTCCTTTCACCATTGAAATCCAAAGTCACATTTTATAGAAAATGATGAAATTTTGTCCAACACATTAAAAACGGTTACATTTTGCCTTTTCGGGCCATATTAGTTTCATTCAGTTATGTGAATATATCAGCAAGATACACAAGATGCATTAACCAGCTGCAACTTAACAGGCGCCCTGAGAATGAAGTACACTTGAAGTTCTTCATGAAGTTTGAGTAGCTTTACCAATACTTTTCCTTGGGATAACCATCTCACTTCTGTAGGCATTAGTAAGGATGCATGTGGCTTCTCATTTCTTCACAGAGAGTTTTAACATTCGAGACTGCAGGGGTTGACTTTTGATATAATTAAGAGTTTTGACTCCCTTATCGAGCACTTTTTTCATGGAGGTGAGCTTTTTGTATGCGGAGACAATGTAATTATTATGGACGATTCTGCACCAAGAAACTCTTGGTTGTTGGGAAGAATCGTGGAAACAGTTCCAGATAAAGTGCGTGTCTATGAAGGGCTCAGTGAGTACTGCTGCAATTTGGTTCAACCCTCCTAAGTCTGGAAACGGCTCCCGCAATTTTCCCCATGAGAGCTTTGGCTCCATCTGTGCACACGTGTAAACACTTTTTTTTCCATGGAATGGCATTCTTCATCATGTAGCTATTGATGCAGTTAAAATTTCTTCCCCAGATGTGTGCCCTTGCAAAGTTTCACAAAGAATCTTCCTCAATATCCTTCTTGTCCACATACCTAACAAAGATTAGCAGCACTGGAAGACCTGTTACATCACCCTCACCCAGTTGTAATGAAAAAGCGTAACATAACTGCAAACAACATATTAATTCCCCTTCTATGTCCTCAGTTAGATCCTTAATACATCTTGCTACACTATTATCTGACATTTGCACTACATCGGTTTTCCTGCTGAACTGCTTGTTGAACATACACTTCATTATGTCCTTTGTACAAAGCTTAATGATAGATTCTCCAAGAGTGTGGGCCTCTCCAGCAAGGGCAATTCAATAACTTACCCTGTAAGAAGCTTCAGTCACATTCTCATTCTTTGTCTTTGCTCTCTTTTCGGTTTCCATCATAAAGTGAATCCAGTTTTCTTTTAAAGAAGGTCACATCCTTATCTTTGTGCTGGGGGATGATTTGTTTCCAGATGTCATTTTAATTTTGTTGGGGCCAAAGAACTGTCTGTCAGAATTATACCACAAAAAACACAATGTGCACCTGATGTCTATTTATTCCCATCTGAAGTGAATCCAAATGACAAATAATGTCATCTTTATGATACTTGATTTTTCAAATGTAGGTGTATTCGAAGATTCCTCACAAAAAAGCAGTGATACTTCAGTACTTTCTTCAGAGGAATTATCCTGCTTCTTAATTTCTTTTTTTAATCCAACGATCCATGGTTCATATGGTATATTGGTAAAATATGGTAAGCTCCTTTGCGGGCTTTGCACCAGAAGAATTTGGATTCTCATTGGTTAAAAATTATGCGCAGGCCTGATGTCTGCACTGCTCATGTCAGGCCTCGTGATGCTTTTTCTTGGGGGGGGGGGGGTGGAGTGTACAGTTGGCTGCTGTCCCAGAAACAAATTGAATTATAGGGAGAAGAAATAAGTAAATTAAAGAAAAACAGATACCATGTTATTACTCCCTGTCACTTCTTCCACGGAACACCAGGGCTCCACGGATCCCAGTTTAGGTAACCCTGATCTAAAGTATCACTAACTCGACTACCCTACCATTGAATATATGCCTTGACTTGGCCATTTAGCCACTGACATACCGAAACATGGAATGTTGAACTGTCCAGCACAGGAATAGGCCGTTCAACCTATTGTGTCTGCATCAAACAGAATGCTAAACTAAACTAAATCTCTTTTGCCTGGATACAATCCATACCCTCTATTCCCTGTATGTTTGTGACTATAATTGAAAGTTACTATCATAAAAGGGGTGGCTCAGTTAGCGCAACCCACACTGCCTGTAAGGAATTTGTTCACTCTCTCTCTGTCTGCGTGGCTTTCCTCCAGGGGCTCCTGTTTCCTCCCATTGTTCAAAACATACTTGGGAGTTGTAGGTAAATTGGGTGCAATTGGGGCAGCATGGCCTCATGGGCCAAAATGGCTTATAAATGAAAAAAAATTAACACTACTTGTGGCACCCCATTCCAGGCTCCTCCAGCCCTCCAATACATTCCATGACTTGTCTATTACTGATCACTCTATCACTGAAATTTTTTCCTTCCAAATAATGCCTGCTAGCTCATTTGATCCAACCCTTTTTTCAAATCATCTCACCAGCTCTTTTACTTACTAGGACTATCGTTCACCCTCAACCCACCACTGTCCCTAATCTGCTAGCCTCCAGCCTCTTTATAATTTGCCTCATGTTATTGTTGCATGCATCACATGTGAACGGATCATTTGTTGATCTTCCATATAGAGACTGTTCATCCAACCCGCCAGACCTAGGCCCTTATACAGTACAACTCGAATTATCCAAAATGGTCATGAACAAATTTTTTGGTTAACTGGTCATTGTTAAGAAACAGCCCAGTAGCAACAGCAAATCATTTGTATCAATGTTTAAACAACAACAAACAACAAAGGAAGGCTTTTTAAGTTTTAAAATAGTTTAATTTTCACCAAAAAAAAATGCTGGCAGTTGCCTATCACCGACACATCCCCAACGCCACTATCGATCACCAAGACCTCCCATCCGCCGCCACTGATCCCCAACACATCCCCACTGATGCCGTTGATTCCCAAAGAGTCTTTCCAGGCCAGTGGAACAATTACTGGTGAGTTGGTGGGCTCCTGTCTCCCCTTGGGTTCATTCTGGCAGGGGCTGTTCCGGCCTTGCATCCTGGTTCTCGATTTTGGAGCCTGACACAGACCCAATCTTCGCCTGTTCACATTCCCCCTCCCAACCTCTGCCGACGGTTACCAACACCTACCCACCGAGGTCCCGCTCCTGCCCAGGAGCCAGCTTTTCTTGATGACGCCAGGACAAGGGATTCTTCCAACTGCTTGTGGCTGAGAGGCAGTGGCATGCAGAGTTGGAGAGAAAGGTGAATGGGGAAGGTAAAGAAAAAATGGAAAAAATGGAAAGCGAGAGAGGAGGGAATTACCTGAAATGAGGACAATCGTCGTTCTAATTCCCTGTTGAGGGAATATTTTTTCAACCTGTGAGGTTGGTTCAGCTCTGAAAAGAAATGTGGATAAATGAGGATTTCTGATTGTTTCGGATATCCTCATTTGTCAAAAAATTTTCAGTGGCGAACAAGTGTCACTTGCTGGTCCAAAAAAAAGATTAAATGAGGATTTTGGATAATCGGAGTTGTATTGTTCTTCATACTTAACCATCTACCCAGCCTTTTATCTGAAAATACACCAAAAAAAGTTTGATTTGATTTGATTTAATTTCCATGTGGATGAAAATATTTTAAAAAAAGAAAATAAATTGAATCTAGATTAAAAGTTTATTTTCTTAGAATCTCTGTATGTGATTTCCCTTGAATAGAGATTTAATTTGGAAGAGATTATTTAGGCATAATGTGAGACAACATTGTGCAATTCCTTACCCCCATCCCTTTCCCCTTCCTGTGGAGGGTCCATAGGTTTGGAACAGTGCTAGTCCTCTTTGAAAGTCTCTCCAGTTTCACTGAAATTGGATTCCTTATTCCCATAGTGCTGCTCTGCCATGCCAGCATAAACAACCATTAACAGCTGTAGAGAACTTTAAAGAGTTTGGGAAAACAATGCAGAACTGTGTGTTCATGAATCTTCTTCCTCTTGAAGTAGCATTTCAGCACCTTATTGCTAAATATGTCATTTAGATATTGTTTAGGAAAATAGGTCAGCCATGACACTCCCAAATTCCAAAGACAGATGTCTGTGCTCTCTTAACACACCATCATGAAGATAAATAACTGGTCTAATTGCTGACAACATTAACCAAAGAACATGAACAACAAATATCTACCAGCAACACTCACAATATTCAGTTCTGTAGTTTAAATGCAGTGGAATTTTGGAACAGAATGTGAAAGGTCATTGAAGTTTTTGCTGCTCTAGAACACAGTTGTTCGCCAAATAATATTTTTCAGTGTGAGATCCTGTACATTTTTAAGATGCTTTGCTTAAATAATATACATTGCAAACCATTTTTTTTTGCCTCTTTCCCAGATAATCACCAGAATTTGTTTGTAAAATGGCTTGTGTGAGATATGAACTCATTTAACAGCCCACTAAAATTAATTTTTTGAGAGTTTCATGTCTATCAGACAAATAGGCTTATTGCAATGAAATAGTTATACAAAAAAAAGAGTAGAACAAAAGAATACATTGGTAAAAAGAATAAAAAGGAGGAAATAATGTTTTACACAAGCATTCTATCAAAAATGTACAGTCAAGAAAGATTACATTTCAGCTATTTGAACATAGAACATTACTTTGGCCCACAATGTTGTGCAGACAGATATACCTACCCCCCGCCCAAAAAAAACTGAATTCTCCCTACCCCACAACCCTCTATTTTTCCTCCCATCCATGTGTAGAGCTCGTCGAAAGAATCAAAGACTTGTTGATCCAAACCAAGGCTTTTATTAGCAAAAGACAGGAGCTCTTCACAGGTGGCCGACCAGTCCGGAATGATCCAACCTGGCTAGGGACACAACCCTTTAAGGCCCAGACAGTAGGCGTGGCTCAGCTCTCAGGCAATCGCTGTAAGCACAGTCTAGATATTGTAACTATATACACTATATACATTGGTGATAGATCTGTAGTATCACACCATGTGCCTGTCTAAGTGTCTCTTAAATGCCCCAATTGCTTCAGCCTCCATCACCACCTCTCCAGGCACCCACGATTTTGTGTGTTTTAAAAATAAGTACCCCTGATGTCTCCTCTAAACCAATGGTTCTCATCCTTTTTCTTTCCACCTGCATACTACTTTAATAATCCCTATGCCATCAGTACTCTGTGATTAGTAAAGGATTCCTTAAGGTGAAATGTGGGCGGGAAGGGAAGGTTGAGAACCACTGCTCTAGACCCAAATGTTACTGATATATTTTGCTTGAGAAAAATGGTCATTGGCCCATTTCCTTTGGAGTTCTGAAACCATGCACATAACGAGTCAATTAGGCACGATTAAAACAGAGGGTTTCAAACCTTTTCTTTCCACCCACATACACCTTACTAATCACAGAGCACCGATAGCATAGAGAATACTTAAAGTGGTATGTGGTATGTGAGTAGAAAGAAAAGGTTGGAACCACTGCCCTAAACTTTCCTCCCTTCACATTGTACAGCTGTCCTTTGGTGTTTGCTACCATCACGCTGGATAAAAGGTGATGACTGTTTATCTTATCCATGCCTCTTATAATATGGTGGACTTCTATTAAGTCACATCTTATCCTTAAATATTTGTATTATATACTTGCCCTTATTCCAATCTATCATTGATTCGTAGTCTTTGATATTTTATAGAGAGGTGACTATATATTGTACTGCTTCCAAAATTCTGTTTCATTGCAGTCATTGGAAACTTGGAAGTCAGTGCAATGCATAGCCTCAACTGTATTGTGCAATTACTGCAAAAACTGGTGAGGAATTTAAATTTTAAATTTTATTTACCGAACAGTAGAAATGATCCAGCCACAAACCACCAAATCAACCTACACCCCCATACGTATTGGTGAGTGGGAAGAAACCTGAGCACCTGGAGGAAACCCACGCAGACATGGTGATAACGTACAAACACCTTACAGTCAGCGCTGGATTTGAACTCAGGTCACTGGCGCTGTAATAGCGTTGCACTAACTGTTACACTAATTGAATTTAGACCTTTGGGGAAGCCAATAAATAATGATTTAATTTCTCCTGATGGACATAGAAAGGATAACTTTACTCAGTTTAATATTATTTTACTGGAGGAGGTCCAGAAGGCCACCTCTCCTTTACAATGCAGTACGGCTGGGAACATGAATAATCTCAGAATTAGTGGTTCAACATTGAAATTGATTGATCATTATTACCAACCTACCTTGAAACAAATAATTTTGAGCCAAAATATAATTCTTTTTTATAAAGATTCAGAAGTAACAGCTTTTTTATGACAGCTCTGTGAATGTCAAAGGATAATATCTTATTGTCAATTATAGATTAATAATTATCCTCTTCACTGGGCAAATTTTGAAACAAACACTGTGCTGCCATATGTTACTAAAATGCCTTGGGGTGTACTTGGTTGTTAGTTTTCTTTTGATGCTAGACATGCCATTAGAACTTCCAAATGGCTTCTGTGATGTGTATACCTATTTGTGGGATGAATGACTTTGGTGAAAGTGATGTTTTCAGTGAGTGCATGATGTTGGTAATGCCGCTTTCAAACTGAATATCTGTCTTTGGCTCTATTAACTTTGTGTGCAGGAGCTACAAATATCCCTCCCTTACTGGTGGCATGATCCTATTAGAAAATAATTATCCCCTGATTGATTTCTTTTGACAATGCTTCCACAAATGTTTGGTCCTTTCTGGGGAAGCTTCCTTTCATAAATCTGAGGCCTTCTGCTGATTTCTTCACACATCGGGACCTCTCAGCTATCTTCATTTGTAGCCAATACCTCTTCAAGTAAAATAGGACAAGCTATGGAGGAAAGGGATGCTATCATTTGAGGAACAAATCCATAGAGTGTGGTCAGGCCATGTTTCTCTGAAATAAGAAAAAATATTTGAGATATCTATGTTCAACTTTCCAAATAATGTCAAAATCATTAACCATAATTGTGGAGCCTTATTCCAGTAATTCTGTGACTATGCCTTCTTGCCTGGAGATAACATAATGAAATATAACATTTCACATTTTATGATCTATGTTTTTAAGGAACATAAATTGAAAATGATTTTTTTTTGCTCAAAGATGACTAACACCACTTCAATTTAATTTGTGGTAAGCTGCAAGAAGAGAGATATTGGGTCTAGAGGATGGAAAATTTCCTTGAGGTACAGGTGCCATATTGGCTGTAGTAGTCCATTGCCCATTGGCCAATAGGCAGATAGGCTTTCATGCAGCAGCCAATCATCACACACCAATTGAGCCATAAGTAAATGGATTGTTTTTTTGAATCTGGTAAAACATATTCTCCAAGTCAATTCAGATTTAAAAAAAAATCAACCTCTTTATGGCTCAATTGTTGTGTGACGATTGGCAGCCTATCAAGCATGCTGATGCCCCGGTATCCTGGCAACAGTCATGATGCCTGCATTCTTCAGATGTGCCCTTCCAGCTGCACTCCAGTAATCATGCCAAATCAAAGGATGATCATTAGGTGTGAACAGTTATCCTCTGAAGACATGGCTGATGAGTTATGGGCGACAACATAACTGGAAAGCCATTCTGCTGCACCAAGTGCGATGGATCGGACCACTGACACGATGAACGAATGGCTCAAAGTTTGTATAAGTGCTAAAACACTGAGCATAGCTGCCATTATGATCCATATACTTGGCTGCATGCCAAGCAGCCTCCCCATCTTGGCTAAAGGTTCTAATTGAGTATTGCGCATCTCCATAAACAGCAGGAAAAAAAATAAACAGGCATATTGATCGAACAATTGTCACCTGAAGCTTCTTATAGGTTCCCTTTGAAACACCATGAGCAACCGACGAGTAGGAACAGAAGCACAAGAAGCAAAATGAGGATCATGAAGAGGAATAGGAGAGGCGATATAAACAATTGTTTGCTTGGGTTTGTCCATGAAGAATGTGTTGATTGTGATATCAACATCCACAAGACTATTTTTTCATCTACCGAAGTCCCACACACTACCTTTCTATTTCATTCCCCTTTACAGGGTCGGTCCAGCTGCATCCTCTCCCTGACTTACGACCTTCTGTATATATAACTGAAAAAAACCTGTACAAATTAAAAAAAAATAAGTAAATATAAAATTTACACTTGGTCTTATGTCCACCAGTGCTAACCACTGCGTATGTGCATTAGTAACCGTCAGATGATATCCCAGCATTGTGTAAATCACTGCATCTCTCTTAGTTCTCAGGATAAAAGAATGCTGGACAGGTACAGTAGGCTGTCAGGAGAGCATGGTGCTGTGGGAGATGTGGGGACTGATAGCATAGGGTCTACATGCTATGCTAACACACCTGACTTGGGTCTTTTCGAGACGATATTGGTCGGTCAGAAGGGAACTTGGATGCATGACAGGGAACAGATATATTGCAAAACTGCTTCTGGAAGAGTACTTATTTTTAGCAAAGGAGTCTAAATGTTGTGCATTGATTCAGCTTGGTGTTCAACACAATCAAACCTCAGAGGTTGGTGAATAAACTTTTGTCACTGGGACTCAACACCCCTCTCTACAACTGGATTTTGGAAGGACAAACCAAGAAAACCATTTACCACATGGTAAATGGTCAGGCACTGAGGAGTGCAGTAGAACAGAGGAATCTGGGAATACAGATACATAATTCCTTGAAAGTGGCGTCACAGGTAGATAGGATTGTAAAAAGAGCTTTTGACATAGTGGACTTCAAAAATCAAAATATTGAGTATAGGAGTTGAGATATTATGATAGAGTTGTATAAAACATAGGTGAGGCCAAATATGGATTATTGTGTGCAGTTTTGGTCACCTAACTATAGGAAAGATATCAATAAGACAGAAAGAGTGCAGAGAAGATTTACTACGATGTTGCTTGGATTTCAGGCACTGAAATACAGGGAAAGGTTAAACAGATTAGGACTTTATTTTTTGGAGTGTAGAAGAATGAGAGGAGATTTGATAAAGGTATTTAAAATTATGAGGAGTATAGACAGAGTAAATGTCTTTCCACTGAGGGTCGGTGAGGTACAAACCAGAAGACATGGGTGAAGGGTTAAAAGGGAAAAGTTTAGGGGGAAACATAAGGGGAATCTCTTCACAGAGAAAGTGGTGGGAGTGTGGAATGAGCTGCCAGCTGGAGTGGAGAATACAGGCTCAATTTTAACATTTGAGAATTTGGACAGGTACATGGATGGGAAAGATATGGAGGGCTATGGACCGGGTGCAGGTCAGTGGGATGGCAGAAAAATGGATCAGCACAGACTAGAAGGGCTGAAGGGGCCTGTTTCTAAGCTGTGATATTTTATGATTCTATGTGGCAGCCTGATAGTGCTGCAAAGGAAGTTGTGATATCATTCATCTGACATTGACTTATTGTTTGGTTCCGAAATATGATAAAATAGCTGATCACTATTTTCATACTGACATGTAGAGGATATGTGTCAATTTGGTGCTGGACTTACATTTGTGTGTTGACAATGAATAATGGCTTCCTGATTGGCTTTCTAATGCAGCAAGCATTTCATTTATATTGCCATCAATATGTTATTGAGTCAGTTTAATTGTTGAGTGTGAATTGAGTATGAATGCAACCTTGTCATTGAAAGCTTCTTGCTGTTCTTCCTCTCTCAGATCAGAATGTGGTCCTAGCCATCTTAAGTAATAGGAAAAGTAACATGAGTGGTATAGAAGGGAAGGGTGGGGAGTGAAATGCGCATATTGACATCTATTACTTGCATATTGTTATAAGGAAGGGTAATCTGAGAAGGTGATAAGATGTAAGAAGGAGTATCAAGTATGTGAGTCCGGATTAAAAAGAAATCTTAAGGATCCTCTGGTGACTAAAGGTCACAATGTGGTAGAACTCCAGTCACAATTTGAAGGCGATCACTTTGGATGCAAAATTACAGGTCTTTATCTAAAATAATGGCAATTACGTTGGAATAAATAAAGAGTTGCTTCAGATGGATTAAGAAAAAAGGCAAAAATATTAAGCAAATCATTCTTAACACTCAGGTGAAATTTATCCTGATCAGAAAAAAAGGGACATTAAGCTCCTCAAAGGAGCCTGGGGAAAATAGTAAATCAAAAACCAAAACATTCAAAGGGACAAACACAAGTGGTAGGCCAGAGGACTGGGATATGTTTTCCTCCCAGTAATTAGCGGCAGAGAACTATAAAGCTAGCAGAGTGAAAAATTGATTGCGGGAGTAATTCTATGGATGTGTTAAAAGGAATGATGTGTATGGGACTCCTGGAGAGTGAGGCTGGGAAAACAATGACGGGAAACAAAGAAATAGTAGACCATTTAAACCATTACATTGCATTGTTCTTTTTGGTGAGGACACTACAAATATTCAAATGATAGCAAATGCACAAATTCCAAATAGAAGAATGTGTAACAATCCCTATCACAGGAGAAAGTATTGGAGAAACAAATGAGGCTAACGACAGGCAAGGCATCAGGATCTGGTCATCTGCATCCAAGGGTTTTAAAGGAAGAAGCTGCAGAGATAGTGGAGCTATTGTTTATAGATTCATGGAGTCATACAGTATGGAAACAAACCCTTTAGCCCAACTTGCTTATACTGACCAAAATGTCCCACCTGACTGCATTCCTCTAATCTATCCTCTAATCTATTCCTATCCATGTATTTGTCCAAATGTTTCTTAAGTATTATAGGAGTACATTCACAAGATGCTTTGTGGTAGCGAGGGAAGAATAGTTACCATTTCCTTCACAAGAATATAGACAATAAATTCTGGCCTATCTAATAGTGCTGTTTTTCTGAGATTTTTAGTTTTGGCTTTTGGAATACAATTGCAGTTATGTTCTTGGATTTAACCTTCTGGCAACAGTTGTACAATTGAGCGAAGTACACTGTGCCCTCCATAATGTTGGGAGAGACACTTTTTATCCTTTATTTGCCCCTGTGCTCCAAAGTTTTAAATTTTTAATCAAACTATTCACATGTAATTAAAGTGCACATTCCAGACTTTATTCAAGGTTGTCTGTGTACATTTTGGTTTGATATTGTAGAAATTACAGCACTTTTTATACATGGTCCCCTCATTTCAGGGCACTATAATGTTTGGGATATTTGGCTTCATAGGTGTTTGTGGTTACTCATGAATGTTTAATTGCTTCATTGGTGCAGGTATAAGAGAGCTAGGCTTGTTTCTAAGCTTTTGATATCTTTTGGAGTCTGTAGTTGTTATTTTTCAACATGAGGACCAGAGTTGTGCCAATGAAAGCCAAAGACGCCGTTATGGGGCTGCAAAACAAGAAGACATCAGTAAGAGACATCACCCAAACATTTGGATTACAAAAATCAACATCATTAACAAGAAAGAGGTAACTGGCGAGCTCAGTAATTGCAAAGGGACTGGTATTCCAAGGAAGACCTCCTCTGCTGATCACAAAATCATTCTCATAATAATGAAGAAAAATCCCTAAACATATGTCTGACAGATTAGAAACCCTCTTCAGGAAGCAGATGTGGATGTGTTAATGATACTGTCCACAGAGGATTTCAAGTACAGAAATACAGAGGCTACACTGCAAGACGCAAACCTTCGCAAAGGTGGTATGCTTTGGATCTTGGCCAGTTCCTTTACGCCTCCACATTTTACTCTTGCCATCACTCTGATATAGGTTATCAAAGTCTTATCGGCTCATCTGCCCACAAGAGACATTTTTCCAGAATTTAACAGGCTGTTTTAAATACCTCTTGGCAAACGGTAATCTGGCCATCCTTTCTGTGGCTAGCTAGTGGTGTGAACATATGGTTGGGGATTTTTCTTCATTGTGAGAATTCTTCTGTATATCAGCAATGATTTTCCTCGGAAAACCAATCCCTTCATGATTACTGAATTCACCAGTACACTCTTTCTTCTTAATGATGTTCCAAATAGTTGATTTTGGTCATCCTAAGGTTTGGACGATGTCTCTTACTGTTTTATTCTTGTTTTTCAGCTTCATAAAGCCTTCTTTGACTTTCATTGGTCTTCATAAAGAAAAATGGCAGCTCCAGACTCCAAAAGTGATTAGAAGCTAAAAAAAAAACCTCATACCTGCACCAATGAAGCAATTAAACATACCTGTGTACTCACAAACATCTGTGAAGCCAAATGTCCCAAACATTATGGTCCCCTGAAATGATGGGACTATGTATAAAAAGTGCTGTAATTTCTACATGGTTAAACCAAAATGTATACAAATAACCTTGAATAAAATCTGGGATGTGTATTTTAATTACAAGTGAATTGTTTAATTTAAAACTTAGGAGCGCAGGGGAAAATAAAGGAAAAGAATTTTGTTCCAATCATTATGGAGGGCTCTGTTAATGCAATCAGGAGATTGACTTTTCAAAGATAACTGTTGAAAGTTTTCAAAACTCAGTGAACTCGAGAAAGGTACTGGAATAGTGGAAATCCATGAATATGACATCCTTGTTCAAGAGGGAGGTAGACAAAAATTGGGAATCAGTTGCCCTGGTTCCGATCACTGATGCTATAAAGGTGTTGTGCTTAACCGCTATGATAACCGAGCCTCCCCATGGGAGGGTATGTTTTGATGATAATATTGGGACACAACAAAAAGACATTGATGGGTTGAGTGAAGAGGCAAAAATGGCAAAAGGATGTTCATGTCGGAAAATGTGAAGCAGGTGAAATCAAATGACAAAATATTGAAATGGATAGAGACTACATATGAGTGAATTACAAAGTGTCCTAAGGTTTCTGTGCATGAAGTTAGCATAGCAAGTAATTAAGAAGGCCAAAGGCATATTGTCCTTTAATGTTTGGGGTTGGAATTTAAAAGTAGAGTGTGTTGGTCAGGTTGCATTGAAGTTAACATGCAAGATTTTGGTGCTCTCAATTAAACAAGAATATCTTCACAATGGAAGCAGTTCATGTAGCTAATTCCATAGAGGTCTGAACAGCTAAAAATATTTCAGGACTGTTTAAATGAGTGAGGTCTATGTTATTGAAATGTAGATGGCACGGTTGGTGTAGTGGTTAGTGCCACGCTGTTACAGTGCCAATGCTCGAGACCAGGGATCAAATCCTGCGCTGTCTGTAAAGAGTTTGTATGTTCTCCCTGTGACTATGTGGGTTTTCCCTGTGGGCTCTGGTTTCCTCTCACGGATCAAAACAAACCGGGGGTTGTAGTTTAATTCAGTTTAATTAGGTGGCACAGGCTTGTGGGCTGAAATGGCCTGCTACCGAGCTGTAGGTTTAAATTTTTAAAAAAAAGTTCCGAAGGGGGCAGAGGGTGGTGTATATCAAGATCAATGATATACACCACTGATAATAATTTCACTAGTGCAAGTCTTTAACAAGAGTACAGTATTGCAGATTAAGACAGAACTGTGTTGGAATGCCTTCTTATAGAGGCTGATTAATATATATAGTGGGAGCTGGATCACTGAAAGTTTTTAAAGAAGAATTTTTTGAAAGTTTGTCGAATTGAGGGCCAGGAGGAACTGACATGAAGAAGAGTTGAGACCTTGGGAAGATCAGCCCAGATAATATTAAAAACTGAAGCAGGTTTGAGGGGTCAGGAGCCTACTGTTTCACTTCTATTTCAGCATACATCAGGCAATAAGCTCTCAACACAGAATTAATGTTGTGCCCATTTTGCAATCAATCCATATTTGAATTTTATTGATTATCATTCCATTTTCAAGTGGTATTGGATGTTATATCCTATTCTCCAGGGAGGAACCCTGAGGGTGATTGAGGGAGCAAAAATAAAATCCATAATTATCAATAATATCATGTGGAATCCTGGCATAATTATAGTCTAATGCTGAGTAGTGATTTTCATTAATCTTTTTAATTGAAGAATGAATGATTCTTTGAAGAGGAAGAAATCAGGTAATGATGCAAATTGAACAACTGAAAATTAGAGAAAAATTTAAGTCTTCTCAAGCTTTTAAAAATGCAAAAAAAAATGAGCAGTAATGCAAACAAGCGGGGGAGTGCACAGGATTTTGTAATTATAGTCTAACTGCTTCGACCAGTAGTTTCCAGAGAAATGGTGAAGTGCTTTGAAGGCTCCATTTAGGATTGTGTTGAAACTGATATTCCCTGGGGAGCTAAGTGAAGAGATATCTCTGTACTCCAAGAGCTTATTTACAAAACAACCTAAATAGTGTACCAGTTCTCAAGATCTGTAACTATCAGTAGATTCCCACAACCGGCATTCAATCAATAGCCATTACTCTGAGAAAGGTCCTGTTTAGGAAGCTTGGATTTGACTCCAGAGCTTCAATATCAAAGTACTATAAAACCAGATAACTATATCTGATGCTGTACTGCTGAGAGGCAGCATTCTGTGAATAGTTCCACAAGACTAATTTGCAACTTGTGGATCACTGACCTTCTCCATCTAAAGTAGAGAGGCTGGGTTTGATTTTCCATTAAATCTTATTTAGTGAAGCGTGTTGCTTTAGCAGTGTCCACCTTATGGGGGGGGGGGGGGAGGGGGTGAACTGAATCATTACGTTTCCTCTTCAATCCTTGAAAAGCCAGTGGGCCGAGAGATTGACAGATAAGTGAAGTGTGTACATCTCACACACAGGGACTCCAAGTACTGGGCCTGCAAGATTATAATCACCAAAAGTGGTGATGATAGGCCTGGAAAGGTTCACCTTTCACATACTAATTCAAACAAACAGAAAATAATGCCTCCAGTGCTCTCCAAGACATTTCCTGCTGTATTTCCCTGTTGCTGCAGGCATTTGTTATATAATATAATCTCTCTATATGCAGAAAGTCAAGATGGATAATTAAATGGCAATGGGGAATAAAACAACCCCAATGAGGACCAAGGAAACAGAACATTTACAGTCAATGACAATTGCAAAATTTGATAATTCAACTCTGTGCAAAGATTTTTCAACTTTTATGCATCAGAATCCTCTAATTGAAGATCAATTCTGACTGTCAATCATGAAACACTATCACTCAATTCCTTGGAATTTACTTTGCCACATTTCTGCATGCATATTACAGCTGTCACATTTCCACACTCTCCTGCTGTTTTAAGATTGTTCAATTTCTTTTTAGACTTGTAAATATTTAGTTGAGGATATATCACTGTGGAAATGTCTGGAGCATTTTGGAACATTTGTTTTTTTTTACAACTGAGCTATGAGATCTGGTGAAATGCTGTTGGTAAATGCTATTTGCTTTATTTTTTTTGTTACATTGTAGATTTACCTAAGAGTGCTGTGGTCACCTACATCAGAAGGTGTCAATTCTATTTAAATGCCTTGTTAGTTTAAAGATTGAAAAGTTACTATTCATGTTGCGAATTTACCCAAAACTAAAATGGCTTTGTTATCTGGATATGGCAGATGATCCATATTTGTTGTAGATAGTATTCTGGAATCCTGCCAAGAACCTCATAAAATAATCATACTGAGGCAAATTAATTAGCATAACTGGCTACATTTTACTTGAGCTTGTAACTTCCTGGACAGAAACAAAATATTCAGCCTTTGAAGTGAATGGCATTTAATTAACCTTTTGACACTTGTAAAGTTGATCAAAAGTTACAGAACTATTTTCACCTGTAACAAACTTTCAGGCTTCAAAGATGAAGTTTGCTTGGTGCTTGTTTTGCAATTGATGTGGCGCCAGGTGATCATTGATGGGAAGAGAGAAATGACTGATTCACAAGCCCCCTATCCACTGGCACCCTGTCCCAGGAATTAACTGGGAATTTACTACAGGATCCAATGGAAAAGGAACACTGTCCAAACGCTGGTGTCAAATGATGTCATATCATGCCAAGGATTAACTGCCCCTACCCCTACCCATATCCCCGACATTTGCTAATGGTGGCATGCTGATAAAACCAGTGGAAAAAGGTCAGCAGAAAGTCAGCCATTTCCATTCCCAGTTGAAGGTAGATGGATGAGTTGTGTTCAGTGGAAAACCCAATTAGTGTCCCAGTTAGGGTGGCCTAGTCAAAACATTAAAAGGGCTTCTTCATCCCGGGACACTACCAATTAACTTGGGTACCAGTGGAAAAGGGGCTACGGAATCAGAATACTTCAGACAAGTAGGATGCCGGTCCCCCATTAGGTCCTTGCCAGTAGGAAAAGAACTCTCCAGCCTAATCACACATTCCTGCACCAGATCTTCAGATCTGCAGGCATTGGCTCTTGAAGTAGACATGAAATACTATTTAATGCGATGAGAGGTTCCACTTCCATTATCCTTTCCACTAATTCCAGACCCTGGTATCCTTTGGAAGTTAATATTTCCCATTTTATAATCTCTCTATCCATTGCTTGAAAGCCATGCCCTTCTAATTTTAAACACTTTAACTAATATATGTCTATATGGCAGATTATTATGAAGTTCACGTTAAGCAATAACAACGGCTGAATTCAGAAAAAAATTAAAGACAAAAGGAAATGGACTGGATCTTTAATATTTAGAGCTCTGTGAGCATTAAACCTCATGATGAAAATCAACAAAAACAAAATCTCTCCTCTGATCGAAAAGAAAATCCAGTTTATCTAATCATTACTCTAGTTACAAATTTTCCAGTACCCCAACATCAAATCTGTGAATCTCTTCTGCCCTCTGTTTGGTGCCATCATATCTTGTACAATTTCTGCTAAATATTCAGCTTGCTGTATGGGATTGAAACACATACGTACAAATAAAATTCTTCAAAACGTGAGCGTTATTTTGGTTTGAAAGTAAAGTGAACATCAGAGACGGGTTTTCAAACCTTTTTGTTCTCGTCCATGCTGGCAGTTGAATCACTAACCAAACTTGTGACAGTGCATCGCAGTATCTGAGAGAATATCCCTTCTCCCCTGCCTCTGACACTGTGTTCAAGCTGATGGTGGATCAATCACACCTTGCTTTTTTTAAGAACATGACTGCTGACTAGTTTCAATTTTTTAATGCATGCCTAAAAGAGAAGTGGACAGTTATTTACTCAGTTTGTCCAACTATGTGGACGTAATCTAGAAAATTATTCCATTCAGAACACAATTGCTGCTGCTTTCAGTACGTGAAGTATGGGTTTCTGCTGAAGAACTTCATAACAGGAAGAATTATACACATGTTCAGGAGAAAAAAAAACTCCCAGTGACAGTGCAAAGCAGTCAAGGCCACATACATTTGAAATCAGGTTGCTCCTTAAGTACAATCTGTCGCAAAGCGAGCATAATGTTTCCTGCAGCTAGTCTGTGGAATCATGCTGGCAGTAGCTATTGCTAATTGGTTATTTTGACAATAACTGCAAAAGACAACTGTACAACTTGAGATATCATTAAGTATTAGTTAAGCATCTTTAGAAATCAACACTATAACATTGCAACACTGGTAAGTACTGTTTATTTGAACATTTTACTTAACTGCAGAAATAACCCAATGGAAGCAGGGTAAAATAAACAAATCTCAGATTTCTGAATTATACAAGCAAAACACATCATGGACTTCGGTGACAGAGGTTCATAAGTTTGGAAGGAAATGAAATAGGTCTTTACTCATTCAGTTGTGCTGTACAAGAGAACTTTCTGGGCCTAAAATTATTGTCCTACATTCCTAAAGATACACTACCATGAGAACAAATAATTTTCCAATTCCCTTGGTTAAATTATTGTCATGGGGTCATGCAGCACAGAAACAGGTCATTTAGCTCAATTCATCCATGCTGTACAATTTGCCTGCCTCTGCTTGTCCCATTTGCTTGCATTTGCTCGATATCCCTCTGAATCTTTTCCATCTATGTACTTGCTGAAATGTCTTAAAATGTTGTCATTGTAACGGCATCTATTGTTTTATCAGCTCTTTCCTTAAACCCACTACTTCTTGTCTGATCCCATTGGTATTTTTTTCTGTACCCTTTCCAGTTTAATGATATTCTTCCAATAATTGGAGGACCAAAACTGCACAGAGTACTCCAAGTGCCGTCTCAACAATAGACCAGAACCAATCCATGTGGCACAAACACTGCTCACAAGCTTTCAATCTGAATAACAACCCTCCACTATCATCCTGTAACTCCTCCCATCAAGCCAATTTTATACCCTCTTGGATTGGTCTCCTTGGATCCCATGTGATTCTCAACCTTTTTCTTCCCACTCACATCCCACTTTAAGTATTCCCTATGTCATAGGGGTTCTGTAATTAGTAAGGGATTAGTTAAGGTGGTATGCGAGTGGAAAGAAAAAGTTTGAAAACTACTGTTTGAATTGTACAGAATTGACTCGTTATGTGTATGGTTTCATAACTCCAAAGGAAATGGGCCAATGACAATTTTTCTCAAGCAAAATATTTCAGTAACAATTGGGTCGAGAGCAGTGATTCTCAACCTTCCCTTCCCACTCACATAACACCTTAAGCAATCCCTTACTAATCACAGAGCACTGATGGCATAGGGAATATTTAACGTGGTATGTAAGTGGAAAGATAAAGGTTGAGAACCACTGCTCTAGCCTTTTGGACTGTCTTAAAGTGAGGGACCTTGTCAAAGGCCATGCTAAAGTAAATGCACACTTTGTTCCCCATCCTCCCTTTGTCAATCTTCTTTGTCACCTCTTTAAAAAACTGAAATTTGTTACAGATAATTTTCAATGCTCAGAACTATGCTAACTGGACCTAATCAGTCCTTGTCTTTCCAAATAAATCTTGTTTTCCAGAATCGCCCCCAGTAACATTTCCATCACTGAAGTTAGGCTCACTGGTCTGTAATTCCCTGGCTTAAGCTTCTACTCCTCAAATGAAGACAAAATATTAGCCACCCTTCACTTTTTTTGATACCTAATGTGTGGCTAAAAATGTTACAAAGGGGTCCTGCACTTTTTTTTCCCCTCTAGCTTTCCACAATATCCTCAGATACACTTGGTGCAGCCCACTTTAAGAAGACCAGCAACTCTTTTTCAATGCGGATGTATTCCAAAATTTCACTTTTAATTTTCCTTAATTCTTTAGCTCCCATGACCTTTTCCATGTTAAATAAAGAGATGAATTATTAATCTAAGACTTCACCCATCTCCTGTGGCTTCATACACAGATGACCAGATTGATCCTTCAGAGAACCTATTCTCTGCTTAGTTACTCTGATTTACAAACCTTGGTGGGAAAGAGGAAATAGATACAAATTGGACTCTTATTGTAGACCATTTAACTTCTGAAGGGAAGATGAATTATTTTTTCATTTCCTGTGCTTTTTAAATATTTAATTTATGAAATCAACACTACCGGGAAATGTTACCAACAGGATTGGTAATGTATATGTGAAATTCAGGTCCACATCAAATGCTGAAGAGCACATGATTAACTTAAAAATCATCTACTGAATATTGAAAGGGCTTGAAAGAGTGGAGAAGTTGGAGAGACTAAGCCCAGAGGATGTCCCTTTGAAACAGAGATGAGGGTGGGTGGCACATCTGTGTGATTTTGTGCCACAGATGTCTGTGGAGAAAAAGTCATTGAGTATATCTAAAGTGATGTGTTCTTGATTAGTAATGGTGTCATAGGTTATAGGAGAAGGCAAGAGAACGGGGTTGAGATGAAAAATACATCAGCCATGATTCAAATGGTGGAATAGACTCCATGGGTAGAATGGTCTAGTTCTGCTCTTCCATCTCATGATGAAAAAGGAAATTCATCCTTCATCTAGTCAATCTGTAATCATAAACTGGCGAACTCAATCTTCTTCCTCCAAAACCTCCTCACCATCACTTAATGATGGACCACAATCAACTTTATTTAACCAGTCACTTATTTATTCCGTCATAGTTAATGAATCACATGGAATGCTAAATTGTTACCTTTCCTGTTTCCCATTATACTCTTTCTTCTCATCTTCAGACAGATCCTTGCAACATTATCTGAAATAATGCAATGAGCTTCCAGTGACCCAGATTTACCCAATAACAATTTCTCATTACCATTCCATCATTTCTAAATTGTCAGATTACTTGTCTGATATGTATTGCTGGATCAGCACAGCTAAGTTTCAGGGGAAAAAAAAAAACATTGGAAACATTCTATTCCCTAGCCACTGCCTCTAACCCTTTCCCAAGCATCTATCTAAAATTGAACTGTTCTTTTCAGAACCTTTGTAACAAATTTGAATCTGAGATGAACTAGAACTAGATATATATCTGACATCATTGGAAAGGAAAATGATACAAGTTGTGATTGAGGATTTAATAACTGAATAATGATTGAACAGGGTAAGAAAGGTGAAACATGTATGAATAATTTACTGGAGCTCTTTGAAGATGTGATTAATAGATACAGGGCAACAAATGGATTTGTGAATTTGAAATTTCAGAAGACTTTCAATGAGGTCTCACATAGGATGATGGCCAATAATTTGGTGGCACACAGAATTATGGGTAATGCACCACAATAGATTAAGAATTGGTCATTGGACAAAAAGTGAAGAATAAATAACTTTTTTTTCTCAAATTGGCAGGCAGGGGCTATCAGTGTACTTTTTCGGGTCAATGCTTGAGCCCCAGCTATTCAATGATTTACATCAATGATTTGGTGAAGGGGACCAAATGATTTAGAATAAAACTCCTAATATCCGTCATCTATGGGGATTAGTAGATGCCGGACGAGTGTATTTTCCAGTTGCTTGAGATTGCATGTGGTATAATTGGCGACCTAACAGTGAGGCATGGCAATTTCCAACTTTTGTATTTTTTCACCTATTTATTTTCCTCAATATTTTTTTTTTTGCAGGTTGCCTGAAAGTGCTTGTTTGGTGAATTCTGGATAACAGGGGCCTTACTGTATTTCCAAGTTTGCAGGTGGGTTTTTAGTAGGATAAAGATGTGAAGAGAATTTAAGGTGATATAGCAACAGAGTGACAGGGAACAAAAAAGACAGATGAAAAAGGCAAATTTTCCTTTTCATCATTTTGGTATAAAACCATGAGATTGCAAGAGCAGAATTAGCCCATCAAGTCTGCTCCACCATTTGAATCATGGCTGATCGTGGAAGAAAATCAAAAAATAAACTGAGAGTGTTGGAAATCTGAAGTAAGAACAGAAATGCTTAGCAGGTGGGGAAGCGTCATTGGAAAAGGAAACAGGATTAACATTTTGGGTTAAAGACCGTTAATCAGAAATGGGAAGGAGAGATTCCAAATTAGTATCAAACCAAAGAAGGGGAGGTGTTTCTGGTAGGACAAAGAGCTTTGAAAATCACTGAAAAAAGATCCTAATGGAGAGTCTCCTCTAAACGTCAAGTATTCATTTTTCTCCACGGATGCTGAGTTTTCCATCAATTTGTTTCTTTTCCCTCAGATTCCAGCATCTGCAGTCTTTTACATCTCTAAAGAATGGTTAACCTTGACAGGGAATGTGTGTAGCAAAGATTCATAGGAATGATTCACATAACAGTAGGTTTGACAAGTGAGGGGAACTTAAATAGACCAAGCCTCAATACTCTGGACATGAGAATAATGTGAGGAGAACCCATTGCAGTTTACAAAATTGTAACCCAAGGCTCAAACCAGCGGGTGCAGTGACGATGTGTCCTGGTTTGATAAGATTGTCAATTCAGAATAAGGCATAGGCTTCTAGAATAGGCTGAGGGAAAAAACATCTTCACAGAGAGAGTGGAATTCACCATCCCAGAGGACTGTGGAGGCTCAATCACTGAGTTCACTCTGAAGAAAGATTGATATATCTCTCAGCATTTAGGAAATCAAAGAGTATGAGGACAGTGAAATACAATGGTGTTGAGACCAACCATAATCTAGTTCATTGATAAAACACATTCAAAGGTCTTCATTGGCTCTCATTTGTTACAATATTGTGTCCTTTTGTTATTGCCATCAAGAAGATAACAAACATTTAGCTCCCTAATCTGCTCCTTAGAGCATTCATATGATGCTGAAGGTTTCCTTCCACGTTGGCCACCTTATGTCTCTCCATTCTTGACCAACTTTCCTCACTGCATTCTTCACAAAGTGGTCATTCAAAAACTTCCTCCCCTTGTACCTCAATACTCAACCATTGGCAACATCAATTCCTGATTTTAAATCTACTATTAATGTGAGGCCAAATGTAAATTTGAGGATCAGCACATCCTGCGAGACATCTTCAAACCTAACAGCATGAATATTTCTAATTTTAGGTAACACTCACTTCCATCTGATTCCTCTGGTTCTGTCTCTTCTTTAGCTACTCTTATATTAATTATCTCTCTCTCTCACACACACACACACACACACACACACAAAGCCTCTTCTCCCCTGTTGTTAATAGTTACTCCCTCTACCTTTCTCCATCTCAGACTTTCTGTCCTATACCTCTGGGCCCCTCCCCCAACCTCCTTTCCTCCTTTATATATGTAATTTTATCCATTTTATCTTACTTGATAAAGGACACAAACCCAGAATGATGATTGATTACTTTTACCCATGTATGGTGTCGGACCTGCTGAGTTTCTCCAGATTTAGCTAGAAGCTGACATGTCCACTTAAATATAAATTAAAAGCAGAATAGGTCACTTAGTCTCTCAAGCCTGCTCTCCTAAGATATAAAGTCATGGCTGATAGAAATCTCATCTCTGCATTTCCCTCTTCCCTCAGCAGCCTTTCACCCAGTTTATCAAGAAGAATCTACCTGTGTCTAAAATATATTCAAAGATCATTTCCACAACTCTTTAAGGAAGAGTATTCCAACAAAGTATCATTATTTGAAAGGAAATTATCACCTAATTTCTGTCTAAGTGGTAACTGGCTATTTTTAAAGTATGACTCCTCCTTCCAAAATTTCCCATGGGAAACATGCTCTTCACATCCAGCTTGCCAAGCCACCTCAGGATCCTATATGTTTCATTTAAATTGTCTCACAGATTTCTCAACTCCAGAGGATATAAAATTTGCACGACAAACCTTACCTCATGATCTGTCCTTTCCAGGTATTTGTCCAGTAAACTATCCCTTAATTGTTTCCCATGCATTTATATCCTTTATTTTATAAGAAAAACAATATGTTGTGCAGCATTCCAGATGAGGTTTCATGCTAACATTTGCAAAGTTTGAAGCTTTCTTATCAGTATTTTCAAGCAGAGAGGGGAAAAAAATAAGTTACAAGGGATGGGAATATCAGATTACCATATATACACCCATTCTTTGGAGAATTACATCAAGGCAGGAAAGAAGCCTTTCCAAGTGGTTTATTGGAACAGTTCATACAAACTTTTTAATCTCCACAGATGGTTAAACACCACATTTGCAGCTTTGGTCTGACATGTGCAAAGCCAACACCAAAAAACTGCAAAAAATTAACATCATTGTAAACATACTATGATTATCAATGTTGGATAAAAGTGGTCAAGGTAAAATTGTGAACACACGGTATTTTGATGGACAACTAACAAAACATGACAAGGAAATTATTAATTACGAAGTGACTGTTCCCATTGATTCAGATAAAGCTTAGTAAATATTAATTGTGCAGATAAATACACTTTTGGTTGATGGATCTCTAACTAAAGTAAAAATATTTGTACCAAGGTTTATTTCTAGATGGATAGGACTAACATATAAAATGGTTACTCTAAATTCAAAATAAATCTTTTCTTTTGAATATTTTATTTTGAGAATTTTTAATCAACATGCAGTCAAAATGAAGAATAATCAAAAAGTAAACATCAATGTCAATAATATTAACAAAATAATACGGATATCGATCTGCGTATCAATAATGAGAGTGAGAAAGGAGTCAACATGTAATTCAATTATTAGAAAGAAAGAAAAAAATTACAATAATACTGCATAAATGCAAATTCAATGTCCATGTTGAACCAAAGGGAGAAAAAAGATAATAGAGAGAAAGAAGAAGAAAACTAGAGGAACCCTCCCACCCCCAAAGAAACAAGAAGAAAAGGTAAGAAAAGAGAAAGAATAAGAAAAAGAAAAGATTGGCTTCACCTCAAATAAACCCCACTCCCATCATGGGACAAATAACCTGACTTATCCAGGGTCCTCGGCGCTGCGAGCACAGTGGGGGGGGGGGGGAGACAAGAGGGGGGAATCGTTAAAGATTTACCCTGATGTACCTTTGAAATGAATTCCATGTTCTTAAAAATACATCATCCCTGTATCTGAGGTTATAGGTGATCTTCTCCAGAGGAACACAATTATGCATTTCTATCTTCCAGTGGGCTAAACCTAGTTGGAAATCAGACTTCCAAGTAACTGCTATGCATTTTCTGGCCACCGCTAAAGCAAACTTTACAATTTTTAATTGATATTTTAAGTGTCATTTTAGGTCTGACATCTTCTAAAATCCCCAATAGATACAATTCAGCTACCTGAGGGAATCAAATTCCAGTAATTTGTTTCCCCCAGGAGAATACCCAAATCTTCACAGAAAAGCTTCATTTTAGGACATGACAAGATTGAATGAAAGAAAGTACCTATTTCTTGACCACATTGAAAACATTGGTCTGCTATTTCTGATTTGAATTTATATCACTTTTGTGGAGTGAGGTATAGCTGATGCAAGAAATTATATTGCACCAGCCAATACCTTACATTAATCGTGTTTATCATAATGTCCTGACATAAGTTAGACCAGCAAAATGGATAAATTTCTGTACCCAAATCTGATTCCCACCTTTGTATTGATTTATCAGGCCCTTGTTTAGGGTTTCCCGCCTGAAGTAAGGAATACATTTTTGTAATAATTTTTTTTTGTGTGGCTCTTTCAAACTAATTTCTATTTGCTACACTGTAGTAGTGCTGGATGTAAATTGTCCCTTAGATAAGATCTTAACTGAAGATAGCAGAAAAAAGATGTATTGAAAACTCCATATTTATTCCTAATTTTCTTAAATGTCATTAATTGTCCCTGCTCATAATAATCCTCAATATACCTGACCCCTCTCTGATTCCATTTATATATAACCATATAACAATTATAGTACGGAAACAGGCCATATCAGCCCTTGTAGTCCATAGTGATTTAAGTGAAACTTCACTAGTTCCACCTACCTGCTCCCTGCCCAACTCCCTCACACATCCATGTATTCATCCAATCTCCTCTTAAATGACAAATTTGACCCTGCTGCAACCACCTCTTCCAGAAGGTCATTCCACTCAGCCACTACTCTCTGAGTGAAGAAGCTCCTCTTAAGTTACTTCTAAAGTTTTTCCCCCTAACCCTTAACTTTTGACCGCTTATACCAATCTCCCCTATCCTCAAGGGGAAGAGCCTATTCACATCTACTCTATCTATTCCCCTCACAATTTTATATACCGCTATCAAATCTCCTCTCAACTTTCTACGCTCCAATGAATAAAGACCCAGTCTACTCTATCTTTCTCTGTATTCTAAATACTGCAATCCAGGCAACATTTTAGTATATCTTCTCTACACTCTCTCTACCTTATTGATATCCTTCCTATAATTTGGAAACCAGAGCTGCTCACAATATTCCAAACTTGGCCTCACCAATGCTTTGAACAGTCTCAACATCACCTCCCAGCTCCTATATTCTATGCTTAGATTTATAAAGGCCAGCATACCAAAAGCCTTCTTTACCACCCTATCTACATGAGAATCCACCTTCAAAGAATGATGAAGCATTATTCCAAGATCTCTCTGTTCCTCTGCATTCCTCAGTGCCCTCCCCTTCACTGCATATGTCCTGTTTTGATTATTCGTCCCAAAATGAAGCACTTCACACTTATCTACATTAAACTCCATCTGCCACATTTCAGCCCACTCTTCTAAGCAGTCCAAATCCTTGCGCAGTCCATGAAAACCCTCCTCACAACTCCCCATATTTTTGTATCGTTCACATATTTACTCACCCAATTTACCACCCCATCATCAAAATCATTAATGTAAATGACGAACAACAAGGGACCTAAAACCAATCCCTGAGGCACACCACTCATTACTGGCCTATATCCTGACAGTTTGTTTGACAGTTTGTCCACCATGACTCTCTGGTGCCTATCTTCTATCCATCGTTGAACCCATCTGACTATCTCAACATTAATCCCTAGTGCCTGAACCTTCCTCACCAACCTTCCACGTGGAATCTTAACAAAAGCCTTACTGAAATGCAAATAGACCACATCTACTGCTCTACCTTCATTAACTTTTCTAGTCACTTCCTGTAAAAATTCAACAAGATTTGTCAAACATGACCTTCCCCCAACAAACCCATGTTGGGTGACCCTGATCAATCCCTGCCCCTCTAGGTACTTATACATATTATCCCTAAGAATACTTTCTATTAGTTTACCCACCATCGACGTCAAACTTACTGGCCAATAATTGCTGTGCCTACACCTGGCGCCCTTTCTAAACAGCGGAACCACATTTGCAACATGCCAATCCCGCGCCATCACACCTTCCTCCAGTGACTGTTGAAAATCACTGTCAGAGCCTTCGCTATTTGCTCCCTGACTTCCCTTAAGGTCCTGGAGGATATCCCTTTGGGACTTGGAGACTTATCCACCTTTATATACCTTAGAAGTTCCAACATCTCCTCTTTCCTAATCCATATCTTTTCCATAATTACCCCATTTGCCTCACTTATACTACACAATTCCATATCCCTTTCCCTAGTGAATACTGACGAGAAGAATTCATTCAATATTTCCCCCATCTCATTTGGCTCCTCACACATTCGTCCTCTCCAATTCTCCAATGGACCAATTCAATCCTTCACTCTCCTTTTGCTATTCACATATTTGTAAAAACCCTTCGGATTTACTTTCACTCTATTCACTATAGCCACTTCGTACCTTCTTTCTACAATCTATGTATCTTTCAAGCATGTCATCTATCCCTTGCTTCCTGTATTTAATGTAGGCCTCCCTCTTATCTTGTGATATTTTCCCTGACTAGTAATGCCACATTCCACCCCCCCAACCCCGCCAATTCTATCACACCTAAAACAGCAAAATCCCAGAATATAATTAACTGCCAGTCACAACACTCCTGCAACCATATCTCATTAATCGCCACCACATCACACTGCCAAGTGTCTATCCACACCTTTAGATCATCCACCTTCCTTACAACACTCCTATATATAAGGTTTTCTGCTATCATCTCACCAAACTTATGTAACTCCAATTTTACCCATGAGGGAGGTGACAAACTTCAATTGGGTTGCCCAAAACTATTTTTTGAAATCCGGGAGCTTTAATCATTCCAATTTATAATTCCAAGTTAATTTATTGATAGAGACTCTGGAAGGCTTACCTTTCCACAGAAACTTCCTGATGCATTTATTAAGGCTTTGAAAGAATCTCTGAGGTATAGGAACAGGCAAACTTTGCAAAAAATATTATACTCTAGGCAGCACATTCCTTTTAATATGATTGACCTTCCAAACAAAGTTATTGGGAGGGTCACCCATTTATTAAAAGGATCCTCAATTTTCCGAAGCAAGGGGAGATAATTCAATTTATATAAATTCTGCAGGTCGTTATCGACCTTGATATCTAAATATCAAAATGAGAATTTCTCTTAATTTGTACATGATTCTCACCCGTAAGTGGGATAACTTCACTCTTGGCCCAATTGACTTTATAACCCGATGTAATACCAAAATTTTCCAATTTAGACTGCAATTTTTGTAATGAGTTAACTGGTTCTGTCAGATATATCAGAACATCATCAGCAAAGAAATTGATTTTATGTTCTTCCTGAATCCTTTTATGTCTGGATCTAGACGGTTGGATTCTGCTAACTGTTCAATGGTCAGGATGAAAAGAGTTGGAGAAAAAAAACCCTGTCTGCTAGATCTGGGCAGTGGGAATGCCTGATGAAATCTGACTATTAGTTATTTCTTTAGCTTTAGGCTCAGAATATAGAGCTCTAACCCAATTAATAAATGTTTGTCCTAGTTCAAATTTTTCCAGCACTTTAAATAAAAAGTCCCAGTCCAGTCTGTCAAAGGCCTTCTCCGCATTTAGAGACATGGCAATTCATCTCTTGTTTGCACCAGGTGTAAGCAATCTACATAGATTGTCCGCCAATTGCCTCCCCTGTTCAAAGCCAGTTTGATCAGCATTTATTAATTTAGGAAGATATAACCATATAACCACTTACAGCACAGAACAGGCCAGTTTGGCCCTACTAGTCCATGCCGTAGCAAATCCCCACCCTCCTAGTCCCACTGACCAGCACCCGGTCCATACCCCTCTAGTCCCCTCCTCTCCATGTAACGATCCAGTCTATCCTTAAATGTAACCAATGATCCCGCTTCAACCACGTCTGCCGGAAGCTCATTCCACATCCCTACCATCCTTTGCGTAAAGAAATTTCCCCTCATGTTCCCCTTATAATTTTCCCCCTTCAATCTTAAACCATGCCCTCTAGTTTGAATCTCCCCCACTCTTAATTGAAAAAGCCTACCCACATTTACTCTGTCTGTCCCTTTTAAAATCTTAAACACCTCTATCAAGTCCCCCATCAATCTTCTACGCTCCAGAGAAAAAAGCCCTAGTCTGCACAACCTTTCCCTGTAACCCAAACCTTGAAATCCTGTCAACATTCTCGTGAACCTTCTCTGCACTCTCTTTATTTTGTTTATATCTTTCCTATAATTTGGTGACCAAAACTGTACACAGTACACCACATTTGGCCTCACCAATGCCTTGTACGCTGCTAATGTACTCTAAACTCTAAACTCTTAATAGAGTATTCAGTTCTGACCAAGAGACAATACTTCTGATCAATATTCTTGTTGATAATGTTTGGACCTGCTGCCTTTGTTCTAAGCTTACTGAGGTGCCACAGCAGTTACAAACAAATTTACATGAGTTATATCAGAGGGCACGGGGTGGGAAAATCATTGGGTTTATTTCTTACTGAAAACAAACAGCCATCTGACAATCAAAAAAACTGGAGATGCTGGCATCTAAAATAACATAGAAAATGTTTCAAATACTCAACAGGTCAGACTGCATCTGTTGGAGAGAAGCAGAGTTAATATTTGAGATCAAAGACCCTTCATCAGAAGTAAGAGGGAGATAAATGAAGATCGTTAAGATGCAGAGATGGTGGGGCTAAAAGAGGAAGTCTCAACTTCGGTGGAATTAGGCTGACATTGGGGATAAGCTATAAACAGGGTTATCTGGTCAGTGAGTGAATGGGAGAACTTAGAGTGAGAACATAAGCAAAAGAATGTCAGAGCTGCACGAGAGACTGCAGAATGTTTATTAAGCGGAGACAAAGGCTGGCAGCACTGGAATCTGATAAGAAGAGAAGGTGACAAGAGTCGTGTAACAAGAGCATTAGGGGGGTAAGAAACCTCCATAGGAGAAGGCCACTCCGATATAAAACCTACGACCCAAGGACCTCGCTGCCACGTCCCAGCTTGCTTGGCCACGGCACACGAACCATGGGTGTAAAGGGTGGGGCCACTACTGTGCACACTGCACTCCACCTAAAAGCTCCTTTGCGCAGGCCCGAGGACAGGTTCACGTCCTCCCCCTCCACGTCCTCCCCCTCAAAAGATGCTCACAAACTCAAGCTAGCATGCTGGAACATCAGAACCATGCTAGACAAGGCTGACAGCCACCGACCTGAACGTTGGTCTGCCCTCATTGCACATGAACTCCTCAGACTTGACATCGACATAGCCGCTCTCAGTGAAGTCCGCCTGGCAGATGTAGGCAGCCTCCAAGAACGCGGCGCGGGCTACACACTCTACTGATCTGGCAAGCCTTTGGATGAATGACGCCTATCTGGTGTAGGCTTCATGGTCAAGAACTCCATTGCCTCCAAACTCGAAAACCTTCCGACAGGCCACTCGGACCAGATCATGTCCATGCGACTCCCCCTTCAAAACAAGCGTCACATCACCCTCATCATTGTCTATGCTCCAACCCTCCAGGCGGAACCAGCAGAAAAGGACAAGATCTACACTGACCTGCGCAACCTCATCCAACGCACCCCTACAGCCGACAAGGTTGTCATCCTTGGCGACTTCAACGCTCGCGTCGGCAAAGACTCAGAAACCTGGCCAGGAATCCTGGGCAAGCATGGCATCGGCAAGTGCAATGACAATGGGCGCCTCCTGTTGGAGCTCTGCGCAGAACAGCGGCTTGTCATTACAAACACCCTTTTTCAGCAGAGGGACAGCCTTAAGACTACCTGGATGCATCCCCGATCCAAACACTGGCACCTCCTGGACTACATCCTGGTGCGAGAAAGTGATAAACGAGATGTGCTCCACACCAGGATCATGCCCAGCGCGGAATGCAACACTGACCACCGGCTGGTTCGCTGCAAGCTCAACCTTCACTTCAAGCCAAAGTCCAGGAACAGTAAAGCCCCCAGAAAGAGGTTCAATGTTGGAAACCTGCAGTCAGACGAAATGAGAGGAAACTTCCAGGCAAACCTCAAAGCAAAGCTCGACGATGCAATCCGCCTCATGGACTCGTCCCCTGAAACCCTCTGGGATCAGCTGAAGACTACCATACTGCAATCCACTGAAGAGGTACTGTGCTTCTCCTCCAGGAAAAACAAGGACTGGTTCAACGAAAACAGCCAGGAAATCCAGGAGCTTCTGGCAAAGAAGCGAGCTGCCCACCAGGCTCACCTTACAAAGCCGTCCTGTCCAGAGAAGAAACAAGCCTTCCATCGCGCATGCAGCCATCTTCAGCGCAAACTCTGGGAGATCCAAAATGAGTGGTGGACTAGCCTCGCCAAGCGAACCCAGCTCAGCGCGGACATTGGCGACTTCAGGGGTTTCTACGAGGCTCTAAAGGCTGTGTACGGCCCCTCACCCCAAGTCCAAAGCCCACTGCGCAGCTCAGACGGCAAAGTCCTCCTCAGTGACAGTTCGGCAGGCAGCAACCTCCTTTGAAGAAGACCGCAGAGCCCACCTCACTGACAAAAGGCAAAGGAGGAAAAACCCAACACCCAACCGCAACTAACCAATTTTCCCCTGCAACCGCTGCATCCGTGTCTGCCTGTCCTGCATCGGACTTGTCAGCCACAAACGAGCCTGCAGCTGACGTGGACATTTACCCCCTCCATAAATCTTCGTCCGCGAAGCCAAGCCAAAGAGGGGAGAGGTGAAGGGATGTGCAGCAAAAGAGGGAGAAGCATCTTATAGGAGTTGTGAAATAAAGAGCAGGAAGGCGTCCACGTAAGGGGGCAATGCATATCCTCCTTGCGGAGTGTAAAAAAAGTAAAAGAGGGACAAGAAGGAAAGAAATTAAACCAATGTAACAGATAGATGGATAATACAGTCAGATAAATCAATTTACCCGAGGCTGTGGAATTCAATATGAATAACTTAATAGAGACTTTAATAACTATTTTTAAAATTATGGAAGATTTGAGTTTTTCTCTCATCTGAGGAGAAAAATCTGAAAGTTACTAATCTGAGATAATTGCCAATTAACAAATGTTGAGTTCAGAATAAACTACCAAAAGTACCAAGGTACAGTTGCTAAATTCGCAGATGACACCAACCTAGAGAGGAAAGCAAATTGTGAAGCGAACAGAAGAAAATTATAGAACATAGACCATATAAATCTACCACACAGATTAGGCTCCTCAGCCTACACTGTTATAAAAGATAGAAATCTGACATATGGAAATATGAGGAAATATGAATTTTGGCAAGAACAATGAAGAAGTACATGTTCCAGAAGTAGAGTGCTCAGAATTGCAGGGGTACCTGTGTATCCTGCTGCACAGTTCGGAAAAGGTCAATAAGCAATTAGAGCAACAAAATTGAAAATCTGATGTAACATTATCATTTGTTGCTGGAGGGTCTGAATAGAAAAAGATGGAGGTTATACTTCAGTTATATGCAGTGTTATGAGACCATATCTGGAGTACTACATTCAAAATTAGTCTTCTCAATGAAGAAAAGGAGGGTTATCTTAATAGGAGGCAATGGATAGGCTAGGCATCTATCTGCTCGAGTGGCAGGTGACTGGGTTGAAACGTGTTAAGATTCTGAGCTCTTGATGGGGTAGATGTGGAGAGTAAAACTGCTTTCCTCAAGGGGTAGTAAGAGCTTAGATATTGAATGTTTTAAAGATTGAGATAGATAGATGTTTGATAATAAAATAGGTGAAAATTATTAAGGATGAAGTGTGGAGTTGATACAAGCAGTTCAACTATGATTGTATTTAATACAGTAAATGCTTTGTGCCCTGACAATATTCTGACAATAGTACTGAAGATCTGTGTTCTAGAACTTGCCATAGATTTGGCCAAGCTGTTCTGGTACAGCTCAAATACTGACATATACCTAAAAATGTGAAAAGTTGCTTGTGTGTGTCCTGCCCACAAGAAGCAGAACAAATCCAACTCGACAAATGACTGCCCCATGTGTCTACTCTTAACCATAAGCGAAGTGATGGAAGGGATAAGCAACAGGGCTATCTATCAGAACTTGCTGAGCAACAAATTGCTCCCAGAAGCTCAGTTTGTGTTCTACCAAATTTACTCAGCTCCCAAGCTCACTGCAGCCTTGGTCAGACATGAACACTACAGCTGAAATAAGAAATATCTTTGACAATACCCAAGCTTCATTTAATTGAGGATGGCTTCCAGAATCAATGAGAATCTTGTGGGGGGGTGGGGGGTGGTGGTGGGGTGGGAGGAAACCATCTGCTTGTTAGAATCATACTGAGTATAACAAAATATAACTGTGGTGATTGAAGGACCAATATCTCAGCCACTGGACGTCTCTGCAGAAATTCCTCAGTTGAAGAAAATAGCTCAGCACCTTCTCAAGAGAAATTAGGGATGTTCAATTAAATGCTGCTTCAGCCCGCAAAGCCCACATCTCTAGAGCAAATTATAAAATTAATTATAGGCTGAGAAGCCTACTTACTCCTGATTTGTGTGGCCAGATGATCTTTAGTTGATTCATTAATGACCCACCCTTAATCATAAGGTCAGAAGTAAGGATGTTCGCTGATTATTACATGACATTCAGTTGCTGAAGTAGTCCCCATCCAAATGCAACAAAACCTCGAGAGTATCCAAACCTTTGCTGTTAGGTGGCAATTAATACTTCCATCACAGAAGTGCCAGGCAATAAGTTCAACAAGAGAAAAATTTACTATCACCCAATGGTATTACCATTACTGAATCCTGTACTTTCACCATCGTAGAGTTTTGCATCCACCAGAAATTGGTTACAAAAGCAGGTCAGAGGCCAATAATGCTGCAGCAAGTCCCTCACCTTCTAACTCTCCATTGCCTGTTACCATATACAAAGCTTAAAGTCAGAGGTGTGATAGAAAACTGTCCACTTACCTGGATGAATACTACTTCAACAATTTGATGCCATATGCGACGCAGCAACTTGAGAGGCATCCCGATCACAACCATTCACTCTTCTCACCTCTGATGCACCGTGGTAGCAATGTTTACCTGCTACAGGATGCAGAGACTTAACTAACCAAAATTTCTTATCATGCATCTTCCAAATCCTTGTCCTTAAGCAGCAAAAAGTACAAGGGTGGCAAAAGCATGGGGATACTACCACTTGGACATTGCTCTTGAAGCCACACATCACCCTGACTTGGCAATGTATTGCTGTTCCTTCGCTGTTGCTGGGTGAAAAGTCTGAATATGCCTCCCTACCATTATTATGGATATACCCACACCTGAAAAAAACAGCAGTTGAAAAGAGTAGCTCAGCACCTTCTCAAGAGAAATTAGGGATGTTCAATTAAATGCTGCTTCAGCCCACAAAGCCCACATCTCTAGAGCAAATTATAAAATTAATTATAGGCTGAGAAGCCTACTTGCTTCTGATTTGTGTGGCTAGCCACAATTCAAATGCAGCCCACAAATTTGCCAATGACACCTTGGTTATCCGCAGAATCACAGATGGCAATAAGGAAGTGTACAGGGGTGAGATAGATCAGCTCATTGAGTGGATTCACAACAAACTTGGACTCAATGTTAGCAAAACTGTAGACTTCAGGAGGAAATCAGGAGAACACAAACCAGTCCTCCTTGAGGGGACAGCAGTGGGGAGGGCAAGAAATTGAAATTCCTGGCTGTCAACTTCTCTGACGATTATTATTGGGCAGTCCAAACTAAATTCCTTACCTCCTTATTTGAGGGAGGAGATAAATCTTCACGGGTATAAAGTGGGAGAGAAGATAGCAGAACATTTTATATATAAATGGGATTCAAAATTAATCTCTGGTGAGAAGAAAGTCCCCTTGTTAAAACATTTGATTAATATTTGGAGTAAAATAAATTATCAGATGGGTACTAAGGGGGAACTATCTCCCAAAAACACCCCTGACAATGAGACATACCCCTAACAATGAATAATAAGATTTTAGATGTCTGGTCCCCAAAAGGGATCAGATCTTTTGAGGATTGTTATGAGCAGGGGAAACTTATCTCATTTGAACAATTAAAAAAACAATTTTGGTATTGCTAACAATACAATATTCTGCTCTTTTCAGTTAATGGCATATTTAAGGGATAAAATGGGCCCGACAATGACTCTATCAAAGTGTAGTGATCTCAAGACACTGATTCAAAAGGGAAATACAAAGAAATTTACTTCAGCAATGTATTTATTACTGAAAACAGGGACCCCTAAACAGGGGGATACATAAGTCTAGACAGAAATGGGGATCAGATTTAAATCTGATCAAAATTGGTCTGAACTATGCCAGGACTGTATGACAAATACAATTAATGTCATTTATAGATAGGTGCCATATAACTTTCCGCACCAGCTATATCTCACACCACAAAAGCTAAATAAATTTAAATCAAATATTTCAGATCAATGCTTTAGGTATGGTGAGGAGATAGGAACTTTTCTACGTTTGGGCATGTTGCAAGGTAAGACCCTTTTGGCTAAATCTGGGGAAACTTTTAGAACAAATTACAGGAATCCGATTTCCATAGAACCCAGAATTATTCTTATTGGGGAATATTGCAGCTGCAAAACCCTAAAATGAGATAGTCCCAACATCTAATAATATTTGCTAAGATTGCATTGGCAGTGGCAAGGAAATTATAGTGGTTACTTGAAGGTCTGATTTACATCTAGGTATAGCCCATTGGAAAGCAGAAATGATCTTGAGAAGATTACCTATAACCTAAGAAATAAGTATAACATGTTCTTAAAAACATGGCAGCTATATTCACAAAATAGAGGTGCAAATCTTTAATTGTATCTCATCTCACCCATGATACCCACACTAACACGCCCCCCCCCTTCCGAGATCTAAGTAAATTTTGAAAATGTGAAATTTGTGGGATAGGTGACGGACTTCCAACAATCCCTGTTTCTTTCTTTCCTTTTTCTTTCTATTCTTTTCTTTATCTTATTTACTTTTCATGGGAGGGTGAGGATGGGGTGAGAAGGGATTATGTATCAAAGATTTTTTTTTTACTCTGTATTCAATTTTTTCTGATCTTGTTGATTTCATATTTGGCATATAAAATTTATATGAAATATTCAAAGAAAAAAAATCTCTGATGATCTGTCCATGTTGATGCAATCATGAAGAGGGCTCGCCAGCGGCTATACTTCATGAGGAATTCGAAGAAATTTGGTATGTCACCAAAGTCTTTCAAAAATTTCTACAGCTGTATCATGGAGAGCATTCTGATGGTTGCATCATTCTCTGGTACAGAGGTGCCAAGGCACAGGTCAGGTAAAAGCTCCAGAGAGTTGTTAACTCAGCCAGTTTTCACTCCATCGAAGACATCTACAAGAGATGGTATCTTAGGAAAGCAGCCTCTATCCTCAGGAATCCCCTCACCACCCAGGCCATGCTTTCTTCACTCTTCTACCATCATGAAAAATGTCTAGGAATCTGAAGTCGAGCACCTGATAGCTTAAGGACAGTTTTTTCCCGTCTCCCATCAGATTTCTCAATGAACAATGAACCACAGACACTATTTCACTTTCTCCTAATTTCCTGAATGATTTATTTATTTTTGAAATGTAATTTATAGCAATATTTGCACTGTAATGCTGCCGCAAAACAACAAATTTTGTGACACTTCATGATAATAAATTCTGATCTGTGTGTTAATGTGAGCAGGTTACCACATAACTTCAACAATGTGGCAAATATAACCCAATCCCACAGATTTTGCTTTACTGTGCTAGAATTAATTTTAACTTCCAGAAACAGTAATTCTTAAAGTGTTCAGATTTAACCACAAAATTAATGCCTTTTTTTCAGAATTACATGCAGTTTATCTTGCTGGACTTGCATATATTAGTTCATTTGCACACCTTACACATCAAACTTCTGCATCTAATAGAAAGAATAGCCTCAATTTATCACAAGGCAGAATTGGACTTTTGTTCCAGGGTGAAGGGACAATATGTTAGCATCCAGAAACATTTGTCCAGTTAGTTACTGAGATTCAGCTCTCTGTCTAAATACCTCTGAAACCTTGCTATTGTATCCTCTTTTACTAGCCATCACTCTCCCCTCCTCCATCCCTGACCCATGTAGCATGTTCCAGACACCTACCATTCTGTGTTAAAATCTTGCTTCACCATTCACCTTTAATTCCCCCCCCCCCACCCCACCCCCTCACATTAAACCTATACCCAATAATACTTGGCATTTCCATCTTGGGAAAAAGACCAATGATCCATTTTGTCTATTCCTCGCATAACTTTCTATACTTCCATGAGGCTGTTCCTCACCCTTTGTCATTCCAGAACAATAATAAATTTGTCCAACCTCCTGAAAGGCTGATACTCTCTAATCCAGGCAACCTCCTGTGCACCTCCCCAAAGTGTCCACACCTTTCCAGTGACCAAACGCATTCAATACTCCAGTGTGGACCTGACAAAAGATCTATGCAGCTGGGAAAATGACTTGCAAACTTTTATATTCAACGCTCCGACAAGATGAAGACAAGCGTGGCGTATACCTTCATCACCCTTTCTACTTCTGTGGCCATTTTCAGGGAGCTGTGGACTTAAATGGTCCATCTGCACATCTATGCTGCTAAGGGTCGTGCCATTTAATGTATACTCTCCTCTTACAGTAGACTTTTCGAAATGCAACTCCACATACTTTTCCAGCTTAAAAGCTTTCCTCACTATCCACAATTTTGCCAATTCTTAGATGATCCGTGAACTTACCAATCAGCCATTTTTGTTCAAATCATTCTACCATGACTATATTTCACAAATACCGAAGTTGCCAGCACTCTTCCTTGTAGAACACTACTGGTCACAGACCTCCAGGCAGGAAAATAAGCCAAACCTAATTTAAAACTAATCTACCAAGTCACTTTGGACCCCATGTGGCTTAATCTTCTGAAACAGACTATCTCATAGGATCTTGTCAACTGCTTTACTAAAGTCTATAATGCCAATATATGCCTAGCTTGTTATCAATTGAAAATTTCTCCATCATAAAAAATAGAAGCTTTGACTTCATTGATGGCCAGACGAGTAATTTTGATAAGAGGGAAAGACTGCAGAGCTCCAACTCATATCCAATCGTTACAGGATGTGTTATATTTTGCTGAAGTTTGAAGATAATTAGATCTAATGTTAAAGAGATCAAGAATGAATTTAACAAGATATGGGGCCCATTCATAGACTGTTATTATAAATTGAATACTTAGGCAGGGGTGCTCTGGGATTTCTTATCCAATGTCCAAGAGTCGCTACTTGATTATTTACAATTTATTTGCTGGAGACTGTGTTTAGTGGGAGGGGTTAGATTAGTATGGGGGGGGCCTTATTTTATTAAAAAAATTTCTTTTGTTCTCATTTTTGTTTTTTTCTATAAATAGAAGACATTGGTCAATTTAGATAATCACAATGTGAGGTGAAATTCTCATAAGGATTTTGCACTTTTTTCAAGAATTATACAAGACAATAGATAATTTATATATGGCATATTCTGTATTATATTATAAAACAATTATTATTTAAACAATATATACATCTAATATTTCTCTCTGTCAAATTAATAAAAACATTTTTTTTAAATTCTCCATTTATAAGATCATTTTTGATTTTATTTTAATTATTTTTCCATATGTCATTCTTCATCCAGAATTGAACTGCAGTGCCCCTGTTATGGGATTTTGCTATTTGCTTATTTTAAAAGTTCTTAGCTAATTCCTAGTGATGTCTTTCATAGCAGGTACCTCAAGTATTTCACACCTCATTCATTCACACAGATTTTCATCAGGGTTTCCCTGGGAAGGACAAGAGCACAAGCTTTTCTCTTCCCTAATCTGGGATCAATGAAACCAATTGGGAGAATTGTACTGTGCCCACTGCTGAGATCAAGCAGAACGTTGAATGTAAAACGTTCATATGAAGCATCAAGAGAACCTGGTAGTAACCAGCATATAAAGTAAGATTTAACTGAAAAATATCTTCTCAATGCTAACTACTAATATGAAAATTAATGATAAAACAAATTCAGATATAACTTATTTATATTAGCAAAACATTCATTGACATTAATAACATGTGTTGAATTTTAATGTAAAGTGTATAAAAAAACTAATAATTAATTTATATTGCAAATAATTATTGAATTTATTCTGAAATTATTTTATTTGAAAACAATTATAGTCCCTTGACTGGGTGCAGTTACACACTTCAGCAATATCAAATCTATTTGTTTATTTCAAAGCTGAAGGAGATCTTTTATTTGGAGAGGATGATTGATACAACTCAACCAACATCCAGAATCCACAGAAAATTTTGGTGGTCAGAATATATTTAGCATCAGGTGTGGCTCATGGCATGTGGCATCTCTTTCAGGATAAACAACAACTCATATTACTTTGTACAAAATCAGTGAGTGACTTTCTTATCAACTTATTATGCTAATTCATTTTGCGAAATATTCAAAGATGATGCTTATCTTTCTCAAACATGGAACATTGCTAATTATAAAACAAAGAAGTGTAGCTTTTGTTTAGGAGATCTGAATAAGAGAATATTTTATATGTATTTTTTGAGATGCAGGCTTTAGAAGGCCAACATTTTTGCCTATTCTTAATTACTCTTGAGAAGGTTGGATAAGGTGCCTTCCTGCACTTGTAGTACCACACGGCTGAATTCAAAATTTAGAACCAACAATGAAGAAGGAATTGTAATGTATTTCCATTTTAGATGGCTCGGTGATTTACAGAGAAACCTGCAGATGGTAGTGTTTCTAATAACCAGCTAATCTTGTCCTTCTTGCCAATAGTTTCATGTTTACAGGTCTACCAGAGTAACCTGGGAAAGTAACTGCAGTGAATATTGCTCATGGCACACACTGCAGCTGTAGGTCAGGGACAGAATGAACATTTACTAATATTGGAGGGGATGCCAATCCAGAAGATTACTTTGTTCTGGATGACGTCAAGTTTCTCAAATTGCCATTGGAATTGCAGATAAGTGGTGAGTATTCCATTTTGCTTCTGAATTGTTCCTTGGAAAGTCTTTGAATATCACTTGCAGTAGGATTCCCAACTTTTGACCTCTTGTTGCTTCTCCATTGATTGTATAGTCAATGAAGCAGTCCACATCTAGGTGTAGACTATATCCACTTTTGCATTCCTTCTACTCCCCTAAGGATTGCAAAGAAATCAAGTGAACATCAAGTGAAGGTAAGTCAATTTTATTTTGTGGGAGATAATCATTGGTTGGCATTAGAATGATGTGAATATATTTTCTTCCTGTGAGTACAAGCTGATTTCTCCAGAAGTTTGAGTATTGGTACAAACCTGTATGTTGTTTGTGTTTTATTACATACAGAAAAATATTGCTTCATTTATCAAGGAATTGAACATTGTACAATCATCAGAAAACATCCCCATTCAGCAGAACCTTCTTTGGGAGGAAGGTTATTATTTGGGCCTGGAACTCTGCTATGAGGAATCTTTGCTGTGACTTTCTGTGGCAGGGTTGATTGGCCTCCAACAATCACAACCACTTTCATTTGTGCATAGTATGACTTGAAGTGTTTTACGCCAAATGCCCACTGACATTAGTTTTACCGGGACTCCTTGATGTCACACTCAACATTTCTGACCAATTCCAAAAAGTATTCACTTCACCTCTGGAATTGAGCTCTTTGGTTCATATTAGGACCAAGGCATCAATAAAGTCTGGAGCAGAGTGCTGTAGGAAAAACCAAATTGGGCAACAGTGAGCAGATTATTGGCAAGTGCCAGCGGCTAATACTGTGCTGTTGCTTTTCTGATATTAGAGAGTAACCTGACCACGGATAACGAGCTGCATCAGACTTATCCTACTGTATGTGGGATTTAGAGTCTATACTTTGGAATCTGGAAGGTAATTAATACAATATATCCTCTTGGGCACTTTTTTTTCAATTAGAACTTCCAGCAAGAAGCTTCGTCACCTGGAATCCATCATACAAATTCCATCAAAAATAGTCTATGATCCACAAGGTATTTTCAACCAGCAATTTTCACTCATACCCAAATCCCAGATGTGTGCTTCAGGCAGATGAAGCTCTCCGGCAATATCAAAAATACCTAAAAATTATTCTCTAATTTAATCTAATAGTTACTCTATACATTCATTATGTAATTCCACTGACCAAAATATCCTGAAATAGATGAAGTGATGAGAAATATTTTGAGTTCCGATAGAATATGACATAGAAATGCCAATTCAAACTTTTCAGTCATTGAAGACTTCTATGCTCCTTTCAAGCCTCCACTTATCTTTCTCAACCCGGTCAATCTAATTCCTTAAACCTTCTCTAGATTCTCCCTTTCCATACTCTCATGGTATTTGGCTCAACAACTGCCCATCATAGTATATTCAAAGGTCAAATTTATTGTCTGAGTCCATACACACAACCCTGCAATTCTTTTTAAATTTAGACACACAGCATGGTAATGGGCCATTTCAACCTACGAGTCTGTGCTGCTCAATTAACCTAAACACACCCTGGTATGTTTTGAAAGATGGGAGGAAACCGGAGCACCCAGGGAAAACCCCAAGTTACGCCACTACATTTGAAATGGAAACAGCAAATCTAACATCTACCTCAATTCTATTCCATTGGGAAAGGACGCTGCTGTAGTGAGTCATAGGTAGGAATCAAAAGTGATATTCAATGTGAAAACTTGGCATTTTCCGGAGTTCGTTCACAAATATAGTTATATTAAATAACTGTTAAGCTTTCCTGAAGTAGTTGATTTTTAAAGCCTGCGTATGATCATCTAGCACTTTGCAAGATAACTGTACATAGAGCTTATCTAAAGATAAAGGACTAGAATTTCGATCACAGAGTACATATTTTAAGTGCAATGGGAATATTTTGCAGCAAAAAGTAAATTGTGAAATGTGATCTTTAACTGCATCTATTGCTCACAACGTAACTTTTAATCACACAATCTAATTGAAGCCTCACCTAAACAGTGGCAGGCGTATTTGCAATTGAGACTCCGTGAAGGGCCAGGCTAGAAGGATGAGATCTGCAAACACAACTCCAGGCCCTGCACCTATGTTCCTTGACAGTACTGTCAATTGTTTGCAGTATTTAGGTGCTCTTTGGAAGGGCTCCTGAAACAATAATCTGCTTTTGTTTTTACAGATGCTGCTTAACTGACTAGATTCTTCCAGAAATTCTGCTTTGATTTGAGACAGGTTCTCCGGATAAGTTCAAGAGGGAGTTAGATAAGGTTCTTGTGGACAGGGGAATTAAGGGTTATGGGGAGAAGGCAGGGACAGGGCACTGATACTGGAAGATCAGCTATGATCTAAATGAAGGCTCGATGGGCTGAACGGCCTACTCCAGCACCTATCGTCTATTGTGGAAATTTAGAGAGATTTGGAAGTGAAGAAATTTAGGTATGTCTTGAATATTGCAGGAATAAAATCATCTCACTGCTCTTTTTTTTAAAGAAATGAGTGGTTTACCCAGGCCACAGCAATACTCCAGCACTACCAAGGGCAGGAGGAGAGAGGCAAAAGGCAGACATTCCCCTCGAACTCTCACTCCACTGGATCTTGGTGCATGGAGTATAGCAGCCTATGCTCAGATGCAGCAAGATATCATCATCAATTGTACTTCGAATTATAAATGGAAAATGAACAAGGCACCTCACAATGCGAGGCAATATCCATTTGTATTGTGGAAGTCTCTTTTTAATAATCAATGGTATTACCATTACTGGTTCTCACAAGGGCTACATGCTGGGATGATCATCAGCCAGAAAGTGATTTCATTTCCATGAGTGCAAGAGTATGCTGGAAGCTTTGTGAATGAGCTAACCTTTTATTTTGGAAGCAAAGAGTCTGCAGAAGGACTTAGACAGATTGTGGGATTAGGCAAGGAAATGGCAGATGGAATACAATGCAGAAAAGTGTATGATCAAGCACTTTGGTGGAAGGAATAAAGGTGTTGACCATTTTTTTTAAAGGTTCTCCCAATGGTTATTCCTAGAGTAATGAAGGCAGAATCTGAGCTTCTCGCTCTCATACCTTGGATGGCTTTTACCTATGAACGCTGCATCCCTGCACCATTGTGGGATGCAAAATTGTTCATTTGGAGCTGGCCATCATTTCTGTTCCAGGCACCAAACAAAGTTGCATGCAAGGTTGCAATTGTTCTCTTCCATTGCCATTGTACATCTCTTGCAGGTTTGAAAGCAGGTCAAACAACGTTCCAAGTATTTATCGCACTCTCTTCAACTTTTGTCTCCAAGCTGATGCAATGGTGCCTTCAGCTAAGTCCTCTGTTATAGAATTGGTCTCATAACCAATCTTGCCCTCATGGCAAGTGACACATCATGTGGTTGGTCATGAGGCAGAAATTATTATGGCTGAAGTGGAAAGTGGGAAGTAGAAAAGATTAGATATCCTCATGGATTGTTGAACTGACCAATGACGTCAATTGGCATTGGATAGTCTGAGCAGATGCAAAGGCCTCCTGAAATAGTCTGCACTTTTAATGTGTAACTGAGCAGTCTTACAATTGGTGACCCCTAGGCATGAAAAATGAGTGTAGGGTAAGCATGAAAATCGTTTACCACTGGACAGGGTCAAATTGACATGATGTCCTGCACAGCACCATCTTAGTATGTTTCTTTGTACAAGTTAATCCCTCTATCAAGATGTTTTATTTTAAATATAGTAAGCGCTGGGAGGAGCAATTTTAACAGCAGCTAATGGGAAAGGAACTGAACAAATGTCAAAGTCCTTTGAACATAAAATAGACATTTCAGGTTTCCTGCATCTGCTTTAGCATAATGTTATTTTGAGTGAGTTCGACTACATACCAGTCAAGTACACAACCATAATGCTCTCCAGCAGCTATCTGTTGAACAGATCCATGGAGCTGATGAATAGATACACCACATGGTTTTGCAACGAATTTAATGTTGATTCCCAGTCCCAGTTGTCCCTGTCAACGGAAAAGTGAGGGCACAGCCTGTATGTCCATTAAAGAATAATGACAAAGGTCAAGAATAATGTATAGAACAGCAGCTCTATAAAATAGAGATGAGTTTAGGTTCATAGGTATGAAGTGGTTGGTTTGAAGGTAGATTGTTATCAGTTAGTTTACAGCAATATGTAAATTTATGAGAATGAGCCTGTCATGCATTTTACAGGCATCCTGCACACAGAAATAACATTGAGTATTGCACAAACTGTTAGTGTTAAAACTAATCAATGTTGCAACTGTAAAGACATGGTAGGAATTATGTTTATTGTTGGTTAAATCACAACTGTTGACAGAGTGCCCAGCTCTGACTGAAATGAAATGCAGGGAGAAATAAATTTCACTAACCACGAAACAAACATTGTTTTTAATCTTTCCATCTCAATAAAGCTGATGTAGTTGAAAATGTAATGTCACAACAGTTAATAATCGACTAGAAATTAAAATAATCATCCAACAATTTCTACTTCAGGCTATTTAAACTTCCTATAGTATTGGGAAAAAATTAGAGCACATCTCAATGCAGGAACTATTTGTATTTGCTCTTTTTGATATTATATTTTAGTTTCAATTTAATCAAAGAAACCTGCTTAATGATAGATTTTTATAGAAGGACTTCCTTTTCTTTATGTGTATCCACACAAATCCTCTACCCATCTCACCAAGGACTAAATGTGTTAAGGCCCTTTCTACTCTATTTTCCTTCCTTTGCCTGTCCAGGTTCTTTCTTCTGTCATATTTCTTTGAGAATGTTCTAAAGGTTTTAGGATTTCATCACTGGATGCAAACATAAAACTACAATATTTTAAAATTTATTTTTATTTTTTGCTTTTTTTACGGTTTTTACTATGGTTTTGTCGAGACTCTCATTTGTTCAAAGCAATATTTATTTATTTGTATAGATACAATACTTGTTCTGCATATGTATTATTTACTGGAGGACAGGAGAATGCACTTTCATTGGGTTGACTTGAGGAGATCTCTACAAACTAGGAATTAGTTCCAGTAGAAATCATATAAAAATAACCTTGTATTTGTACACCTTAAAGATTATCTCATGCTTGAAGGGTTAACACACTTGCACTTTGGTAGTCTCGTATACTTTCTCTCCTGTATTCTTGATCTATTCAGTCATTTGCCAGTGAGGGGAGAATAAATGCCTTGTGTTCACATGGTTCAAATTCTAATAGTACATCTGTTTGACAGTTAATTGTAATCCACACTATCTTAATCTGTGTAAGTAAGTATTGATCTACATTAACTTACACATCAAGATCATGTTTTCACATGCTGGGGAAGTACAGCCATGAGCACAGATTTCTCGTCTGAGCTCATTAACCCTATTTTGGAAGAAAAACCGAAGCCATTACAAACGTCAATTCAGGCAGACTCCATGATAAAGGCAGACAAGAAGTGACAACATTTATTAGAAAGACCTTCCAAACTTTAACTAAGAGCCCATAACACCTGAAATGTTAAATAGTATCTTCTCTCCACTCGTATGATGCAATTTTTCCAATTGTTTTCACCCTAGTGAAGATGATATTTGGTGATTTGAAACAAGCTGAATAACTCCTAATGCTGTTCCCACCTCATTTGATAGAGCCGTGCCAAACCACAGCACCACTGCCAAAGGAGGAATGCTAGAGCCTGACAATGTTAAAGGAAGTTCTGTATCTTGGGGCATTTTGTTTTTTATTCACAACAAAATTGAAATGAATAGAATTATGTCTAAATCTCAATGGATTAGCTATCATTGAATTTATTTCCTTTTCTATGAAAGATGTGATTTTTGGTTCTAATCATTTTGGTTTTATTCAAATAAAATAATAGCTTTAGTATCATAACACATGGCTACAGGCCAGATCCTGCTGAAGCAGCAGGTTGCCTGGACATACCTTCTCTGAGTGAGGAAGGCTTAGTCGGCTGGCACTCTGCCCTTGGGAGATATCCTGTGAGGCAGAGCAGGATCTGAGAGATGAGAAAACCTCCATCATATGAATGCTATGATAACTTTTGACAGCTCATGACTGTATTACCTAAACTTTTTATAAGTACGTCTGGTAGAGATATTTAAACACTATTCAAATAGATGTTGATAATAGTCATTATTAAAATAAAATGCTTAATTTAAATATTACCAATTAATGCATTAGAATTAAGTAAAATAATAGCTTGTACCAAAACATGCTTACACATATGAATGTGTAAGCAAATGAATGGAGTTTCTGTTCAAATGTTAAACCCTTCTTGAGTTTTAACATAAGTTAATGGGGACAGATTTCAAACCGAATCCACTCCTTTCTCCGGACCATCATTACTCCACCACCATATTCAAGAAGGGACCCATTTCAATTTGCCTGTAGAAGAAACCATTCCACAGATGTTGCTATAGCCTTGTAGCTTCCCTCCGTCCTGGCCCACCTGGAGAACAATACCTCAGATGCCAGAAGGCTGTTCATTGACTTCAGCTTGGCATTTAATACGATCATTCTGCAGAGGCTATTGGAGAGGCTGTCCTGGCTGGGACTAAATATCCCTCTCAGTAACTGGATCCTGGACTTCCTAATGGAAAGACCACAAGTCTGTCCAGGTTGGTATATTGAAAACGTCGAGCACCGTCATGCTGAGCACTGCCGCACCTCAAGGTGGCAGCGCTCAGCCCGCTCCTGTTCACACTACTGACTGCCCCACGACTGCAACGCCAGATCCAGCTCCAACAGTGTCATCAAGTTTGTAGATGATATAACAGTAGTTGGCAACAACGATGAATCACACTACAGAGAAAAGGTGGAAAAACATGAAATCTTGTGAGAGTAACAAACTGAGATTCAATGTGGACAAGACAAAGGAGATGATTATGGACTTCAGGAGGACCAGGAATAACAACCTTCCACTACACATCAACAACTCTAGAAGAGAGAGTGGAGAGCACCAAGTTTCTTGGAGTTAACTAGTAACTTATCGTGGACACTCAACATCTCCTCACTTGTCAGGAACACACGCAACAGTGACTGCACTTCCTGAGAAGTCTGAAGGAGTCAAGGCTACTGGCTACCATTATGTCAACCTTCTATAGGAGCTCTATCGAGAATGTTCTGGCCGGCTGCATCACAATGTGGTGCGGTCGCTGCAGAGAAAGGGATCAGAGGTCAATCCACAGGACCACAAGAGTGACAGAGAGGATCACTGGAGTCTCTTCCCCTCACCCCCCCATCCCCATTGACGAGATCTAGTGGGATCGTTTTTGGAGAGGGTGCGCAAGTCATTGAGGACTCTTTCCACCCTGCACAAGGCATCTTTCAGCTGAACTGTCATGGAAAAGATACAGGAATATCAGAGCCAACACCGCCAAGCTGAGGAACAGCTTCTTCCCATGGGCAGTGAGAATGCTAAATGATCAAAGGAACTTCTCACACTAACCAGCCGAGAGTCTCACAATCATGAAACAATTCTATTTATTTATTTGTACAGATGAAATACTTGTGCTGCAAATGTATCATTTCTCTGTATTAGTGTTATGTCTGTGTGTTTTTGCACTGAGGACCAGAGGATGTTGTTCTTGTACAATCAGATGACAATAAACTTGACTTAACTTTACTGAGTCAATAAGGGAGGAGAGGACAAACGTGCCATCATCTAAATTCCAGCTTGCAATATGTTTTCATATTTCTCTGGGCATGGAGGGAAGTTTAGGTAAATTGAATCACAATTACCTGATAGGTGGTGACTCTCTAGGTTGACTTGTAGTCAATTCAGTTTGACCCCTGATTGTATTTTATTTGTACTTAACATTTCAATAAATTTTTTAAAAAGTGCCTGGGATGTAACAGTGGCATATATCAAAGGGATGCTCTTTTGTCAGGCTTTAAAGAATGGATTATGAAATTGGGTATGGAGAAAGAGTTGCAAATTCACTTGCAAATTCACTTCACATATATAATTGAGCCAATTGTGTCTGGGATACATTGTATGTAAATAAATGTTATTTAAAAAAAATAAGGATTTCTTCTGAATAGGTTTGTCCTAGTGAATCTACTTGACAAGATTAGCAAATGTAGTAGATGACAGAGGGCCTATAATTTGTTTAAATGCAAACTTTAAAAACTAATTTGATAACATTTCTGAAAGATAATGTTGAAGCGCATGGAATTCTGGATGAATTATGAGGATATGGATTGCTTAGGAAATTGACTGAAGAGAATGAGGCAGAATTTAGGGATAATGGGTGTGCTTTTAAGGTGACAGGTGTGATTAATGTTGTCTCACAAGGATCTGTGTTGGGACCTCAACCATTCATTCCTTTTCTTAACAATGTAGTTGATGTACCAGTTCAAAAATGGCACAAATATAGGATCATTGAAAGTGATTGATGAACGCATAAAATTACCAAGAGGAGTTAGCCGATGAAGCAAATGGATAAATTTGGCAGAAATAGATTTAAATGTGAGCTTAAACATGGATAGAATGTGAGAAAAACTGTGAATAGAAATAAAAGCAGAGGAAATCAAGGAGATTTAAAGGTACATGTTTCTAGATCAATAAAATGCCGCAAGTAGTTATAGAAAATGAACAAAAAGGCTAATGCAGGACTGTAAAATTACAAATGGTAGGTTATAAATTTATGTTCCACCTACTTCATCAAATCTGGAATTGTATATTCATTTCTGGACACCACATCTAAAGAAGCCATTGGAGGATATGAAGCCTTAATTAACCAGGATGCGCTAAGGACCCTGCTGGTTAGATTATGAGCAGAAATTACATAGACATGTTTGTATTTCTTTAGAAGGTTAAGGGGACCTGAATGAAGATTTCAAGATATTAAAGCGATCTATTGTGATAAATAGACCAAAATGGTTTTGACTGGTGGGGGAGTACAGGAATACCAGCCAAAGTCAGCAGATTTGAATCATACTTCCAAGGCATGTTCAGTTTAATTTAAAATTTTGCAATGCAGACTCTTGTTAATTAAAACGTTTAAAGCATATGAACCAAAGCTTATTGTATGAAGTTAGCCTTCGGACACGATCTCATTAAATGATTGGCTTGACTTGTGAAAACTATTCCTGTTTCAATGTTTTATACATGAAACTGTGAATCAGGAAAATAAAGCAAAAAGAATGTTTTAATTCCTACTTTTTTGGTCAATTTTCTGCTGAAAGTTCGGGTGTTTTCTGAACATTTCCACAAACCCACGTTCCCAATACTTGAGGTAATTGTAATGGCATGTGCACACCCACAACCACAGGGACAGATAAGGTGGTGGATATGGTGGTGGTTATGGTGGTGGCGTACTATACTCAACCTCCTCTTGGGAATTAAATCTACTGCTCTCAACTGGCCTGACACATATGTGACATAAGATTGACAATAGTTGAATCAGAAATGGTACCTGATAAGCCACCTTGTTCAAGAAAATCAGGCATGGGGCAATTAATTCTGGCCTTGCCAGTGATTCAACATCCCAAAAAAATTAATGACTAAAAATGGATGGATGCATGTGTGCGCATTATCTTGACTGATTGTGTCCTTCTCCATGCATGAGAAACGAACACATTTCACTCACATACCACAGAAGTACCACAATTAGTTTTCCCTCCTTTCCCTATAGCCACTTTCAGGTGGAATAGCTGGGAGAATGCGGCTCCAGAGCCGGCTGTGGGTGTGTGAGAAGCGACATTCAGATGGCAGTGCTGAAGGCGCTGCTCTGGCACCTGAAAGGCCCGCAACGGGGAGAGGCGCTGCGGAGCAAATGCCAGCTCCTGTTGACTGTGGCTGTAGTCCTGCCCACTGCCGCTGCTGCTTTCAGGTGCCTAGGGGGAGCACACAGAAGCGGAGAATACACCTATACACCTACCCAAGGAGGGTTGGGTAAGCACTCCTCGGGTCAGAGTTCTCCGCTTTCAGGTGGCCTCTCAACAGCTGCATTCAGGTATTTTAGGCAGCTTTATGTTGGGGTATTCTGGCCATCCATCTGAAAGCAGCTTAAGACTTCTTGTGAAATCTTTACTATACACAGTTCAATAAACCCAGTGTGGTATCTTCCATTCTGTTTTGCTTAATTGTTCCCTTTACCATACAAGATGCTAAAATCATTTATTCTCAGTGTGATTGGAGGGTAACATACTCTAGCAAAATGTCTGCAATATTTTCTCTTATAGTCTTTTAAATCTGTTCAAACTTTTGAAAAAAAAACAACCTTTAATAAAAACAATGTTTCTTTTCTTTTTTTGGTTTGTCACTAAAACATTCCGATATTTGGACAGGTACGAGGTAGATCACTGTTCATTATGAATGTGAACTTGGGTGTGTTGCTGCGGAGACCTGCTAAATCTGAAAATGCATCCAATCTTCAGTGTCCATATTCAGGACAAGAACAGAGCAAATCAGCAGGAAATAAATAATTTATGTCTTAATCTGTGAATGTGCTTAAGGACACCTCAGGTATATAGCTATAACAGGACTGAAATCTCTCAGTCAGGTTGAGCCTGTCGTATATTGAACACATGGATCCAAAAGTGCTGAGTCTCTGCCTGCAGCAATAGCTGTGGCGCAAGTAAATCCATTGGTGAGTGAGTTTAGTGATAAAAGACAAGTACAAGCCTCGGGGCGGATTTTATCTGTATGATATGTGGGTTCTGAAATTGTAAACCTGTTCTCTATCAAGGGATTTGTGATTTTGATACACATTGAAAATGTAGACTCCAAAATGAAAAAAAGTAATACCTTACATTTCCTATGTATTTGTTGTTAAAAACAGTGCATCTTCTCACTATGCACTGCAGGTATCTAAAACCTCACTGTTACTAAAGTTGCAGGATTCTAATTTAAAGGAAATTTTATTGGCATATATTCTCCCAGTGCCATACATGATACTTTTTATTGGACCAACTTAATGGATGTGAAGTACAGAAGCTTTAGAGACCACGTGATGTTATTCAGGTGTGAGAGCAACTTTGCCAGGAAAAGAATGGAATTTGGGTGACTACTGAAATCAGCGACCAACCACTTGGCAATTATTTTAATCTTCAATTATCTTTGTAATATTATTTAAAAACTTTGCCTTACTGTGTTAATTATTAACAGCATTGTTCTTAGGTGGGAATCTATTGGAGAAAAAGACTATTATCCTGCATGCAAACCATCAGTTATTGAGGGAAAATTCTCCAACTTTGGATCCTGATGTTTTTAAACAATTGCCCCCAACCCTTAACTCTTTGGATACACAGTTACTTAAGGGATGAGAGATGGATTTACATTTAATATTACCTTGCACCTTATTTCTTAACCTAATGATACTGAAATCTGTTTCGTGGAATGTCACAAAATTCCTTCCTCTTTCTATTGGCCTTCATTCAAGTGAAAGAGGGAATTTTGATTTGGCTTTGCATCAATATAATAGATTCAGAATGAAAGTGGTCTATTGTACTAAAATATTTGGTGTAATTTTGTCTTATTCTCTTCCCCATCTCTTGTATCCTTAACATCTTTCTTTAATATAATCATATTGGGTTGCTTTTGCTTAAACATTGTGAATGGTCAGCTTTAGTAGTTAATTGCAACAATTAGCTTTTGTTCAGGTGCATGAAAACCTCATCGCACATCATATTTCATCTTTGCAATATTAACCATATAACCATTTACGGAGCGGAAACAGGCCATGTTGGCCTTTCGAGTCCACACCGGTTCACTGATTTTGTGCGCCCTCTTCAGGCGTTGGTCCCGGTAGATCTTCATTCAATAACGATGGGCGAATTTAAAACATGAAACAATTTTTGGGAGTTTCTTGAAAGGCTAGAAGAAGTGAGACAAAACCAAATGTTTTTTTTTTAAAAGCAATCCATAGTTAGGACTGGTGATGAAAGATCAATGTCTGGAAAAGACAAGTCAGAAATCAAGCAGAATTCCAGTCTGAGAAATGGGCAGAGCTGGGAAAGTTCTTTTGCGAGTTTCTCGCATTCTGCCATTATGACATCAGAAACAAAAACATTACTCCCATGTGTAAATGGAATATCGATGACATTTCTGGTGAATTACAGTAGCAGAGGATAAACAGCGTGGAAATGACCTCTTTCCATCATGCTGAAGTCTGTGGTCATTACTTGCTTTAAAAACAAAAGGACCATGCAGTCTATTTTCTGAGGAACATGAAAAAAAACCCAGAACTTACTAAAGACAAGGTGATGCTTTTTTTTTTGGAATGTATGGCATATTAAAGGACTGCAGATCCATGGATTTGCTGGACTTTTAAGGCAGAGGTAGATAAGGTAGAAAAGGCATGGTTGGCATAGGGGTTAGTGCAATACCTATACAGCGCCAGCGATCAGGACTGGGGATTGAATCCCGTGCTGTCAGTAAGGAGTTTGTATGTTCGCCCCTTGTCTGCATGGGTTGTCCCTGGGGGCTCTGGTTTCTTCCCACTGTTCAAAACTGTGAAAGTTAATTCGGTGTAAATTGGGCGGCACAGACTCGTTAGCCGAAATGGCCTGTTACTGTACTTTTATGTCTAAATTTCAAAATTTATATTAAAAAAATATCATTTGGAAGAACATTTGGGAAATTGCTCTTAAAATGAAAAATGTTTGTAGAAATGGGAGGGTGGGAAACAACAGTGGCAAGTGAGATTGATAACAATGAAACTGAAAGGAGGTTTGAAAACTGACTTTGGTGAGCATATTCTCAATTTCACTGGGATCTTATGCTGTCATCACATTATAATGAAATTTAATAAATTTTTTGAGCACAGTTTGCAGTTTACATAAGCATCAACATCCAAACATTATTTATTATTCCTTAAAAAACACACCTTTCCTGACATTGCTCCCAGCAAAAAAAAACTATACATTTGTATGCGATATCTGTGGTGATCAGTGAATTCAGCTTGTGTACTGAGTCTTTTCTCAGGTAGTTGGAGGCCCAGTATCAGTAATACTGGTTGACTGCTGCTCAGAGTAGATCATTATAATAAATGTGACTTAAACACAAGGCACTAAGTTATGAATTAGTATGTATGAAATGTGTAGCAACCTACTTCACAGAAGTAAAATAGCTCTATTTATTGCATTATTTATTCTGTTTAGCTGAGTAAAAAGTTGTGAGAAATATTATATGAAAAAATATCTTGTTTTTCAAAACAATAATTAACAATTCCTAAAAAAATACATGACAATAAATTGTTACTTTAGCAAAGAAGACAGTCTTTTAGGAGAACCGTGTGGGTGGCAATTGCACAAAAGAAAATAATTTTTATTTTAATTTCTTTTTGTTTAAAATTTCCAGTTTTGTCTCACCTTTTGCAGTTTTAAATTGAACCTGTTTGTCCTTTGAAACATTTTATATCTCAGAGTTAGCTGGGTTTTTCAGGAGATACAGTTGTTTCTATTACATGTTTGAAGCAGAAATGAATCAAATTTGAGGACAAAATTGATAGAGAGATTGATAGTTTTTAAAGATTCACATCCAAGGACTATTTCCAGAAGCAACTCTTGCCAAAGGAGATTTTTTTTCAGAAAAAGGATCAAGATAATGAACATAAATGTACAAGGGACTAAGTATGAATGTCCCTGATGAAGAACTAGGGACAAGTCGTGCAAGTTTAGTATGCCCTAGTGAGCAGTTTTGGGCTCCATTTCTAAAGAAAGATGTGCTGACGTTGGAGAGGGTCTAGAAGAGGTTTATGAGAATGATCCCAGGGATGAGAAGTTTAATGTCCAAGGACCATTTGATGGCTCTGGGCCTGTACTTGTCAGAGTTTAGAAGAATGCGGGAAGATCTCATTGAAAGCTACCAAATTTTGCAAGGGCTTGATAGAATGGACGTAAAGACATTTCCAGTAATGGGAGAGTCTAGGACCAGAGGGCGCAGCCTCAGAATAAAAGGACATCCCTTTAGAACAGAGATGAGGAGAAATTTCTTCAGCCAGAGGGTGGTTAATCTGTGGAATTCATTGCCACAGGCAGCTGTGAAAGCCAAATCATTGGGTATATCTAAAGCAGAAATTGATAGGATTAGTAAAGGTGTCAAAAGTTATGGGGAGAAGAAAAGGCTGAAAGGAAAAGTACTTTAGCCATGATTTGAAATGTGGGGTCCATTCGATATGCTGAATGGCCAAATTCAACTCTTACATCTTATTGTCTTACAATCTTTTACATCCTCAAGTGTCCAGCATGTGGACCATACACACAAGGATAATGGGAATGAATGAGACCTGGAGGCTAATATAACTTGCATTAGATCCAATACTCTAACAAACTGAATGACCTCATGAAACAATGAATGCATCATTAAATTTCATATCCAACAAGTACATAGATGCTAAGTATATTAAAAACTCCAAGTATTGCTCAAATTGCAACAGGCAGGACTCATACAACTTAAACAGGAGTCAGTTGGACTCAGGTATACCATAACATTATCTATTTAAGTTATGTTGTGAAGGTCACACCAACATCTCACACTTTGCAGCTACTGCCATCTCTTCAACTACATCACCGTAACTATATTAAATGTATTGCATTATAATCACTCTCTCCAATCTCTTGCAGGACAAAGTGGCACACATTCTGAACCAATGGTAACTTGTTATAAAACTATACCTACACATTTCACCTGAGGGGAGAAGACAGGGATGCTGGTGGCCAAGAACAGAGTCAAACCACCCAAGATAATGGCGTCCTCATATCTCTCCTGATTTACAAGACAAAAATGTTGTAAACATGAACCTCTTACTTCTTTCATGTCTTCAACATATCACTTTTTTATTTTGCTTTTTAAAAAATATTTTATTTTTGTTTTCACAGGCTTACAAAATCCAATATTCAAAGCCGTCCATGTACATATGATTACCCAAAGTCCCCACCGACCTCAGTGAATACATTCCAAACACCTACCTTGATCCCAATCATCGTGGGGCACACGACCCTTATCGAATCCTGTTATGAAAAGAAATCACAATGGCTATGCCATTCAAAAAATAAACACTAAAGAGAAAAGAAAAGAACTCAAAAGAAAAAGAAAATAAGGACCTGAATAAGAAAAGTGCTTCGTCTCCACCAAGTCCCATTTCCGTATTCACACCTCTGGCTTTAATGGGATCATTTTAACCTTATCCCCATTAAAAAGGATGGGAAATCAATCTATCTGAGTATATTTCTGGTTTTTTTCCATTCATTTTATTTTATTTGATTATAAATATCCAAGCCCTGGAACCAATAATGCAGTTCAGTAGCAACTGGAAGACAGATATGAAGGAGATACACATTTTCTAGTTTCACACACACAGCCAGCAGGTCAGATGCTGGTGCTCTCCATAATTTAGAAGATTCTCAACCTTTTTTTCTGCTATGGGCCCAGAGGACTCTGCTCAAAGTTTATGGGCCTCCTTCCCTGTGAAGTAGTCAAGTTTTGCTTTCTTCCATGCCTCTCTCTGACCATCCACATAAAAACATAAAACATATTTATGTTACGTGAGGTGAAAGAAAAACAAGGCTCTTACTTTAATGTGCTGTGGCACCTATGCTGATCTTGAGAGTAGAAATGAGGTAGAATTATGACATACAATGCAGTGGCACAGTTAGCTCAACACTGTTGCAGTGCCAATAACTGGGGTCCAAATTTATAGTTGCCTGTAAGGAGTTTGTACACTCAACCCAGATCTGAGTGGGTTTCCTCTAAGTGCTCCGGTTTCCTTCCATCATTCAAAACATATCAGGGTTGTAGATTAATTGGGTGGCATGGGCTGAAAGGGCCTGTTACTGTGCTCTATGTCGAAGTATAAATTTTAAAGCATTTAAATATAATTTAAACATTTAAATGTAAAAATAAGGTTTTTGTAAGATTACAGGCAGAGATACCAAATACCTGGAAGAAGATGTCAAACTAATGCATATTACAACAGTGCAAAATGAAGCCTGTTCCAATTCAATGAACTGGGAGGAGCCTTGCATCAGTCCGTCACAGATCTCTGGGCACATGTTCTATAGTGGAAGAAATGATCATCACCAAATATTCAGATCCATCTGCTTCCATTACATCACAAACTGCAACAACCTCAAATCTGGGCACAGCAGCAGGAGCTGAAATGGATAACAACTTGGTGCCCATACATAAATGAACGTGTGCACTATGGTCAGAATCTTGCAAGTCTCTGGGCACACACAATGCTAATCCATTTCAATTTTCCAGCCAACACTGAGGATATCTACCAACGAGTTTCTTAATTTTTCATCCTTTCTGCATCTTCCAAACAACCTCTTCCCCTTTATGGGTAGGTGTTGGGAACCAAAATTTGAGATTATCCTATCTACTTAAGAATACTAATAATATTAATAAATTTTCTGTCACAGTTCTCTAGAGTCTGCAAGCTAATACCTCATGAAAGGGAAACATATCCAGTATGTATATGCATAATGTAGACACATCTTCCATCCTTAACACACCACAGCTAACCTGACAATAAGTTTGCTGCAGATTTCAGATTTATTGTCAGAGTACTGTACATACACAAAATCACATACAACCCTGAGATTCTTCTATTCCTGCGGGACCATCAGAATGACCACTAACAAAACTGTACATAGCGTAAACATGTAAACAATCAAAGAAATGGAGACAGATCATGAATGTAAACAAACTGACTGCGCAATACAGAGAGAACAAAAAGAAAATCAATAAAGTCTGCAAGTAAGAGACCTTAAATGAGCCCCTGATTGAGTTTGTCATTTAGGAATCTGATGGCGGAGGGGTAGCAGCTGTTCCTAAACCTGATAGTGCGAGTCTTGTGGCACCTGTACCTCTTTCCTAATGTCAGCAGTGAGAACAGAGCGTGTGCTGGGTGGTGTGGGTCTTTGATGGTTGTTGCTGCTCTCCGATGGCAGCGTTCCCTGCAGATGTATTCAATAGTGGGGAGGGTTTTGCTAGAAGCTAATAATTCTTGGCACTGCATGGACAAGTCACACCTTATCTTTTAGGCATTGTTTTACCTTACCAAGGAGATATTTTTCTTTCTTTATTGTCCCTCTCTTTTTGATTATATAGAGCCTCTTAATCAAACTAAGCTCAGCTTCCGTATCCCTAGGGCAGCTTCTCTTAGCTCCCTGTCAAAATGCGTTGAAACACAATCAATCTTGTTCTTGTGCTTGGATGGTGGAAGTGCCACAACATGAACAGTGTGCTGCTATGCTCACACCGTGAAGCCTGGGTGACAAAAGTTTTTTTTACAAGAAGCTGACTGTACTTAGGGTTATGAATATGCAATGAATCTCATTAGCATTGAAGCGCTGGAGCTGGGGCTGACACCCTGAGCCACTTTTAGTTGTTGCTGAATTGTATAATGAATTGTCTCTCTTTCAATCAAAATCTTTTCTGTCATGAGTACCCTTCCAAAGGGGGTAGCCAGTCCAAGAATACCAGTCCACAGCAGAAATTAATTGCAGGCACCCCAGTTGTTTTTGTTAAACAACATTGTGATAGTGTTCCAAATGTCAAAATAAAAAGATATATTAACATTTTTGTAAGCTGCAGTGGCGGCAAATAAAACCACATGAAGGCGGTTAATGTGAAGGGAGACACAAAACATCCACTGGCCCAGCTGTTAATTTATTGTTGTTTTGAATAGGAATGATTCCAGCAAGGTTACTCAAACCTAACTCTCAGTATCTCCTCATTTGTTTCTTTTCTCTTTGGACAAAACACTCTCCTTTATATCTAACTAAATGAAATGAGGGCTAATTTGCAGTGAGTTCATGCATACATTATAAGCCTAACATAAAAGATAACATCCTCTTCCTCTCAAAAAAAATCATTTTTTAAATATTTTGGCATAGCTCACTATTGAGCTTGCCTTATTTCTTGACCCAAGAAATGTCCCCCAAGCAGTGTACATTTCCAAGGGCTGAGAAAAGTAATAAACAGAAACAATATATACATGTTGAAGTCAAATATCAAACATGAGGCTGGTTTAAAATAAATGCAGTTCTGACAAAAGTGTCTCAAGTATCATACATCAAACACTTGTTACCTCTCTTGGCCTTTGTGATTGCACATGACTGGGAACAAGTCAGTGATAAAATGTGAAGAAAGATGAAACCAATCCAGCTCTTTTTAAAGATCATCAATCACTCGACACAACCATGATATTATTAGTTCAAGTAAAGCCCTGCTCTTCCATTTTATGGACATCATAAAAAGCCTAGCTCCTCAGCTACCATGGGAATTCATTTTTATGGGAAACATCTTAGAGGGAACCAATCCGGACTGGGGGCATAACAAGCTACTGAATAATTCAGAGCTCTTCACCATCCTCTATTTTAAACACATCCAGTGAGACAATGTTTAATTGGTATACATTTGTGTTTTTGAAACAGATTACCACAGAATTATTGAGAAAGCATAATACATTAATGTTTTGCAGTCTAGTCTTTAATGTGTGCTATGCTCATATTAAAACAGGTAACACAATAAAACTGTCCAGAAATTGATTTGTATGATGAATTTTCATTCACCATTGAGGCCCATTTCTTTTCTGGAATGAAAGAAAATAGTGATCATTTCCAGGTCACTTCATGACAACCTGGAAAATTGACCAAGACCTTACAGATGAGAGCCACCCTTGGAAAGGCAGAGAATATAGTAAATCACAGACCTGTTCGTCTGACAAATGATTGAATCTCTTATTAAGGAAGTAGCAACAGGAAACTGAGAAATAGGGTTGGATATGAATTTCTGAAAAGGAAGTCATGTTTGACAAGATTGAAAAAGTTTTTTGAGGTTTGTTATTAGCATAAGAGGGGCCAATGCACCATCAGTACTGAACCATCGCAGGGTTGTGATCTAAGCGCCCCTGCTCGTCTCACTTCACACCTACGACTATGTAGCTCGGTATGACAATAATGCCATCTACAAATTTGCTGACGATACCACATTAGTGGGTTGTATAAAGAAGGGTGATGAGTCAGCATGCAGGAGGGAGATTGAAAACTTGGCTGAATGGTGCAACAACAACCTTGCTCGCAATGTCACCAAATCTAAGGAGCTGATTGTTGACTGCAGGAAAGGAAAGCCAGAGGTGTACGATCCAGTGATCATTGGGTGAGGGGGAATCAGAGGTGGAGAGGGTGAGCAATTTTAAGTTATTGGGAGTCACTATCTCGGAGGATCTCTCTGGATCCAACACACTAATGGCTTTGTGAAGAAAGCACGTCAGCGCCTCTAATTCCTCAGGAGTTTGCGGAGATTTGGTAGGACACCAGAAACCTTGGCAAATTTCTACGGATGTGTGGTGGAAAGGGTGCTGACTGGTTACATCATGGTCTGATATGGGTCACCAATACTGTGAGCATAAAGCCCTCCAAAAGGAAGTGGACACAGCCCAGGACATCACAAACAAAACCTTCATCACTATCAAGAACATCTATGTGGAACAATGTTATCGGAGAGTTCCAGCAAACATCAAGCATCCACACCACCCAACACACACTCTATTCTCACTGCTGCCATCAAGGAAGAGGTATAGGTGCCATTAGGTTCAGGAACAGCTGCTACCCCTCCACCATCAGATTCCTCAACGACAAACTCAATCAGGGGCTCATTTATTCTCTCTGTATTACAGTCATTTTATTTATATTCATTATCTGTTTACTGTTCCTTATTTTTTTACTTGTAAACACCATGTACAGTATTTTTGCACTACCAATAAGTGGTAATTCAGCATCGCCCACAGAAAATAGGAATCTCTGGGTTGTATGTGATGCTATGTATGTACTCTGACAATAAATCTGATATCTGAATCAAAGGGGGGTGCTGTATGTGGACTTTCAAAAGGTATTTCATAAAGAAGTGCTACACAAGAAGTTATGAAAGAAAATAATTTTATCATGGAATTAGTGAAAATATATTGAGCTGGATTGGTTAGTGGACAGAAATCAGAATTGGAATAAAAGGGTAATTTTTGGATTGAGTGAAAGTGATTTGTGGAGTGATCATGGATTGATTTTGAAGCCCCATCAGTTCACGGTGAGAATGAATGATTTGGATAGTTGGTGGGGGGGGTGGGGCATACCGTTTATAATATATTCAAGTTTTCCACTGCTGCAAAAGCTGTATGGTCTGAGGAGAATGCAGAGTAGTTTTCAGAGAACACATTGAGGTTAGGTAAAAGGGCATGGATATGGCAAATGGAATATAATGCAGAAAATATGATAGTATCTATGTTAGTAAAACAAATTAGGAAGCAAAGTATTTTTAAATGGTGAGAAATTGAAAGTTGTTGGGATTTAGAGGGAATTGAATGTACGTGTGTCACTCAAAATTAACATGCAGGAACAGCAAGCAATTAGGAATACTTTTTGTAGATTGGTCTTCATTACGAAATAATTTAGTACAAGAGCAAAACTACCTTGCTTCAAATTCAAATGTCATAGCATCTGGAATAACGTATGTAGGTCTGATCTTCATACCCATGTAAACATATAGCTCTAACGGCGTGGATTCAGCCCAAATTCTCCATACCGATTCATTCAGCTGAAACATCTACTCCTGATTCTCGACGTAATGCTTTTATGCTCTTTCAACTAGATGTGATTTCACTTTGCAGCATTATGTAGGATCTTGAAAGTGTTGTCTCAAGTCTTCCAGACCAGAGCTTGAAGGGTACATCTGTCAGTTATGTCAATACATCAATGACTAACCTCATTCTTCCAACACCTGAACTCTGTCACCGTCATTGTATCTCAGGCTGTTGTAATAAACTCCACCCCACCCCCCCCACCCCAATTTGCTCTACCATCAAACTTCTCAAAGTATGACAGTATTCCAGCCAGACTGCCAACCATCAATGCCTGTATCCCACCCCTCCCACTGCCCTCCTCTTCATTATGGGGCTTGGTTCCACAGAAGCCCCAGCACCTCCAGCTAACAGAATATCTCCAATCAGGTCAATGTCACGTAGGACAGCCACACAACTTAATTCTTTGGGATACATTCCGATCTGTGAGAAGGCCTTAATGGGTCTATAGTTTGCGGTGCTAAATGCACTAAAATCCAGCACCAATTTTTTTTCTGTGGTATAATGTGAAATTTAGCTGATCATATCTATGATGCTTTTCTTTGAAGGAAAATAGTGTTTTCCCAAAATATTGTGAATTGGATGTAGGTGGTTTCATTTTGATGGCTTGTGCCAAATGTTCAACTTATTGAAAGGTTTATATGAAGCGCTGAGCTCCCAAGTCAGAAACAATTACCTGCTATCTGGAAAGGTCTTCGAGCTTCAAAACATTCCTTCCATTTCACTCTTCTCAGTTAATGAAATTTAACTGGGGATATGCAACTTGGTATCAAATTTCACTTGATAACACACCTATGAGTTGCCTTGGGCTGTTTTATTGTGACAAAGTTCCAGCTTAGAAGACAGTGCTTCTGTCAGTTGTTGCTTACTGTTCTCTCTAGAGGTTTTGAAGACTGCCACATTTCACTATGCTGTCTCTTCCACTGGTAAATTCTGCTGCAAGTCTAGGAACTCCAGTGAAATCATCAAGTTGGAAAAGTTTTCAGATTGTAAGTAAACCTTGCTTTTGGTTTAATCAATCAATCAGCTGAAGTACTGATTCCAAGAATCAATAGATTCCGGCTTGATTTTGGAAGATGGGAAAATTGCAAAGGGCTGCAGAAAGGAAATCATCGACCTGTTAGCCTAACATTGGTAGTTGGAGTCGATTGTCAAGGAGGAAGCGATGGAGTATCTGGAGGTGGATGACAAAATAGGCCGAAGCTAGCATGGTTTCCTGAAGGAAAAACCTTGCCTGACAAGCCCTTCTGGAATTTTTTGATGAAACACATGGAGACAAAGGACATGTTGCACTTTTTGACTTTAAAAAGGCCTTTGACAAGATACCTGTTATGAACTAACAACCCTCTCAATTTTGTTAGGGACTAAAGAGACTTTGTTAGGACTAACAAAGGAACAGCAATGGCAAAACTTCACCAGATTTTGGTAAATTAATAGCAGTTATTATTAAACCAATAATAGCATGACATTTCTTGCTTATGTCTAACTTAAACCCTGTGTGTGTGTGTGTGTGTGTGTGTGTGTGTGTGTGTGTGTGTGTGTGTGTGTGTGTGTGTGTGTGTGTGTGTGTGTGTGTGTGTGTGTGTGTGTGTGTGTGTGTGTAACAAACTCTGAAAAGTCCATTTTAAAACATCAGCATCATTTTGGTCTTGCTTGAAGGTCTTAAATTTTCAGTTCAGAAATAATTATGAAGAGCTTTTCAACATCATATCTTCAGGGCTCTTGAGCTCACAATTCTTTTGATGATTTGTCTTTCAGAGAGATTTTCTTCACATGAGTGTTTTCTTCTCTTGAATGAAGACTTTGAAATTTGTGTTTCAAATGATGAAACTGCCCTCTTTATCTTAAAGAAATAGTCAGAAGTGGGCTTATTTATTTCAAAGCCACTTATTCTGTGTTCCCCTTTTCAGAAGGAACAGAGACAGTTTCTCTCCCCCACCCCCCCACCCCCACCCCCACCACTGGAAGAAATATTGCTGCTTTAAATCCGGTCTGAACAGAACAGCGTTCCCTTAAACTGGCATTTTTGACTCTCAATTTGATAATATATTTCTTGCAAATCTCTCATGTCACATGGTATGTGTCATCATTTCTGCCTTTAAAGTTCATAATGTCTCCTGACACTTACACTTACATCTCTGTCCACTTACAGAATTAACTTTGTTTGCTGCTTCTCTCCTGTTTCTGGGGTGTCTGGAATTTAGTAACAAAATGGCTTCTTGTATATTCAAGCAAACAATTCATTGTTCCACTTATCTTAAGAACCATCATAAAATCTTTCTTTTCCTTGTAATGCAGCAGCAGACTCTTTGGCTTTCAAACTGGCTTCTGTGGTCAATGGTGTTTAAAATGTAAATGCATTTGTTGATGCTGAAGCCAGCTACCAGCTGCAAAGAACCATGTTCACCCAAAACTAACTTTTGCTAAGATATATATACATATAAAAAATATAGTTTTAACATTAGACTAAAGATTAATCATAGGACGTTCATAATTCACATGAGGCTGCCTAACAGGATGAGAACCATGGAGTTACATTATTGGAAGGAAACAGAGTGGAAATAAAAGGATCCTATTCTGTTTGGCCATTGGTTACCAGAGGTGAACTACAAGGTTTGGTGTTGGGGCCAGTTCTTTTAACATTGTATGTTAATAATTTGGATTGCAGTATAACTGGCTTTGTGGCTAAGTTTGCAGATGATACAAAGTTAGGTGGAGGGGCGGGTAATGATGAGGAAATGGAGAGGCTGCAGAAGGACAGATGGATTAGGAGAGTGGACAAAGAAATGGAATATGAAATACAATGTTGGAAAGTGTAAGGTCATGAACTTTGGTAGAGGGAATAAAAGGGCATACTATTATTTGGATGGGGAGAAAATTCAAAAATTTGGAGGTGCAGAGAGATGTGGGAGTCCTTGTGCAGGATACCCTAAAAGTTAACCTCCAGGAGAGGAAGACAAATGCAATGTTGGCATTCATAGCTAGAGGAATAGGAATATAAGAGCTGGAATAAGTTGATGAGGCTTTATAAAGGCACTGGTGAGGCCTCACTTGGAATACAGGGCATAGGTTTTGGCTCCTTATTTAAGAAAGGATGTACTGGCATTGGAGAGGGTTCAGAGGGGATTCACATGAATGATTCCTGGATTAAAATGATTTTAACACAGGAGGAACATTTGACGGTTCTTGAACTGTTCAACCTTAAGAGTTCAAAAGAATAAGTGAGGACCTCATTTCGAATGTTGAAAGATCTGGACATAGTGGATGTGGTAAAGTTGTTTTCCATGGTAAGGGGTGTCAAGGAAAGAGGTTCAGAGGAATTTTTTTTATCCAGGGAGTGGTAGGCCTCTAGAATTTACTACCTGTGTAGGCCAGGTTGTTGGGTGTATTTAAGGCAGAGATTGACAGGTATCTGAATAGTGAGTATACTGAAGGTTATAGTGAATGGGGCTGAATGGATCAGCTCATGATGGAATGGTAGAGTGGACTTGATAGGCCAAATGGCCTACTGCTGCTCCTACATCTTAGGTTAAGTGTAATTAGTTTATTTGAAATGGCTCTATGTTTTAGTGTTTAATTCAAAAGTAATAATGTAAATTGTTTAATATTTTAATATCCTTTCTTTCTGGATGTTGATGAATTTTAAAGAAATTCATAAACATTTAACATATGAAAGCTTTGACTGCAGCAGAAAAGTGGGGCAGGCTGCAGAGTTCTTCTTCATGCAACCAGCTGATCGTTTCAAGAAAAGCTGCACTGATTAAGTCCAGGGAGTCAGACTTTCAGAAAATTTTTTAATACAACGAAACCCCTGGTATCTGGCACCTACAGGGATTGGTAGATGCTGGATCAGCAAGTTTTCCAGTTGCTTGAGACTCGCTCTTACAATGCCTAACTAATATACCTACATTAAGAATACATAGTTTAAAAGACAAAAATACTCAACTGTACTTACACGGAACAAGCTTCACTTGCATGAATATATAAACCTTAAAGCATTTTACTTTATTCTCTGTCACATTCTTTGAAAAAAAATAACCATCACGGCACCTTACGGGTTCCTCCCTCTCCATGGAACCGACCAAAAGACTAACAATTACATAATAGATAATTAACCCCCCCCCCACTTTTAAGATCACAGTAAAGTCTTTCTAATATACTTAATGATATACTAATAAAGTTAAATACTCTCATTAAGCAGAGACACTTCAAGAGAGTCACCTCATCGGTGAGTGGCATCAACCAGGTCTTCTTTCTGGGTGATACAATTGTATTCAAACAACTGCTTAGAGCAAAGCCTGACCAAGACGCTCCATTAGCTGAATATTTGTTCCCATCTTCACCAAAGGTTTAACCGTTAATTTAGGGAACATTTACTTTCACAATTTTAAACTTTTATTTACGTAATAACTTACTTTTTAAGATGTATTTATTTTCTTCATTGTTGTTTGCTGGTTGCCTGGACTGCAGATAACAGGTTTTTTTCTGTATTTGTTAACGAAATTTACTATTTTTCCCAAATATGTTCTTTAAAGGGCCTGTCTCATTGGCCTGGCGACTAGGTGACGACCTGGTGGCAACTCAAGTCTCCGCTGGTTGTGGAGACTATCCGGGTCTCCGGGGAGTCGTGGGAAATTCAAACATGTTCGATTTTTTTGGAGACATTTTCCAGTCTCCAGCAGGTCGCAGAGAAGTCACGGAGACCTGCTGGAGACCGAGGAGACTGAGGAGACATTGTGGCGATGTTGTGGCGATGATGCGGTGATGCTGCTTGACTTAGAGACCACGTGACTGAGCGCATCATGGCATCATCGAGACACCTTCACTCCTGGTCCAAGTCACAGGTACATCCCGGTCAAGGTCTTCATCATCTGGTACTTGTTCCTGCTGCTGCTGCTGTTGCTCCTTGTACTTCCTTGGAAGAGGCCCCATCATCTTGTCTTGCCAGGGGACAGCTCCAACCCCAGAGTATTACTGGGTCAGGTACTCTCTCTGGTTCTTTGCAACAGATGGTATGTTACTTCCTCATCTCTGCATCCCCACCAACTGCTTGGTATGCTGTCTCCACTCTCCAGGGGCAACTTGATGGGTGTGTGGGTCCTCTCTGTCAGTTGAGAGTCTGATGTCTGTCATCATGTTGTAGAGTGTACAGGCAGCAAGGACCACCTTTTCAACCATCTGTGGGCGCATCATCGTCATGGTGTGGAAGCATCTGAATCTGGGAAGATAAAAATAGAAGTAAAATTAAAGTCATTGTATTTGCTGTGTTTACAATCTGACAAATATGACTGTCTGTGTGGCAGGAAAAAAAAAGAATAATGAAGTGCTGCACACCTGTTTGCCAAGATGCCAAAGCTGTTCTCCACAATAACCCTGGACCTGGACAGCCTGTAGTTGAAGATTCTCTCTGCATGGGTCATCTGGGGCTTGGAGTAGGGCTTCATCATTCATGTCCTCAGGGTGAATGCATTGTCACCAACCAAGAAGTAGGGGACATCTTGATCTCCACCAGGAAAGGGTTCAGGAGGTGGCAGGTTGGCTTGACCTTCATCCAGTGCTTTGAACAAATTGCAGTCCCTGAAGATGCCAGCATCTGAATCAGCTCCAGAGTCCCCACGTTAAGGTACATGAACTTATAGTCAGCATCTACCAATGCCAGTATGATGATGGAAAAGTAGCCTTTGTAGTTGTGGTAGACACTGCCTGTCCCTGGAGGTTCAAGAATCCAGTGCACCACAGACGTGATGGAAGTTCCACTTCTCAGAAAAACCCTTGGCCACTTCCTTCCACTCCTCTGGTGCAGATGGACACTTGATGGCCTCCTCATGATACTCATCATAGATGGCTTGGCACACCTCTGGGACAATACTGACAATGATGTTTGGAGCCACACGGAAGCCATAGGACAGGCTCTTGTAGGAGTTTCCTGTAGCAAGGAACCTCAGAGTGATGGCAACCTTCAAACCAGGGGGCAGGGCCTTCTTGAAGTTAGTGTCTTGTTTCTATATCCTGGGAGTAAGGTGAGCCACCAGCTTCATGAACATCTCTGGATCCACCCTCAGGAAATTCTTGAAGGACCTCACATTCCCTTCTTCCAGGTGTTTCATCAGCTTCTCGTACCAGCCATGATGTTGCCTTTGTAGGAGCCACTCGCGTACCCACACTGTCTTTGCCTTCCTGACACCTTTTCTGGCCCTAACCCTAGCCCTGGCCTTTACCTTGTTCACGGCCAGAGCTATCAGCATGAGGGCCAATGCCTCCTTCTGCTTATCCTCCAGGTAGGGATCCTGTTCCAACAGCATAAGAGCCTTATTGCAGATGTCCATGGTGAGAGTTCTTGACTGTCTGACGTCTGAAAAACGAATGATAGATCTAGTTGTAGATCTAGGTATATATAGACAGGGAGAAGTCACGGCGACGTCTCCACAACCTTGCGGAGACCCATGCCGACCTATTGGCGACGTCGCGGCGACGTTGTGGAGACGTCACAGCAACTGCCGGAGATGTTACTGAGGTGTCGCCGCAACTGAGAAGATGTCTCGGAGACGTCGCGGCGAAGTCCCCGCGACTTCTGGGTAAATTGGTTGTCACCTTGACTGGAGATGTCTCGGATGTTGCCCTGGCGATGCCTCGGTGAGAGCGCAAGCCATTTTTGGTCTCCTGAGTCGCCTGAGTTGCCGCAACTGATCAGTCACGGCAGTCGCGACGACGTCTCTGCCAATGAGATAGGCCCTTAACAATTCAAACCTATTGTTTAACAGTACTGCCATTAGATATATTAAAAAAATGTTTAATGTCCTTTGATTGTATTTGAAATTACATTCTGGGTTGAGTCACCACAGGATATGCTGTATGGTTATTGTTTATGTCTTATTCTGCTTCAGAGCAACTTTAGGACAGACATTATTTTAACACTAATTCTGATATCAGCTGGCTAGTTTTCTTTTATGGGGTTTAATCTTTAACAGCTTTAGGAGGAAATCAATTGAATTGTCATAAGCAAATTAGTCTTTCTGTAAAACACCCCCAAGATACTGCAGTTTGTTTCATGGGTAGTGTGAGTTTTTAAATGGTATACCATATAAATAAGTACTCTGTATTTGAACAAATTATAAATGTGGATTGTAATTCTCAAAGATATTTTAGAAATTAAAAAAAAAGATTTTAATATTTCAATTTCAACCTTAATCACATGACTGTTCCAACATTTACATCGCTTCCATTTAAAATGTTGATTAAAAATTGTAAGTTTTTTCTGATTAATGCTTGGGAAGTTATCACTCCTACTTGACCTCACAGCTGCTGAGAAGAGGGGTCCCACTGAAATTATGCCTGACAGAAAAGTACATCAGAAAAGGAGTCCTCACTGGGAGTTTTCATTGAACCACAATGTCTCTCTTCTGACTGTAAAATCGGGACTATCAGTGTGTCCTTAAGATGTTTGATTGCTGATTTATAAATCTTCTTGTGAAAATTAAAAGCTCTCATTGCTTCATGATACTTTTCATGCTCTGAAACATCTTATCAAAAAATATCCCTATGACCCATTTTGTGCAGGATAGATTGAATGCTGTGGTGTATTTTCATCAGTGTTTGTCTAAAATGCTATTGTCAGATTATAGGGGTGGCTAAGAGTGTACTTTTTAATGTAATTTCAAATGCACATTATAAAGTATGCCCATGTACCTGCATCAGGTCTGTGACATTATAAAAATATACCAGATGATACTTCAATAGTGAAACTAAGACTAAAATGGTGACACAACACTGCGAACAAAGTCCCCAGTCAGCATTAAGACATAGAGACTCAGCGTTAGCAGAATTGCAACTATTGGCAACCCTCCTCCACATTAACAACATTCCAGAGACTCCAAAACAAAATCCAGACTCACAATCATGGAATAAATTCTCCAGGCATTTGAGCAGAAAGCAGAATTAAAACAATTAACATAGCTTAGTGCAAGGAATTAGTTCGACATAGATGTTTGTACCACCTCGTTATTTCACAACTTTTTACATATGATTTCAAGGGAGAGAGTGTCAGTGTTTTCTGCCACTGTTGTAAAAGTCATGATAAACTTTATACTCTCAATAGTAAATTTTAAATCTGTAATATTGCCTAAGGTTTAGAAGAGATTTTCAGACAAGTGACACTTGTGGAACATTCTGTAAACAGTATAATTAATGAAAGACCTTTTCATTAGGCAGAAGCACTGGATGCTACAGATTCCTTTCTTTTCTGAGATCTCCCATTGTACGTCTAAGGAGAGAGATGATGATCTCAAACTACTAAAATAAATAATTTCCTGGCAAGGAAGTGACAACATAGTGTTTTTGGTACATCGTGTATGCCTTTCATTATTTAGTTAATTCTAACTTCAATTGCATGGGTTTCCTGCTCTTTAAGTAATGCTAAGGGTATCTAAAATTGTTGAGAATGCCAAAAATCTTTTAACAAAATAATAAAAAAGGAGATGCAACTTTTTGTAAAATACATCCAATTTCTCCCCCTTTATTTTGTCCTTGTGTTGGATGCACAACCAGCATCAGGTAAATTTATTTGTTCTTCTACACCACCTATTTTTTGGCTATGGCCCACTTAGATCTCTGCTCAAAGTTTATGGACCCCCTTCCCTCTGAAGCACTCAAGTTTAGTTGGTTTCTTCTGTACTTCTCTCCTACCTAAAAAGATTAAAATATTTTAGGATTTTGGACCATGCTCCTCCCCCCCCCCTATCCCCGCCACATGTCCCGTGATCCTCGTTGAGATTGGCTGCTCTACACTTTTTGTGAAATTCCGATCACAAAACATGCCAACAACACTTTTGAATAGCAGTTTTAATAATAGACTGTTAACATAAAGCCTTAAACCTGCTTCTCTTCAGGGGCTGCCTGATTTGCTGAGTATTTTCAATACTTTGTTTTTATTTTACTTTAGATCTTTTTGACTTTTTTTCAGCAAAGCAGATGGGCACTCAGAGCAACAAATAGAACTGCCACTAATTCAAGCATTAAATAACCTAATTAGAATTAGAATCTGACCCAATAACAGATGTTGAAAGATACTTTGAAATGAAATGCTCAGATATTTAAACATGATGAAATGTATTTCAAATACCTGTGCTCAAAACGCACATTGAGCCTCCTCAACCACCAATCCCAACAAATTTGAGGTGAATTGCAGGATTCTGACAAATTGCTTGTCTTTGATGAGAATATACAGACTTTTTAAAATCACTGTTTTACCAAGCCAATCAGGCAGGCCTTGAAAATTACTTAACATCTGGCATAATCAAATCACATGAAAGTTAATGGCAGATCCTGCCCCTGACATCAATAACATTCAAAATTAGCTTTCTTGCAGATGAAAAGGTCAGCTTGCCTGTTCCACAAAAAGTACATTTTTTTGTCATTATTATACATTTAACAGATTTTCCCCACAGTGTGCAGAAGTTAAGAATAATAAAAATAACTTGCCAGCATATTAACAAATTCCATGTTTTGATAAAATATTGCCATTTCTCGATCCGCGTGCAACTATTGTCTAAAATAGAGAACAGACATACAAAGTTTGCCAGAGCTGGTGAGCATGTTCATATGTTTAAACACGCAGATGTCATCTACAACGCCCTGAAAATACAATAGCTTAAAATGAAAAATGCAGTCCCTGCCAGAAAAGTACTGTGAATTACTTATATAGATAAAAGGAATGAAGAACCCAGAATAAGGGTTGGCATAAATTTGCGTTGTCACAAGCTATCATCGAGAGAGAGGGGGGATTAAATTACTACAATAACTGGCCAAGTACTTGTGCACTAAACTGAAAGTAGCCAGGTGTGTTTGCTGGCAACTGATTTCTAATGAAAACCCTATGTTTCGCTGTGAGCTGAAATACACAGTTCTCAGAGGATTAAACCGCCTGGAAAGGCAATCTTGCGCAATGAAAAGCTGAGACCTAAAACATTGTCTAAATGTATAAAAACAAAGCAAAAAGCTAGTCCAGCTCTTAAATGAACACGTACTTGCAAATGCCTTGGGGAAAAGAATATGAACAGCACTTCATGAACAAGATCTCATCGAGATTATGGCCCTGTTGTTACATCCGCAAAGCTGTCATAAAACTAATTTCCAAAATGCTACTTCGTGCAGATTAGCTTTTTCCATCTTTGGAATTTTTAAAAGGCTATTTTCCACAAAGGTTTCATATCCAAGAAATTGTATTAAAACTGCATTAAAATAGGATGTTTCCCAATAGATACAGTAGAAAAGTTGGGTTGCATATTTAAATTAAATGTGGTAGAAGGAAAAAAAATCTCAAATTTGAAGTTGATCTATCAGGTGCAATAAATGAGATGAAATACATTACCTTTTGTAAACTCATGATTGCTCAAAATTTAGTTTTCATTTCTCTAAAGGCATTCTGACAATGTTGGCTTTTATTGCTAATCCCTAATTGCCCTTGACATAGCGGTAACAAGACAATTTTTTGAACTTTTGCTGTCCTGCACCACAGAAGCTCACATAATGCAGTGACTTTGAAGGGAACCTGCAGCTTGTGGTTTTTCCATATGCCTAATTGCCTTTCTTGGTGATCGATGCCGTGGGTTTAGGAGTATTTGCCCATACTGTATTCTCACTCCTGCCCCCCCCCCCTCTCCCACAGGCTTCCCTCCCATGGTCTGAAACCTGTGCCATCTCCTAATTAAACAAAGTTTAAACATTTAACATCTTTATTCTGTGATGGTCATAAAATCTCTCGTATTCCTCTCTCTAATCTTATCCTGCTCTTGAAAAGCAATATTTTCCCATTTCTGGTTATTTGAGCACCAGTGATATTAATAAATCCAGAATTCTTTTGCTTGAACTGGAACCACAATCCCAGACATTGTTTCTATGCTCCATTTCAAAATACTGGGCACTAATCTTCCAATGTTATCCAGGTCAGCCAATCACAACCGCCCCTCCTACGATCTTGTTTGGCTGACTGCTAGTCTTCTACCTGCAAGTTTCTTGTTGGTTACTTACAGGGACCACAGAAATAGCTCCCAACAAAGTCAGTAATAAGGATGGTGGGGGGAATGAGCTGGAGGGCTATCGCAACATCTTTGATGGGTGCAGTATTTTTGCTGCCACTGACAGTTACTCTGGCTGGTCTGAGGACATTTTGTTAAAAAGACATGCATGTGTTTAGATCATTTGTGATGATGGTTTTCCTATACTTCAATTCAGTCACGTTATGTTGGGAGAGTAGGAATGCTTGGGAAAGTGGCAGGATAACTCTTATCTTTGTAAGCCTTGGCCTGTGCTACTTTGGCCAAGCAGGGGATAAAACTGCCAATCGCAGAATAAACTTTGGACTTGCATTGTACACAGACTAAAATTAGACTCAATATATTTCATTTTAAGCTATTATATTTAGTAATTTTAACAGTGAAATTGATAAAGTGCTGGTTTTTCTTTCCTTCCACTTTGCTTTGCAGTTTTTGCAACCAAACTGTTTGATAAATCCATCAAACCATTTGAATTGAAATAAATGTTCGATTCCAGGAAAACACCAATAATTCTTCAGAAAGTAACAAAATGCATTAGATCTTTTTTCACTAATTCCTGCAAAACCTCTTGTAAGATCTACTTTTTAGTCTAGAAAATTAATTACACCCCAGATAGGGCTCAGCAGCCGAGTATCAAAGAATGCCAAAATATTCTTGTGGTCAAGATGTACAGCTGCTTATTGACTGGAATGATATTATAGCAGGTGCCAACAGAACTTTGGCCTTTTGACTTTATTAACACATTGTCGATAAAGAAGTTAGCAATGTCAAATAATCAACAGAAAATATATAATGTATGTCAAGTTTAACATATTGTTAATCTAGTCGATGGGCTTGGAGATTTGGTGTTCTTGCTTGTGCTTGAAGCACTTGAATTTAGTTTGAACGTCTATCTTGGCATATAAAAAAATATTCTTAATGAGACTTGTATTTGAAATGGGCTGTTAACAAATTTTACAACTATCTTTATCAAGAGAAATAATTTAACATAAATGACTGTCCTGGAGATAATATACTCCAAAAATCTATTGGAAGGGCATTATTCAAGTTAAAAAAAGAAAATGGTTCACTGCACTTTAAAGGGATTACAAAAGGCCAATCAGATTCTGTGCAGTAATCCTTGGCTGAAAAGGCTCTTGAGAGTACTTGTCCGAATTATCAGAATAATAATTAGAGAAAATAAATGTGTTACAAATTGTTTAAAATCATCTAGTATAGAAACAAATTACAGCAAAGCTTTTATCACCTGTAATAACAGGGAACAGGTGCTACTCAATGGCACAGTGACATACTATTTGACTGTTCATTTTCAAATTCCTGAAAATACATTGGTTTCTCCTTTGAAATGCGCGTCCATTTTGTGGATGAAGTGATCACATTTATTGCTCGTCTAATGGCTCAGCTGAAGGTCTTTTCAGACTCTTCCCCACAGTCACTCATGGTTTCCGCATGAGTATTCAATTCCTTCTTTTCAATAAACCCTGACTCATTTTATGTCCTCTGTTTGCTTTGAACTCAATTACGTTTTTTTTGTGAATAACTTAACTGATTTCATATTGGGATAACTGCATTGGAATGTTTAAATTAAATGGACTAGATTGATTAAAATAATTGGCACCCAGTTCTGCAAAACTTTAAGGACAGTTTTGCTTTTTGGGTACACTAACTCTAACCCAATTCTCCATCAACATACAGTATTCATAGGAATGACTCTGATTTAAATGCCCTGTTACTACAATATATCTGTTCTTGAAACGATCAGGGAGAATGGAGACAACAAAGGTTCCCATGCAGCATTTCCACTCTGATAATTTAAAGTGCATTTAATGGACTCAGGAACTGTCCAGATGTTAAAGGTGAAGACCAAAATGTACCATGATTGCAACTGATGCCTCACAAGATTCCATGCTGAGAAGTGCAAGGACATGTAAGAGATCATCTTCTTTACTGTCAAGAGGAAGAATCCTGCAGCAGACATCAAGCATCCATACATTGAGGTACCTCTGGCAGCAGTGTTTTGATCTCCCATGCCTAGATTTGAAGCATGTTGTTCAACGACCTATGCAGATCAAAAAACGCACGCTGTTGTGCCTACCACTATCATGTCAACCAGCCTTTCCTTCATTTCCCACTGCCTTGGGAAAGCAGTCAACATATCAATGGACATATTCCACCCTGATCACACCATCTTTATAGACCTCCTATTGACCACAGTATACATATTTGAAAGCACCCACCTCCAGATTCAAGGGCAGTTTCTTCTCTGCTGTTATCAGACTCATGAATGGCCCTCTCAATAGTAAAAGATGCAGCGTTGCAATGTTTTTTTAAAAAAAAAATGTCTTGCACTGAATCATATCAATAATATTCACAAATGATCATCACCAATAATATATACAGTGACATTTCCTCTCCCCCCCTTTTTCCCTTTCATCCCTCTCCATCCCCTTCAAAAACCAATAAATAATAAAACACATAAAACAAAGAAATAAAAAAAAACAAAGTCCACTTTCACATTTTTAAAACTTATGTGCTTATAATCATGTCATTTTAAGAGATGGGGGTTTGTGGTTGGCATTCTCTGACATATTTTATGTGTGGTTCCCAAATTTGTTTGAATATTGTATATTTGTCTTTCAGATTGTATGTAATTTTTTTCTAATGGAATACACTTGTTTATTTCTGTAAACTACTGTTGTATTTTAAGGCTTGTTTCCATTTTCCGGGTTATCATAATACATTTTTTACTACTGCTAGTGCTCTCATAATAAATTTTATTTGGGCTTTGTCTAAATTTAGTCCTAATTGTTTGTCTCATATTTAATATTTTTTGGATCTTTTAGTATATTATTTTTTGTGATTTTGTTTAATATTAGGTTTAGATCTTCCCAGAAAGTTTTTACATTTGAACATGTCCAAAATGCATATAATGTTGTTCCACTCTCTTGTTGCACTGTTTAACTGTACTTTATCTCTGACACTATACCCTGTACATTTTGATTTTATTTGACACCATACCTGTACTTTTGTTTTTATTATTTCTTATCTGTTGTATATGAATAAGTTAACTTAGCTGGATAGCACACAAAACAATGAATTTCACAGTATCTCTGTACAAGTGACAATGAACAAACCATTCAATTCAATTCTTATGAATGTAAAAATTTATTGTCATATACAATGTACAGATGCACTGAGGTTCTTACTTGCTCTACGTACACAGGAACATAAGGTACACCATCAACAATAGTATAAATCAAATGATCAGATAAGGAAATAACAAATATTAAAGGATAGGTAAATAAATAATCACAATTGCAGTAAGGTCAAAATGAATGATTCAATTCTGCAGTCAGATCTGTTAGCCTCAGATTAGTTTATGATTAGGGAAGTATTGGGGTAAAAAAAACCTACTGTATTCGAACAAAGAGGTGCTAGACTTAGAGAAGCTAAGGTACATTGAGGTACCTCAATGTATGGATGCTTGATGTCTGCTGCAGGATTCTTCCTCTTGACAGTAAAGAAGATGATCTCTTACATGTCCTTGCACTGAAGCCATCAGCAAGAAGTGATCATAACCAGGGTGATTAGGATCTTTATGACGTCGACTGCCTTCTTGAGGTAGCATTTCACGTGGATGCCTTCAGTCAATGGGAGGTTGATGCCTATGGATGACTTCAGCTAGTGTTGCCACTTTCTACAGTCTTCTGTATTCCTGGGCAGTCAGATATTCAAACCAGGCTATGAAGCAGCCAGCCAAATATTCAGTCCACATTACAGCAGTTGCAGGTTTCTAGAGTACTCTTCTCAGACTCCAAAGGCATTGTTGTGCCTTCTTCACAGTTGCCTTGATATGCTGATTCCAGGCAAGGTCCTCCAATATGTGGACTCCCACCGCCATCTTGCTAAAGAAGACAGGTGCACAGTCTCATGGGCTCCCCGTCCTAAAGTCCACAATAAGCATCTTGGTCTTGCTGATGTCAGGAGCATGATTGTTGATCTGGCACCATGCAAAGAGTTTCTCAATCTCTATCCCATATTCTAACTCCTCACTTTCTGTCATGTGGCCAATAACAGTGATGTGACAGTGAATTTATAAATGTGCTGGATCTGAATTTGGCTCAGCAATCATGGGTGTGGAGAATCAGAGTAAGGGAATGACCATGCAGCCTTGAGATGTGCCTGTGAGGATAGTCAGTGAGAAGGAGATGATGTTGCCAATCTGCATTGATTAGAGTCTGTCATTGAAGAAGATGTAAAGGGAGGGACAGAATCCCAGATCCCCGAATTTGATTATTAGTTTTTGATAGTGTTAAACACTGCTGAGCAGTCAATGAAAGCGGCCTGTTTTTTGGAGGGGTTTTGTGGTCCAGGTGAGCTAATTCAATCTCATTGAAGCATATGAAATCCTGATGGGAACTGACAGAATAAATGTGTGAGAGTATTTATCCTGGTGGGGTTGACTGGAACCAGTGGGCATGGTCTCATATAAATAAGACTGAGTATTTCTTCTCTCAAAGTATGGCAAATGTTTGGAATTTTCCGTCCTCGACAGCTGTGGGCAGCGGCCTGACAATTAGACCTTAGAGACAATATCCTTGACTAGTCAATCTCAATGCCAGGGTACAGCTTGACCGACAGACAGGACTGACCCCATTATAGTGGTATAGAGGCAGGAGGATACAGCCCTTGCAGTGCTCATGTTCACTGCAGTCCAGATGAAGATTCATGGCATCAGATCAATCATGAGCAAGGAAATCTCCTCCTGATTACCACCAGCTATCCTCCCTCAGCTGATGAACCATGGCATGGAAGAAACACTGAAAGTAACATGTACATTGCCCATAACAAAGATTGGAATTGTAGCATCACCGCAGGCCAGGCCAGCAAAATCCTGAAGGACATGGCTGTCATATTGGTTCCATAGCAGATAGTTAAGTGAGCCAACAGAAGGAATAGATTGCCTTGGCATTCTCCTCACCATCTGTTCATAATGAGATTGACAGTAGCAACCACAACACAGTTCTAATGGAGAGTAGGTTGTCTCATACTGCGGACACTCCCTATCATGTTGTGGAAGACTACAAATTTACTAAATAGTATGGGATATCATAAGGCACAATGAGAAATTCACTCCAATGCAATCTGTAACCTCAAGGCTTGTCAAACAAAAATTGGCAGAGCTTCTGTAATGGTAGTGTTTCTGCTGCTGTGGACCTGGGAGAACGAGGAGTAGAGACATAGCGCTGCTCCGCAGGGTCCAACTGTTCAACCTCAGTACATGCTTTAAATGGCCTGTAAAAGGAGCCGATGGTGCTTTTAATTAAAATCCTGCAACTGTGTGGTCTGTGCCCAAGACAGCGGTGACTGTGCTGGGAGGGGCCATGAGGGATTGCAGGCTCCAGGGAGGCAGCGGCCCGATGCAGTGCATCAGAAAATGGGAAGGAAAAGCTTAGGAGATGATTCTACAGTCGGTGACCACAGTAGTGGGTCCAGGAAAGGGGCACAGTGGCTGAAAGACTCACACAAGTTGCTAACGACTTGTGGCTGAAGGACCTACAAAGGCTGTGGGCCGCTGAAGATGGGCACATGGGAACCAGGTATTGGGTGTGGGTACCAAAAAGCAAGAAGGGTTCCCGAAGGACTGAAGGCTTCTTGATCATATTGTGAGGTTTGAATCTGGAACTTGGGATGCCAATGGATTGATCAGGGGTCAGTGCTGCCGCAGAGGCTATGGGAGCACTGAAGGCAAGTCCACGGACAGTCAGTGTCTCTGAAGTGACTCTCTTTTGCATCTCTTTCATTTATTGTAAGGGGAACATCACCTTTATTTTTTGAGCAAAGTGAGGAAGATACACCTCTGCCCCAGGATACTGTTGGATTTCTATAGATGCACAGTTGAGAGAGTGCTAACATGTGGGATTTCGGTGTGGTATGGGGATTGTAGTGCACAAGATCGCAAGGCATTCCAGCGGGTAATGAAAACTGCCCAACGGATTATTGGAATCCAATTGCCCACCATTGAAAATATCTATAGCGAAAGGTATCTGGGCAAGGCGAGAAACATGACCAAAGATGCAGCACACCTGAATCACAGACTATTTACTCTTCTCATATTGGGGAGACGCGACAGGAGCCTTTGATCGCACACCAGTTGGCTCAAGAAGGGCTTTTGCTTTTACAAAGCCGTAACTGTGTTGGACAGTGATTCATGGCGCTGAGTGGTATTGCACTCATATTATAAAACAAGTACTTATTAACAGTTTGTTGGTTTTACATGTTTTATTGTATTGTATATAGCACTATTTTTTAACTTGTGGGTGTTGTTGATTGTATTTAATTGGCTGGTTTACTGGTACAATGATAATAAAATGAATCATCGCCACCACCATATGGGCCTTGGAGACTTCCCAACCCACTGAGGTCAGGGTGGGTCTGAGTTCATGTCTCAGTCCTCCATGCTGACCTTGGGTGGGGTTGGGAGCAATCTACTACTGAGGTCAGTAATGTCATCTGGCCTTCTCCCAATATAAGCGGCTTGGCACTCAGCACTCAGTCACATTGGAAACTTGTGAAGGAACTTCAGGAACAGTGGTCTCATTAAAGTGGCTTGAGCTTTGATTTTGATTGGGAGTTTTTATGTTCAGTGTAAGCTTGCTGTATTTTTTGTTCTTTAAAAATGTTAAATAAAATACTTTAAATTAGATAAAATTGAGTTTCTTACAGAGCTGCCTTTGACTTGAAAATATCACTCAGTCTTTGCCACTAGTGGGCCATGGCATGTTAGGCCAGATGCCAGGTGGGCTGGAGATTGAAAATGGTTGAGAACCACTGGTCTAAACAGTTAATATCTCGCAGCCAACAGATCAGATCAACAGATCTGTCCTACCTCATCTAGTCTTGCAAGGGCAGCAGATGCATGGGAATATTTTCAACAGCAGGTTCCCACCCAAGTTGTTCATATTACTGACTGAAATATATGAGGAACATTCATTATCACTGAATCTAAATCCTGAAACTCCCTGCCCAACAGTGTTCTGCAGGTACCTAGAACATAAGGACTGCTGCATTTCAAGGCTGTGACTCACCTTCAACTTATCAAGGGGAAATCAGGAAAGGACAATAAGTACAGGGTCTTGCCATCTGGGTGCCTGATCAGAAAAATGAACAAAAAAAAAGAAATACATTCAAGGATGAAATTGCTGGATTTTTGGATGCAGCAGAAGCAAGGATTCTAAGGATCTAAACAGAGAATGGATTCGATGGCAAAGACCAGATTAACCACTGTCGTGTTGAATCCTGCATTAGGCTTGTCAAGTCACATGACTTAGTCTTGGTCCAAAATCTTATGGTCTTATCAGCAGGAAACTGAGTTAAATTTTTGTTGATAACTTGAAAAATACCTACTGAATTGAAACATCAATTATATTTTCAATTCCAGAAATGCTGTCCATCGGCTGAGTATTTCCAGCACTTATTGTCTACTTTTCTCATTTCCATCATATGCTTGTACATTATTTTACAGGAATTCATATACAGTAAAACCCCTGGTATGTGGCACTAATGGGGATTGGTAGATGCCGAGGAAGAGTACTTTCCGGTTGCTTGAGATTGTGTGTTGTGTGATTGGGGAACTAAAGGTGAGGCGCACCAATTTTTTTAACCTATTTATCTTCAGCGATTTTTTTTGTCAGTCCCTTGAAGCCTGCTTTCTGGATAACAGGGGTTTTACTGTAATTCACAATGACCACCAATAATTACCACCGACTCTCTAAAAAGCATTCTCAAAGGTTTGCTAAGGAAAGAATTAGCACATCTAATGTGGGAAAAAAAAAGTCTGAACAAAGTTACTTGGATGAGCAGCTGAAAACATGCTGCATTTATTGTGTGAATGTATTATCAGCTCCTGTCCAATTTTACTCTGTTTTCACTAGAGTTTCAATATTGAGTTTCAAAAAGTTTGGGAAGCCCATCTCCTTAAGTCAAATCATAAAATGCAATACTGGCTGCTTTCAGACAATGATCAGTATTATCAACTGCCTTTCCCTTGGGGGTCTACCAATTCTTCCCCGATATGCTGTGCTAAAACCAAAGATTGGTGGGTGTGCATTGCAATCCGAGCCTCTTGGTTGCATTTGCAGATTTAACCCCTGCTTACCCTGCTCTAACCATTTCCCTTACATGCCACTTCTGACCATCCATCTTCTAACCAAGCATCTTCTAAACTTTGTGGCAATAAGTTTGAAAGGAAGTCCCAGAAATTTTTGTGTCGTGGTTCAATTCAGAGTTAATTAAAAGAAAAAAAAAGATTTGTGTTAATTATCTCACCAAACATGCAGCAGTACTCTCCTTTTCAGAAAGTGCTGTAGTGGTTAAAACCTGATGCCTTTTGCATTACTGTGCCTTGGAGTCATAAATTTTAATTTAATTAACAGATATAAAGTTACAAAAGCCCATCATTTATTTATAGGAACACCTCTTCAAATATAATGTTGTTAAATTCCAGATTTCATCTGACTGAAATAAGCCCACAAGAAATCCCACGGACTCTTCTGAATAATCACTTATGCGCACTTCTTGATTGCACCACTTGACTTTCTACCTTTGTCACATACTTTGCATAAACTTTTCTCATTATAAATTTTAATGGCCACATTCATAATGGAAAATATATAGGTAAATATATTTCATAACGGTGATTACACTATCTATCTCCCAACAAATAAATACTTTTGAACATGTTTTTGACCTATTTTCTCATCGGCTCTATTTTCTCTCATGGATGGCAATTGAACGTATAACACAGTGTCAAATATAGTCCATGGCAATTTACTGGTCCACATCTGTTATTTTTCCCTCCTTATGTTTTTACTCCCTGTTTCACCAAATGTTTAACTAGACTTTCCTTGGATGAATCCACTGTATTTACCATGAACACTGAGTGAAGGAGAAAGTGAATGAATGGGATTGGTCTGAATGCTGCCATACACTCAGTGGACTAAATAGATCCATCTATGTTGTAAGGAAATATGAAAAATATGAACATAGAACAATTAACAGAGTACATAGTACAGGCCTTTCAGCCCTCAATTTTATGCCAACCCATATATGCCTTAAAAAAGTACTAAATCCTCCCTACCTCTTAACCCTCTATTTTTTCCATTAATTTAAGAGTCTTAAATGTCTCCACCACCATCCCTGGCAAAGAATTCCAGATACTCCCTACTCTCTGGATAAAAAAAAAACGTACCCCTGATATCTCCCCTAAACCTCCCTTCCTTCATTTTGTGTATACGTCCTCTGGTGTTTGCTTTTCCTGCCCTGTGAAACAGGTGCTGGCTATCCACCCTATCAATGCCTCTCATAATCTTGTAGACCTCTATTATTCTCCTTTTATCCTTATATACTCCAAAGAGAAAAGTCCCAGCTCTGCTAACCTTGTCTCATTAGACTTAATTTCAAATCCAGGCAACATCCTGGTAAATTTCCTCTGTATCCTCTCCATAGCTTCCACATCCTATAATTAGATGACTAGAACTGAAGACAATACTCTAAGTGTGGTCTCACCAGAGATTTGTAGAGTTGCAACATGATCTCTCTACTCATGTACTCAATCCTCCTATTAATGAAACACAGTGTCCCATAGGCCTTCCTAACAATCCTATCATCCTGTGGGGTGATCTTAAGGGATGTATGGATTTGGACTCTGATGTATATGCATTCTCTGAAATATGCATGCTCTGAATTCCCAGTTGGATATCCTTCCAATTATCATATTACACAGTTGACAGGAAATGGGATGCCACCTGAATGAGGAAAAAGGATTCTTGTTACATCTGGGATCAGTGTAGAAAGGAGCTTAGAAGGACACAAATAAATAAATAGATTTTGAAAGCGCAAAAGCCCAAAGATGGGCATTTCATTGATGATGGTTGTAAGGAAGAAGCTACCTCGCAAAATAGACAGTAATGATGATTGAGGTTGAAGTTCAAATCAAGAGTGAAAACCAGGGTTTGAAACTGTTAAATGAAACATGAATACTATAATTGAATTCAGTGCTTCACTAGAAAGAGGAAAACAGACAAAATTCTCCTCTGAGTCAGTGCTTCCTGTTGGAAAGTGTTGAGATGCATGTCTGAAGACATGATTGTACTTGGTTGGAATGTTCTCCTCCCCTAAACCCTACCCCACCACCTGAAGAAATTCAGTACTTGATACTACTGTATCAGTGTTTTTCAAACATTTTCTTTCCACTCATATCCCATTTTAAGCAATCCCTTTGCCATGGGTGTTCTGTGATTAGTAAGGGATTGCTTAAGGTGGGATGTGAGTGGGGAAATAGAAAGGTTGAGAACCATTGCTCTAGACCCAATTGTTACTGAAATATTTTGCTTGAGAAAAATTGTCATTGGGCCCATTTCCTTTTATGAATCTGTGCACATAAAGAGTCAATGAGGTACAATTAAAACAGTGGTTTTCAAACTTTTTCTTTCGACTCACAGACCACTTTAAGTAATCCTTGACTAATCACAGAGCACCTATGGCATAAGGATTACTTAAGGTGGTCTGTGAGTCGAAAGAAAAAGTTTGAAAACCTCTGTACTATATTGTCTGTTTATGGTATGATGATGTTATGAGAAGGAAGACAGGAGAAAAGATGAAAAACAAATCAGATTCTCCATTTATCCACATTTTTAAGTCTGATGGATTTAAACACAACTTATCTCTTCAGCCAACTCAACAGGACAAGTTGCTTTAAATACAGAGCTGATGATTAAAATAATACATTGTCCAGTTTGGTTGGTCCATTAAATATTTGATGTAACGATTGGAAAGATTTGTGCAAATTCACAATTACTTTAATAATTACATAAGTAAACAGTTTCTATTTCTTCAGCCGGCTCCAAGCCAGAACGAGTGATTTATACCAATTATAGAAATGACATTATCTTTCTATGCTGTGCGTAATCTCAACTTTTTAATGACTGCCACAATTCAAGTCATTTAATTACTTAACTGTCTTATGAGTACAAATAATTATACTATGCAATGATTACCAGATGTGCTATGATTATTCAATATTTAACATATTTTTCAATTAGAAGCTCCTTTGCTCCTTCATTGTTAAATTCACAGTATGATATGTGTGAACAGCAAGAAACCGGTGATGTTAATGCCAGTGGAATGAAAAAAAAAATGAGAATATAGCTCTGCATTACTTTTGGACTGAACATCTGCCAAAATGTTTTTAACCAATAATTAATAAAGTAACAATTTGCAGGTTGCTCGTTTTAAAGAAACATTAGATGCTCTTTTTGTTTTTATTACCCAATTAACTTGGGCTCCACATAAAACTGGGAGCAACTAGTTCTTTTGCATTAGTGATCAATGACTCATTTCTGCCTGAGATACAAGAAAAATAATTTTCATTTTACCTGTTAAAAATGTTGAATGGTGTTATTGACATGGAAAATATATTATTACAGCATTATACAGCCCCTTTGGCCACAACGTTGTACTGACTCCACGGTGGCCATATATGTGTTTAAAAAAAAAGTTATGAAGGTTTAAACAGCATTGGAAAAAAAACCAAACGCAAACACACTGTCCTCCTTTTGAATGGCCACCTGAGTCACAGCAATCTAATTTTTACCCTACCTCACATCCATAGTCCTCTATTTATTCTTATATCCATGTGCCAATTTGAGTCTTTTGAAAGTCCCTATTGCATCAGCCTCCACCACCACCCTTGGCACTGCATTCCAGGCACACACCACTCTCTGTAAAAATCTTAACTCAGACACCTCCCTTAAGCTTTCTTCCATTCACCTTAAACTAATGTCCAATGGTATTTGCTCTTGTCGACCCTGGGAAAAGATGTTGGCTGTTCACCCTATCTAAGCCTCTCATAATCTTATTTTCCTCCATTAAGTCTCCTCTCATTCTTCATCATTACAAAGAGAAATGCCCTTATTCTGTCAACCTTTCTCTAATCTAGGCAACATATTGGTAAATCTCCTGTGCAACCTCTCCAAAGCATTTACATCCTTCCTTTAATGAGGTGACCAAAACTGAACACAATGCTCCAAGTGTGGTCAAACCAGAGTTTTATAGAGCTGCAACATTACCTCATGACTCTTAAACTCAATCCAACACGTGGCAACCTTGAGGGATCTATGTACTTGAACCCCACATACCTCCACACAGTTATGAATCCTGCCATTAACCATATACTCCACCTTCAAATATGACCTTGCAAATTACATCACTTCACACTTAACTAGATTTCATTCCATCTACCACTTCTCTGCCCAGCTCTTCATGCTGTCTATATTCTGTGGTAACCTACGACAACCTTCTACTCTATTCACAACACCTCTAAACTTCACGTCATCTGCACCCCATTCACTTCTTCATCCAGGTCATTTATGAAAACAACAAAGAGCAGGACTCCCAGAAGAGATTCCTGAAAAACTCCACTAGTCACTGAGCTCCAGACAGAATGCCTTCCATCTACATCTACCCTCTGCTTTCTGGAAGCAAGCCAAATCTGAATCCAAGCTGCCAAATTTCTTTGGATCCCATATCTCATGACTTTCTGAACCTTGTCAAATGTCTTACCAAAATCTGTACACAGCACATCCACCACCTTACCTTCACCAATTTTCTTTGTTACTCCTCAAAAAAACTCAGTTAGACTCATGAGGCATGAATTGCCTCTCCCAAAGTCATGCTGATTATCCCCAGAAAGACAATGCTTCTCTAAATGCATGGAAATCCTATCCCTAAGAATCCTCTTGAATATTTTGTCCGCTACTGATATAAATGTCAGTGGTCTTTAATGCCCAGGATTCTCCAATTTACCTTTCTTAATCAAAGGGAATACAGTTGCCATTCTCCACTCCTCTACTGCCTCTCCTGTGGTCAGGGAGGATGCAAACATGCTCAACAGTGCTTCAGCAATCTCTTTCCTTGTTCCCTGTAATAACATATGGTAACTCCCGTTCGGTCCCAGGGACTTAACTATCTGAATATTTTTATGAAGATTGAGCTCTTCTTTGAAAAAAATATAAAAAATAAATATATTTATTTCCTCCAATCAACTAGCCACACCAATGTTAGAATGAGTTTGTATGAATAATGGAATATTGTCTCAACATTATCACATTATCACAGTTACACTTTTGCCCTGCCTAGTTTTTAAAGTATTTGTATTTTAGGATACTGAAAACAGAATTACCATTATCTCTATGATCAATGACAACACAAAATTAGATTTGTAAAATAGTCTTTAATTTCTTCATATTCATCACAATTGTTAAATAGATACTGATTGGTCATGGAAAAATTCAGCAAGCTACCTAAGAGCAAGGTCACGAGGTCAATTTTGAGGAAGGCTTTTGTAGTGGCTATGTTGGAAAAGTTAAGGGATGAAATTCCAGGGAGCATGGCCAAGTGACAGATGCCTTGGTGTTGGAGTGGAGGGAGGGGTGTTGCATGGAGGGCCAAATCTGGAATACTAAAGGCAGGGGCTCAGATTCAGGGCTGGATAAGTCAAAGCTGTGGAAGTTGATGAAGAAATGATGGGTAGCAGAACTGTAGCCTAAAAACAGTCTCTTGAATTTTGAAAGAGGGGATTATTACACCAGCTGCTCTACTTGGAGGGAAAGGACATTTTGTTCCCTCCAGGTCTCTTACTGATTTATCTACTTAATCAATTATTCTGAAACCAATATGAACCATTTTAACTTTAGCTGTTGTCACTTATAATAAGTTTTGTTATTTTGAAATAGTTAAAGTGTGCCTGTATCTGCAGCTGTAACTGTGGCTTGCAAACAGGTAAAAGGAGAAAATCAGATGTCCTTGTTGGTGACATTCCAACTTATGGTTAAGGTTTGAAGAATGATAATACTATCTGTTATGGCCCCAGAGGACTCCAAAACCTAACAGCAATAGATATTCACCAAGACAATGGTTACTTAAACAAAAGTTGCTTTTAACGATCTTTAAACATGAAAACAGGATCAAACTTTAACTTATTACTATTAACTTAACAGCCGAACTCAACTCCCTTCTAATTCTAAATGCACGTGTGTGTCATGTGTATATAAGTTCAGAAAGGTTCTTTGATTCACAGTCCAATCTCACTTCTCACTTCTCCAAGTTCACTGGTTGCAGGCAATTCTTATACTGTGCACAGAATTGAGCCTTTATGAATTTCACCAGGCTTTGGTGCTTGAAAGGTAAATGGTTACTGCTCAGGAGAGTTCTTGTCAGTTTTCAGAGAGAGATTTGTTGCTCATTGAACACAAACTGATCCCTTCTGATCAGTCACTTCAGTATCATGTTGAAGAGACTTGCCCCATCAGGGTTTTCCAGATAATAATCTCTTTCTTTCAGGTCACCACAGAGTTCCACTTCTGTTTCTCTTATTTCAAGTGAAACATTAGACAGCCAGTCCTCTCCTCTTGTATGGCACCACAAGGGCTTTGACCAGGCTGAACTAAGAACTCACAGCCCATCTTCAAAATGTGGTTTTTCCACAAGCTTGTCGGGTTGTCATGTTCCATTCCTAGCTGCTACTTCTGATCTGTAGAACTGAATATTCTCTCTCTCTCTCTCTCTCTCTCTCTCTCAGAAAACCACATGACCCTCTTAGAACAGCAAGCTGCACTCAGACTGCGGCACCAGACCCAATCTTCTGAGTTCATTTATCCGTTGCTTTCCAAAACAATAATCCATTACTCCACAGTATGTCCAATGGACACCTATTTGTGAAGTCCTTATAGGCATTCTTCAAAGTTTTTGCAAAGGCACCTGGAGCCTGGACTGTCTGGCTTGAGCAGAGGTCTGGCATTTTAAATGAGATCTGTTTTGAACTGTTTGTATGTGACCTACACTAAAAAAACCTACATAATTTATATCCTTTTAGAACATATCTATATTCAATATAAAATATAACATAATCCGTTACACTGTCAAACTTATTGCCATAAGTATTTATTAAGTTGATACATTTCAGGCTAAAGTGGAAAATGCATGAGGGCCTCGGAAGAGAAAAAGACTAATACCATATGATAATGGAAGGAAGTCGGTGAGAAATATTATTACAAACGTAAGTCAGTTATTTTGTCTGATTTGTTTGATTGCTGCAGGCATTATGCAACTTTATGTTCTCCCATTTCAAAGCAAAATTCACAAGAAGGAGTGAAAACAAAGGCTACATGAGGTAGGAAGATCACGGGAAGCATTGCCAGGATGATGTTACAGTGAGATTCAATAGTAGGGATATTGGACACTTGGAATGGGGCTGGGGCGTGAGGATGGAGATGTTGCAAGCATTTTCAGTTTAAAGTGATTGGTTAAATATAACAAAAGCCATGCAATGTTTTCAAGGAGTTATTTAGCACCTAATGTTTTTGAAATCCTCAAGATGGCTTGGAAAAAGAAAATGAGATTTATTTGGATCTGAAATTCAATAGCTCTAACAGTCAAACACATTAACTATTGACTACTACAATTTCTGATCTGGCCAGCATCTATTCTACCTATATTCTAAGCATTGCATGGTCTTATTGAAGCATTTGGTATTTAGGAAAATGAAGAACTATGAATGCAAATGAGGAAAGTGTCATCCCTTTAGAGCACACATGTCAAACTCTGGCCCACGGGCCAAATTTGGCCCGTGATATAATTATATTTGGCCCGCAAGATCATTTCAAAAATGTATTAGAGGTGGCCCGCCCTGCAGCGAGAGCCGATGCTGTTTTTTGGTAATGTTACGCCCACCATCCTCCCCCTTCATTGCACATCCTTCCCCATTGTAACACGAGAAATTGTAACACGAGAAGTCTGTCAATGTCATCAGCCGGCAAGCCAGTTGGAAGGCTCCCCGCACAACCAGTCACTTCTCCCACCTGTCGAGCGGTGCGGCGGATGGTCGAGCCCCTGTGATTGCCTGTCGCCGCGACGGACATGGCAGGCTGTGCACGGCCCACGGGCAGCGCGAGCCCCGCGCGACTGGCACTGGACGGCCCTTCCACAGCGCGAGTGCACTTCTCCCGGTCGCCACGGCCTTCAGCGCTTGCATCCGCGCGGACCCCAGGGACGGCTGGTTCAGCCCTGCACGTGAAGAGAGAGATGGTGGCTGTCCACAAAGGCTGATCGGCAGCGCGCTGGGCCTGAGTGGGTGGGTAAGCAGGGGTGGGCAGAGGGTGTAGGTGAGGAGTAATGGGCAGGGGAAGTTATGGTGGTGTGAGGGGCAGTTAGAGGGAGGGATGAGTAGAAGGAGGGGTGGATAGGGAAGAGGTAAAAGGGGAGGGGCAGGGCGAGTAGGGGAGGGGTGATTAGAGGGTGAGAGACTGGTAGAGGGAGGAACAGGTTGAGGGGAGAGGCAGTAGAGGGGCGTGTTTAGGATGGGGTGGGTAGAGGCAGAGCGAGTGGAGTGAGGGGTGTGTAGAGGTTGGGTAAAGGACTGGTCAGGTAGAGGGATGGTTGGTCGAGGGTGAATAGAGGCCTAGAGCCTGAGGAGTGAACTGGAAATGCTGAGCCCTGATGCAGGCCAAAATGGACACAGCCTGTGAATGCTGACTACATCTCCACAGGGACCAAATATGTTTCCCTCAGGTCAAGCAAAGGGTGAACTTGAGCTACCTACTCCTGACCTGTAACATTATGCTCCTAAAGTTATATCCTAAAGTTTAACATTACATATGTTGAAAGAAGAGAAAACATGCAGATGTTGTTGAAAATTTTCAATAAATATTTAGTTCAGCCCTTGACTCAGTCCAAGTTTTTAATTTTGGCCCTCCGTGAATTTGAGTTTGACACCCCTGCTTAGAGCCTTTTGCAATGCAAAAATAACTGGAAACCATCCATCAAAACTAACAAATTTGCTGAGATGTTATCTACATCTTCAAGGTTCTCGATGAATCTTTGCCTCTCAACACACCATTTGGCACACCACTCAGTGAAGGCCTTGAAAGCAGAAGTTAAGGTAAGGCCAGATCCAAAACCTTCGTTACCCTTTAATTCCTATGGACACTGTCTGACTTGCTGATTTTCTCCAGTAGGTTTGTCCATTGCACTTTTCCCCAGCATCTTTATTGCTTAACTTCAAGGCATCAAATTGCTTTCAGACTGATAATCCCACCATTTGCCAAACTTCATTCTCTGAAACTCATTCTGGAATTTTGCTCCCTCATGGGCTTGCTATAGGCTAACAAAAAAATATTCCCTGGAATATTTTTGGAATTCTGTACTCTCCATAACTTTTTCACTGTCTGCCTTCCAGTTAATAAGAGGGTAAATGAAACCCCTCACAATGATTGCCCTCACAGCTTTCCTAGGACTTTTTGGTGGTTTATGATGCACTCCCTACAATGTGATCACCCATTTTTAAAAACTCTTTAGTTCAACATCTATAATGTCATTTCCTGATTCATCTAACATATCCTTTCTCACAGCTGTGAGTATTTCCTTAAGCAATATTGTTACACCCCCGCCTCATTTTCTATCTCATCTCAAAATCATTTGACCAGAAATGTTAAGTTCCCTTTCCTTTCCTGGAAGCCACATTTCCATAATAGTTCTGATTTAATTTTTATGTATATGTATCTCTGCCTTCATTTCACCTTTCATTCATCTGCTTTATACAACCTACTCCTGGCATTTAGGAATATACCATAAAGTAGATCATGTCTTTTTTTTGTGCACTTACTAAACTTTTCTTCTCTCACTTCAAACTCATTAATTTTCTGCGTTCCAGCTCCACTTATGCCTGACTCCCTTCTGAAGCTCACCTTTAACCCTCTTGTTATGCTAGGATAAACTCTTTTGAAACAGTGTTAGCAAACCAATCTGCAAGCATGTTGGTTCTGGTCCTATTCAGATGCTACCCGTTGTGTCTGGTTATGTTCTAACTACTCCAACGGTTGCAATACCACAGGACCGTAAACCCTGCCTGCACAATCTCTCTCGCCATGCACTCATTTTCTTCAAGCACACTTACTGACACATGGCATTAGGAATAATCTGGAGATTATTATTTCAGTCTATATATTTTCATAGTCTTCTTCCTAATTCTGTTTTTTTTTGGCAGAAAGTCAAGATAAGTATATGCCGATTGGATCACAAACTCTGACCACTCAAATGATATCTTTGATTCTGGCAACTTACCATTCGGAAATCACGTCTGTAACCAGAGAGAAGCCTGCCTGCTCTCCTGACTATTATATCACCTCCAACCGTTACTGGTCATGATCTATATCCTCCTTCCCTGTGTTGTTACGACCTTGGCTGTGGCCACCTTCCTTAAGGTAAACTTATCCAACATAACCTCGAAAAAACCCTTTCTCAAAATTTATCATGACCTCCTTCTTAGATAATTTATTGACTAGTTCTAGAACCAATAATTCTCAATTGTGATGGATGTGAAGAAATTAAAGTCTGTTTCACAAATCGAATTTGTGTTGTAATTGATGGTAGTTCTGTTTTCAGCATTCTAAAATAGAAATATTTAAAAAATACTGATTTAAATTAAAGTTAAAGGGCAAGATGCTGCAGCGTGTCTTAAATATTTCCCTATTCTATTTTGTCTGTGGCAGTCACTTCCTTCACTCACAACTGCACTCCCTGAAAGTATGCCCAGTTTCTGAAATGTCCTGTCCATCTTCCCACAGCTTTCTGAATGTATTGCTGCATTATCAAGCTTCTTGTCCATTCGCTGAGTTTCCTCTCGTTGACAACTCATATCTGTGGTTGACTGGAATATGGGAAGCATCTCAAAATACACAAATGGCTCAGGATGTACATTCCACAGGCCTGAGCTGCCTTGCTTTTGTCTGTTACTGCACTGACTCATCAAGAAAAGAAGATCATTTTCTTCCTCCTCCGTACCTAATTCCACTTCAGACCAGAATCTAGAGCTTTGTACATTGTGGGATTGGATTCTATGTTACTGACTTGAATGCGATTAGACTGCAGACCACACATTCAAAACCATGATGAAAATGATCAGGGTTACGTCAATGGGAAAAGAGCTTTCTGTAAATCATGAGATTGTGCCCTCCAACTGCTTGATACATCAGTTGAAGAGTTTGTTGATGGACCTCTGCTGTCAAAAATCGTGGATTATTGTTCAACTTCAACATCATTCAGCTCTTCAGTGACAGCCAACCTAACTTTCTGGAATTCTGTACCCTGGTTATGGATTCTCCACCATTTTTGGCAGTACAGTTGGTGTAATGTTTAGTGCAACACCTTTACAGTGCCAGTGATTGGGACTGGGGTACAAATCCTGCCCTGTCTATAAGGAGTTTGTACATTCTCCCTGTATCTGTGTGGGTTTTCCCTGGGGGCTCTGGTTTCCTTCCACCATTCAAATATGTACTGGGGGTGAAAGACAATTGCGTGGCATGGGCCGTAGGCCAAAATTTCAGTTACTGTTCTGAATATCTAAATTTAAAATTTAAGATTTATGTCCTTTCTTCTTCCTTGCTATACAGCCAAGACAACTGCTTGCTGAATCATATACAAGCATACAGCACAGTAAAAGGAAACTTTAGGCCACGAGCCCATGCCACCAATTACACCCAATTAACCTACACTCCCCGTATATTTTGAATGTGGGAGGAAACCTGAGCCCCCAGAGGAAACCCACGCATGCTAACACAAATCAGATGCTATTTTTTTGTCATGTAATAAAACAGAAATGTAATATTACATGAAATTGCCTTTATTCTGCCACAAACCAGACAAGGATTTGCCATTATCATTAACATTACCTGGCATCCATTACAGTCAGAGAAATAGAAGTAAAAGAGAGTCCCCTAGAGCCACCAAGTGTCCATGGATCCACTTTCGGTGCTTTCGTAACCTCTGCTGCCGCATAAGACTCCAGTTCAGTTCAAAACATTGACAACCTGAGCCCAGATCCAAACCTCTGATATGACGAGGAAGCCTTCAGTGTCGAGGCCTTTTGGGAGTGCTCCTCACCCTCAGCATCCAGGTTCCGACACCCAGATCTCATGAATCAGTCTACAGCAACCTACAGTCTGTTGTGTGCCCTTTGACCTCAAGTCGCCAAGAGCTCGCTGCCTGCGTGTGGTCTTCAGCCGCAGATCCCTCAATGGTCCCACACAATGGTCAACATCCTTAAAGTTGTCTCCTCTACTTCTCCTTCCCAATGGATCGTGTTCTCCACATAACAGGTGCACTGTGCTGGTGTGCTATACTCCTGAAATCTATAATCACTTGTGGCCACTGTGGAACACAGATGCACCATCTTGGGCCCAAACCCTGCAGTCACAGTGTTACGAGCCCAGAGGACCCCAAACCCAGCAGCAATAGATATTCACCAAGACAAATGTTTACTTAAACAAAAGTTGCTTTTAATTATCTTTAAACATGAAAATAGAATCAAACTTTAACTTATCACTATTGACTTACTTAACCTAACTTAAACCACTTCTAATTCTAAGTGTTCATGTATGAAATGTATGTGTAAGTTCAGAAAAGTTATTTGGTTTACAGTCCAATCTCACTTCATTCCTCCAAGTTCACTGGTTGCAGGCAATTCTTATACTGTGCACAGAATTTAACATTTCTAAAGATCACCAGGCTTTGGTGCTTTACTGCTCAGGAAGGTTCTTGTCAGTGTCTTGCTGATGAAACTTGCCTCTTCAGGGATCTCCAGATGATAACCTCTTTCATTCAGGACACCAGAGTTCCTTTTTGTTTCTCTTATTCCAAGTGAAACATTAAACAACCAGTCCTCTCCTCTTGCATGAACCACAAGGGTTTTGACTAGGCAGTCTTCCAAATGGGGCTTTCCATAAGCTTGCCTGCTTGTCCTGTTCCAGTCCCAGCTTCTGCTATTGACAGTAACACTGCAGAAGTGATCTCTCTCTCTCTCTCACACACACACACACACACACACACACACACACACACACACACACACACACACACACACACACAACACACACAGAGTCTCTTGGTAAATTTATATTGCTGCTGACCTATGATGTAATAGAGAATTACTCTAAAAATATTGTGGTGTATAGACCCAGTGAGATCGGTTTGTTAGAGTAGGTTACATACAAACACTTTAAAAACAGATCTTATTTAAAATACTGGAGCTCTGCCCCATTCTAGACAGATCGGCTCCACAACTTTTGCAAGAGCTTTGGAGAGTGCTCAAGAGACTTCACTAGTGGATTGTTGTTTACAAAAGGCAACAGATGAAAGATCTTATTGGAGCCACAGATGTCTGGACCTGTTCTAAGAGGGTCATGTGGTTTTGCAACAAAAGAGAGTCAAACAGGCTTAGACCCAAAGCTTAGACACAAATCTGGAAAGTCAATTCCCAAAGTTAATTCCTCAAAATCCTGTGTTGAATCTTAGACTTTTAAACTGTTGTACAGAAGTAATCAGACTGCCAAAACACACAAATCCTTGTCAAGCTGCTTCTAGAGAAATGTCCTTTAAATGAAAAGTTGTAACAACTCCCCTCTTCCTTGTGTAGAAAAAACAAAATGTGTGACTTCCATGAGGCCTCCAAAACCAAGGCACAAATCAGTCGAAATGACCTCACAATGGTCATGATCCAATACAGGCATTCTCCTGCTTCCTTTACCCAGATATGTGTCAATAAAATGACCATTACAATGGTCACAGTGGTTCAATAATTCTTCTGTCAAGGAAAATCAGCAGATTTGTCCAGTTCACACAGAGTCATTCCACCTCTGTGCTCATTAGATGACTGGCTAGTCAATAATCAATCCTGTTTCTTTAAGTATCTCAAAGATATGACTTTATTTAAGTATTCCACAGGGCTCACTCACCACCTGATTTTCCTAAATAAACAACTATTATTCTTTTTTCCTTCTTCCAGAGCATAATTTTGTTTATAGTCAATACTTATCAGTACCACTCTGTCTCGGCACAAGCTATGAATAGTTGCAGCTTTGGAGAGCGCATCGAAAGAACCAAAGACTTGTTGATCCAAACCAAGGCTTTTATTAATTAAAAGACTGGAGCATATCACAAGTAGGTCGACCAGTCCAGAATGACCTGGTCTGGCTAAGAGAAATCTTTTAAGACCTGCCAGTAGGTGTGGCTACACTCTCAGCCAATCACAGTCATCCTACACTACAATCTGTAGATATACACATTGGTGATAGAATCTGTACTATCACCTTGTCTGGCTAGGAGCAATCCTTTAAGACCTGCCAGTAGGTGTGGCTACACTCTCAGCCAATCACAGTCATCCTACACTACAATCTGTACATATACACATTGGTGATAGAATCTGTACTATCACCTGGTCTGGCTAGGAGCAATCCTTTAAGACCTGCCAGTAGGTGTGGCTACACTCTCAGCCAATCACAGTCATCCTACACTACAATCTGTACATATACACATTGGTGATAGAATCTGTACTATCACCTGGTCTGGCTAGGAGCAATCCTTTAAGACTTGTCAGTAGGTGTGGCTACACTCTCAGCCAATCACAGTCATCCTACACTACAATCTGTACATATACACATTGGTGATAGAATCTGTACTATCACCTGGTCTGGCTAGGAGCAATTCTTTAAGACTTGCCAGTAGGTGTGGCTACACTCTCAGCCAATCACAGTCATCCTACACTACAATCTGTAGATATACACATTGGTGATAGAATCTGTACTATCACCTGGTCTGGCTAGGAGCAATCCTTTAAGACCTGCCAGTAGGTGTGGCTACACTCTCAGCCAATCACAGTCATCCTACACTACAATCTGTACATATACACATTGGTGATAGAATCTGTACTATCACCTGGTCTGACTAGGAGCAACCCTTTAAGACCTACCAGTAGGTGTGGCTACACTCTCAGCCAATCACAGTCATCCTACACTACAATCTGTACATATACACATTGGTGATAGAATCTGTACTATCACAAGCTTGCACTAATCCTTAAAATGACAGTCAATAAATGAAATGTGAGCTTGCAATACCTATTCATATTCTCCACGCTTATTTTTCTTTAATCTATTGTCTCTCACATACCCTTCAACTCCATCAGAATTCTACTATTGTAAGCTCTTGACAGACATTTTCTACAAACCCACCAACTTTCACAGTTACCTCAATAATACCTCTTCACACCCTGTCCCCTGTAAGGAATCCATTCATTACTTATAATTCCTCTGTCTCCAATGCATCTGCTCCCAGGATGAGGTCTTCTGTGAGAACATCCGAGATGTCTTCCTTCTTCAACAAGTGTGGCTTCTCCTCTAATAGCAACAAGTTGGCCCTTACTTAGATATCCTTGATTACCCACACATCAGGCTCCCTCCACCCCCATGTGCAACAAGGGCAGGATTTCCATTGTCCTCACCTACCCCTCAACCAGCCTCTGCAACCAACGAATCATTCTCAGCCATTTCAGCTCCTATTAGGTGATCCCACAACCAGACCCATCTTCCCCTCTCCTCCCCTCTTTGCCTCTGCAGGGACTGTGCCCACTTGTGACATCCTTATTAATTCCTCCCTTCCCACTAATTTCCCCCTTGGCACTTACCACTATGGCCAGAGAAAATGCTGTACTTGTACCCATATCTCTTACCTTACCATCATTCAGGGAAACATCCTTCCAAGTGAAATAACACTTCACTTGTGAATATGCAGGGGTCATCTTCTGCATCCAGTCCTCCTGTTGTGGTCTCCTCTGCATTAGAAAGATTGGATGAGGAGCAGAAGATCGCTTTCCTGAGCACCTTCATTCTTTTCGCTGTAAATCATGTGGATATCCACGTGGCAACCTGTTTTAATTCCCTGTTTCAATTCCCAACATAAACTCATGCACTGTCAAAATGAGACCACATACAAATTGAACTAATAACACCTCATATTCTGTTTGGACACCCTCCAACCAGAAGGCATTTACATCAACTTCTCTGGTTTATGTTAGCCCCCCTCCCTGTTTCTCCCTTTCCCAATCTCTATGCCTCCTTCTCTACAGCTTTCAGCTCTTTCTCTCTCTTCCCCTCCCTTTCCTTCTGTCTCCTTTCCTTCAGCTCAGCCAAACCCCTACCCCAAACAATTCTCACCTTTCCTCTCCTGTCCTCCTATCCATGTCCAATGATCATCTTTTGCCTGTTGGCCTGTGCTCCTCCTCCCCCAGCCTTTTCATTCAGATGCCTACTTTTTTGCGTTTCCCTTGATGAAGGGTTCAGGCTGGCAAGTATATCCTTACCTCCTATGGATGCTGTGAGACTTGATGAGTTCCTCCAGCATTTTTGTGCTTCTCCTATCATAAGGATAATTTACCATCATCTCTTAAAATGTTAACCCAATTAACCCTACATCTCCAAGAATTCCAGGGCCAAAATCAGTGGTACACATTGGCTAATATTTTGAGCTGTTCTTCCACAATTTTTCAGCTTTAATTTTAGAATGACTTTTTGTACCTGGTCTAGTAACAATAGATGTCCCTTGGCTCCTCCTATGGACATGTGAAACCTGCTGAGTTTCTCTAGTATTTCTGTGTTTTTACAGTAACAATGGTTTCTCCTATAGACCAATTGCTTTACTAAATGTTGATGCCAAAATTTTTGGCTAAACTTTTAGCTAATAGGATGGAAAACATTCTGCCATCATTTATTTCTGAAGATCAGACAGGATTTATTAAAAACCAATATTCCTATTTTAATATACATCGCTTAATGAATATTGTGTATTTGCCCTCCGGGAAAGCTCCTGAGTATATTCTGTCATTGGATGCAGAAAAAGCTTTTGATCAAATAGAATAGTCATGTCTGTTTACAACTCTTGAAAAATTTAATTTTGGTTCTGATTTTATTACATGGGTTAAATTATTGTATTCACAGCCATCCACCACAGTTCTTACTAATTTACACCTATCTCAGTCTTTCAATCTGCAATGTGACACTTGTCAAGGATGCCCACTAAGTCTTTTATTATTTGAGCTGGTGATTGAAACATTAGTAATTGCATTTCATGACTGTAAAGACATGTGTTCAATCCCTTTCCTCCATATCCCCAAGGTCTGCCTTTATGCAGATGATCTCTTACTTTTCATTTCTGACCCAGTTGCCTCCCTCCCCTATATGATGTCATTACTTTCACAATTCAGTCAATTTTCAGGATATAAAATGAATTTGTATAAAAGAGAACTGCTTCCATGGAATTCTCCTGTATTAATGATTGATGTTTTTCCATTTAAGATCATTAAAAATCTATTTACCTATCTTGGTATTACAATTACGAAGAATCATAAAGAAGTGTCTTGCTACGTTCAAACAAGTTAAGCATTCTCTGACTTGATGGTCATCTTTGTCTACAATCTTAGTTGGCTGTATAAATTCTATTAAAATGAATATCTTACCTAAATTTTTATCTTTTTCAATCTGTTCCAATTATTGTTCCTAAATCTTCTTTGACTTACTTGATTTGGCTGTATCGCCTTACATATAGAAGGGTAACCACCCTTGCCTTAATAAAGTTCTTCTACAGAGATCTAAGAGATATGGTGGTCTGACTCTGCCTAACTTTACATTTTACTATTGGACAGTCAATATACAATGTCTTACATTTTGTTCCTTTTTTTATAATCATTCTGACCATCCATTATGGGTATCAATGAAGTTGAATTCCCCCCAAAATATTTCCAATTTAGATGTTTTTGGCTCTTCAACTAAGTTAATAGATAATCCAATTGTTAAACATTCTGTTAGAATTTGGGCACAGTTTAGAAAACATTTTGCATTTCATAATTTCTCTCTTTTAAGCTCTATTGTATCTAATCACTTTTATAAACCTTCTTTGTATGATGCTATTTTTCAGAGATAGTGTAGAGAGGGTATTCAAAGTTTTAAGGATCTGTTCATTGATGGATATTTTTCAATACTTGAGCAGCTTTCTGCTAAATTTAACCTGCCCAAATCTCAATTTTTTTTTAGATATTTGCAAATCCGAGATTTTCTTGAATCACAGCCTTTTGATTTCCCAAGAGAGTCTGAATCAAATTTTGTAGATTAGTTTTTTTGTTTTAATGCTTTCTTGTAAAGGTTTAAGATCTACTATTTATGAGAAAGTGTTATGTTTAAAAGAGTTTTCACTAGTTAAAATTAAAAATGCTTGGGAACAGAATTTAAATTTAACTATATAGGATGTGGATTGGAACACATTTCTTACATTGGTTAATTGCTATTCATTATTGTTTATTACAATTTCATGTGGTACACAGACCACATATGTCTAAGGTTAAATTGTCTCATTTCTACTCTGATATGAGTCCCTGTTGTGACAGGTGTAAGAGCGAAAAGTTCTGGACTTGTCCTAGTCTAGAAAAATACTGGAGAGAGGTTTTCTGCACTTAGTTTTCAATTTTTAATAGGGATTTAGTAACAAATCCTTTGGTGGCCCTCTTCAGTACAATAGGAGGGAATGATTCTATATTTTGAATATTTTATTTAAAAATATTCCATACATGTAACTGATAAACTTTCACATAGTCAAAATGTTAATTAAATTTAAAATTACAATGATTACATGTTGGTTTTACCCCACCCTTACCCTCCCCTCCCTCCTGACTTATATCCCCCACTCAAAAAAACCATATAATAAGATATAAATATGATATATAGTTATATGAAATATGTAGAAAAAGAGAAAGATAGTTTCTTAGATTGCACAAAATGATCAGTTTGCACACTGGGGTCCTACCATTTTTGTACAGAAGATTAAGAAGATTAACATAGGTCTTAAGAGACTGGATGTACATTTTTACATATTCACCTCTAAACTTTGCATATACCAGGTCCAAATTTATAAAAAGGCAGGATATTTATTTCTTAAATTTTGTGTAATTTTCTCCAAAGGAATACAATTTTGAATTTCTGCATCCCATCTCTCTATACCTAAATGTGCATCTGATTTCCAAGTCACTGTAATACACTTCCTTACCACCGCTAATGCTATTTTAATAAATTTCACTTGATAGAATGACCATTTTTAACTTAGGTTTTGCTCTTTCTATATTTCAGAATAAAAATATAACTCTAGATTTTATGGAAACACAATACCTGTAATTCGTTCTAAAAAAATTCCTATCCATCCAAAAAGGCCTTACTTTATAACATGACCAAGTAGAATGTAAAAAAGGTTTCTATCTCTTCACCACATCTAAAACATTTGTTTGATAAATCGGATTTCATTTTATTCAGTTTTTTAAATATAATTGATATAAATAATTATATTGAACTACTTTATACATTTAAAATGTTAGTCATACATTCTTAACAGAGATCTAACCATTTTTTCTCATCAATTGTAATATTTAGGTCTGGCTCCCATTTTTGTCTAGATTGCCTGTTTAATAGTGCCTGGTTCTAATAAAAGGTACATTGCAGAAATAAATTTCTTAGTATTACCTCTTCTAATAAGAATTTCCAGCTCACTATAAGCTGGTAAAAACATTGTTGGACCTAATTTTTCCCACAGATATCCTCTCAGTTGAAGATAGAAAAAGGTGTATTCTGGGTTATTCCATATTTATTCCTTAAATGTCAAAATGACATCAAATGACCTTGCTTATAAAGATTTTTTTGATATCTTTATAAAACCAAATATTTAAAAATTGATTATCTTTAGTAAAAGCTATGAGATTATTTTGAATCAAAGGTGTCTTAGATGATAAACTTCCTTTTGTTCCAATTTCATTATTTATCTTGTTCCAGATAGTGATCAAATGTTTCAACAATGGTGCTTCTTTCACACCGGTTATTAACTTTGAATCCCATTTATAAATAAATTCCTCTGCTAATTTTTCTCCTATTTTATACATGCTGGTTTTCCTGATTCCTCAAAAAGAGAAGTAAGAAATCTCAGTTGAGCCACTGGCAATCATTCTTAAAGATAGGAAGCTGCACATTAGTGTTTCTATAAAAAATGGTTGTGACAGTATTTTGAGGTGGCTTGGGAGGAATTGTTAGAGAAGCTTGCACACACACATTTCAAAACAGAACTTGTAAGGACTTTTGCAGGGTGCTTTTTGCAGAAAGGTGCAGAATACAGCTCACCTAGGAGAGTATGTAATCTTTGCAGGAAGATTCAGAACAGTTTTGCACTCAGAGAGGGAGGGTGTGAAACAGAAAGAGAAGGAATCAGAAATCAGTTCCAAAGGGACAAGCTGGCAAACTTTTGGAAGGCTGTCTGGTCAAAGGAGAAGGCTGGCTGTCTGAAAGGTGATCTGAAAGAAAGAGGATCATCTGGAAAACCCTGAAGGGGGCAAGTTTCGTCAGCAAGACTGATTGAGAAGGAATCAGTTGTGGATGTCCTAGAAAAGGAATCTCTCTCTGAAAACCAGCAAGAACCCTCCTGAGTGGTAATCATCTGCCTGTTAAGAACCAAAGAATGGTGAAATTTGTTAATGCTAACTTCTGTGCACAGTACAAGAATTGCCTGCAAGTGGTGAGATTGGACTGTGATCCAAAGAACTTTTCTAATCTTAAATATACATTACACACATCTGCACTTAGTATTAGAGGGGGGATTAAGTAGTTATGTAGGTTAAGTAAGTAGGTTAAATAATAAGTTAATGTTTAATTCTGTTTTTTTTTGTTCAAATATAATTAAAAACTACTTTTGTTTAAGTAACCCTGTGTGGTAATGCATATCTATTGCTGCTGGTTTTTGGGGTCCTCTGGACTCCGTTTCACTCTTGACATTTTACCTTTCCAAAGAATTTTCCAAATATGGTTATTTAATTCTTGAATTTTTTTTTGTGGTAATAGTATTGGTAAGATTTGTAAAAAGATACTGTATTCATGGAAAAATATTCATCTTAATACAATTAACCCTTGCTACTAACATTATTGGCAAGGTCATCCATTTTTTAAAAAACATCTTCAACTTTTTTAAGCAATAGTAATTATTTCAGTTTGTATAGATTGTTTAAATTATTATCTGTCCGGATCCTTAAATATTTGATTGCCTCTTTTGTCATTTAAATTGAGTATTTCTTCGACAAAGACTATAATTTCCTTATATAAGGGTATAACTTCAGTTTTATCCCAATTTATTTTATAACTTGAGATCTTAGTATATTCTTCCAGATTTCGTTTCCATATAGAAGTCTCCGGATCTGCAAATAAACTCATTTTATACTCTTCCTGACTGACCTTAAACCCCCTAATTTCTAAATTGCTCCTAATTACCTCTGCTAGTGGTGGAATGACTTTCTTTGTCCCTGCTTCAGAGTTGCGCTATCACTTTTGCCTCTCTTTTGGCGAGGCGAGCGATTTTATCTAAATGGAAGGTTGCTGCCTGACCTACTCATGATCAGTGGTTACGGGTCATCATGTCCTGTTTGAACATGGAAAAGATTCGTTATTCAGTTAAGAATTCAAATATAAGATTTCAAACTCTGTGGGGTTCATTTATGATTCACTTTCTTATTTTATAATTTCACTTCAATGTACAGAACAACTCTGATTATCCTAAATGGTCAGGACTGGGCCTATGTCGGATAAATATTTATTTCAGAGAACTGGTCATTTTTTATTAATTATATGTAACTATCCATATAATTTTATTGTAATGTATTAGCATTATAAGCTCTTTATTAAAATTAATACAAATATTTTGAAAGGAAAGTAACAATGGATGGCTCCTTTGAAAAGGGCTGGCTATTTAGTGCTTGTCACCCAAGAAATTTGGTGCTTTTCTGTGTTTATTATCCACTGCGGAGTGTTGGGCAGCCCCTTAAATCTTTGGATGAAAGAGCCACCATCATATGCTCTCTCCTTGCACTATTCCCAGAGTCATACTTACTATATGGAGCTTAATCAAGTTCAAGACCATACTCTCATGTCTGTCTTGTGAAGCGATATGGTCGGTGAGCAGTGATTCGGCCTCGGGTAGTGGACATGAGGCATCAGTCTCAGGTCACCACGACAACCTATTGATAGTTCATGGCAGACAGAGGACTTTGAAATGATGATAGAGATTATGTAAATTCTATGCATATGTATTCCAACAATTAAAATAAATAAAAGCAATTAAAATGAGAACAAATCATTTCTATGTTTATATTCATTAAAAATGGGTGGAACTGTGTGAAGCAGAGGGACTGGATGCAAAGAATTTCAGCTGAATATTCATGCTCTAGCTTTGGATCCAGTGCTGGAGTGGCAGGTCAGCTGACTACATATCTGACATACAGATCGTTCTTGACTTTTTCCACGGCAATCCACAGGTGCCAGTTAATGCAAACTTTCCCACAAAATATACCTTGTTTGTGGTTCTCCATTGGATTGCTAACTAAGGTAAATCGTCGAGAAACAGTAAGTTGATGAATTCTGTGGGGTCAGGTTAATTGCACATCATAATCCCATGCATGCTTTTGGAAATGAGCACTTTCAGTATTGGCAGACAGACACATTTATATATTGCATCTTATCTTTAGTGAAGGAGAAAATCAATTTACTATTCACTTTGGAGTTACAATTTCAAGTGGAGCAATTTGAATGGACATCATTTTCAAACACGTTCGTCACAACGTTTAACAATTAGCTATAAAGAAACCGCACAATATAAATTTAAATGTATTTTCACAAGGACGACTGTAGCCATATTGTGCTTCAGACATTATCAAAGTGCTCAGTGATGACACTAATAAATCATTAACTGCCATGTGGAATTATAATTGAATAATACACGCAAGGTGGGGGATCTCCATTGTAGCTGTTAAAAAAAAAACTAGCTGCTGATGAGAAAGAAAGGTTGTTCACCTTCTGACCTTCAGTTCCACTCCATTAATGATGAGGATCAAATTAGGAGTGTGATGGAATTTTCTTACATTTCCAGGATTAGTTCTGGTCACAGAACAATTTGACGTTATTGAAGATGCCTCTGTAAATTAAATCATTATCCACCACTGGAACGCCATCCTGTCGTCAGGATGCACCATAAGAACTTGCCAAACTTATTTCAACAGCTTCGTTCAACTCTGTGACCTGACTACTGAGATGGGTCAGTCATTATTTTGCTAAAACACCAATGTCTCTGAATCACTTTGCTTTGTTACTTTTTACAAATACCCATGTTCCTTTTTCACTCCTGGATTAGAATTGTATATTAGCTCCTGCACGAGCAAGATAACAGAGTTTTAATGAGAAAAACACAGTTGAACTTGTTCAGAGCAAATAGGATGTGTAATAAATGTAGTTCTGACTGTTATGCCCTCACTCTTTTCAATCTTCTTCAGCATGATGCTGAACCAAGCCATGAAAGACCTCAACAATGAAGACGCTGTTTACATCTGGTACCGCACGGATGGCAGTCTCTTCAATCTGAGGCGCCTGCAAGTTCACACCAAGACACAAGAGAAACTTATCCGTGAACTACTCTTTGCAGACGATGCCGCTTTAGTTGCCCATTCAGAGCCAGCTCTTCAGCGCTTGACGTCCTGTTTTGCGGAAACTGCCAAAATGTTTGGCCTGGAAGTCAGCCTGAGAAAACTGAGGTCCTCCATCAGCCAGCTCCCCACCATGACTACCAGCCCCCCCCCCCCCCACATCTCCATCGGGCACACAAAACTCAAAACGGTCAACCAGTTTACCTATCTCGGCTGCACCATTTCATCAGATGCAAGGATCGACAACGAGATAGACAACAGACTCGCCAAGGCAAATAGCACCTTTGGAAGACTACACAAAAGAGTCTGGAAAAACAACCAACTGAAAAACCTCACAAAGATAAGCACATACAGAGCCGTTGTCATACCCACACTCCTGTTCAGCTCTGAATCATGGGTCCTCTACCGGCATCACCTAGAACGCTTCCACCAGTGTTGTCTCCGCTCCATCCTCAACATTCATTGGAGCGCTTTCATCCCTAACGTCGAAGTACTCGAGATGGCAGAGGTCGACAGCATCGAGTCCACGCTGCTGAAGATCCAGCTGTGCTGGGTGGGTCACGTCTCCAGAATGGAGGACCATCACCTTCCCAAGATCGTGTTATATGGCGAGCTCTCCACTGGCCACCGTGACAGAGGTGCACCAAAGAAAAGGTACAAGGACTGCTTAAAGAAATCTCTTGGTGCCTGCCACATTGACCACCGCCAGTGGGTTGATATCACCTCAAACCGTGCATCTTGGCGCCTCACAGTTTGGCGGGCAGCAACCTCCTTTGAAGAAGACCGCAGAGCCCACCTCACTGACAAAAGGCAAAGGAGGAAAAACCCAACACCCAACCCCAACCAACCAATTTTCCCTTGCAACCGCTGCAACCGCATCGGACTTGTCAGCCACAAATGAGACTGCAGCTGACGTGGACATTTACCCCCTCCGTAAATCTTCGTCCGCGAAGCCAAGCCAAGAGATAAGATGAAATGAAAATAAACGGTGTCCTTGGTTACAATAAAATTAGGTATCAGGGCTTTATAGTTTTGGGAATATCTTCTTTGGCTTGGCTTCGCGGACGAAGATTTATGGAGGGGGTAAAAAGTCCACGTCAGCTGCAGGCTCGTTTGTGGCTGACAAGTCTGATGCGGGACAGGCAGACACGATTGCAGCGGTTGCAAGGGAAAATTGGTTGGTTGGGGTTGGGTGTTGGGTTTTTCCTCCTTTGCCTTTTGTCAGTGAGGTGGGCTCTGCGGTCTTCTTCAAAGGAGGTTGCTGCCTGCCAAACTGTGAGGCGCCAAGATGCACGGTTTGAGGCGTTATCAGCCCACTGGCGGTGGTCAATGTGGCAGGCACCAAGAGATTTCTTTAGGCAGTCCTTGTACCTTTTCTTTGGTGCACCTCTGTCACGGTGGCCAGTGGAGAGCTCGCCATATAACACGATCTTGGGAAGGCGATGGTCCTCCATTCTGGAGACGTGACCCATCTAGCGCAGCTGGATCTTCAGCAGCGTGGACTCGATGCTGTCGACCTCTGCCATCTCGAGTACTTCGACGTTAGGGATGTAAGCGCTCCAATGGATGTTGAGGATGGAGCGGAGACAACGCTGGTGGAAGCGTTCTAGGAGCCGTAGGTGGTGCCGGTAGAGGACCCATGATTCGGAGCCGAACAGGAGTGTGGGTATGACAACGGCTCTGTATACGCTTATCTTTGTGAGGTTTTTCAGGTGGTTGTTTTTCCAGAATATAGAGCAACAATAAATGTAGTGCTGCAAGTATAAAACAAGAATTTACTCTGTGGATTTTCCAGGTATTCATAAAGCAGCCAAGTGTCTTGCTACATATTATTACATCATCCAATCATCTGATTGATTTATAGTGTGATAACTTACTACAAGTCATCTGTTATTCTACATTCATTTAATTGCAGTGGCAAATCAAGTCACTCACTCATGAAATGAGCATTTGCATTTATAAAGTATTTACATTTTTCAGAATTGTAGTTGCTTCAGTGCAAGGTTTCTCAGATATTGTCAATGAAAGGGGATGGAAAGAAGGTGGAAAAGAAGTTAAAATGCCAAACATCTGTCTTATTAATGTAATCTCTGACACGATCAGGAAGTCTTCAGTGCCCTTGGCACCCTCTCGCATCCCAGTTCCATTACCCCGTACCCCTTCAGCCAGTCTTCAGCCAGTCTCCAGCAGTCCGCAGCCTGGTGTGAATTCCTCAACTGCAGTCGCCAGCAGTCCGCAGCCTGCATGGGTTACTCGCCTCAAATCGCTAACGCTGCCTGTGTTTTCTTCAGCCTCAGACCCCCTCACTGGCCCACTGCCGTGGTCACCGCATTGTGGGTCGTTTCCTCTGCTTCTCCTTCTCAAATGGGGGTTGGTTGCCCTGACCCAGTCCTCTGCTTCCCCAGAGTCGGTAACCCCTTGTGGCTGCTGCCTATCATAGGCGCCGCCATCTTGGGCGCAGTCCCCACTGTTACAGTGTTTCTAAATAAACCACCGTCGTCTCCAGCAGCTCCAGTTACATCAGCTGTGGCAGCACCGTCATTTTCCTGTGTGGATGTCTAATGTAGATGGATCTGAATGAGAGCCTTTGAAGTAGCTTAGGTGGCAGTTTGACAGCACATTGATGCAATCTTAGGGTAGTTGGTGATGGTCTCTGAGTGTGGATGTCCTGAGTACTGAGCAGCAGTTTCTGTGATGGTTATACAAGTCATGTGAATGACACTATCAGGAATGGGCTCTGAAGGGTTGAAGTTAATTATAGATAGATCTAAATAAGCTCTCCAGAATATATTAAGATCTTGCATTTTCACTTAATGTTCAGGTATTATTATTGAATCATTTTTTTCATTCCAGTTAACACTATTTTGAGATTGAAGGGAATCGGGGAATATAGGGTTAGTACAAGGAAGTGGTGTTGAGTAAAAGATTGGATAAAAATCCCACTGAAAACAGTTAAAATGGTGGCATTACCAAACCAGCTGTAACGCAGCACAGCCACTGGTGTGGATCTGGGAGAGAAGAAAGTGAGACACAGCTCTGCTCTGAAGGGGTCAATGTCCCAGTCCCAATCCCAGTGGCTCCGTATTGGGGTTAAACAGCCTGTGAGAGTAGCCAGCAGCGTTTTTAAATTAAAATACTGTCACTGCGGGTCTGCGCCCAAGATGGTGCTGCCTGAGCTCGGCATTGGTCACATGGGGTTGCAGACTCCAGGGGAGCAGCAGACTCCAGTAACAGGGCATCAGTAACAGGGAGAACACCCCCCCCCCCCCCACCAATTGAGATGGAGAAGCTGAGGAGACAGCGCTACAGGGAAGTGACCACGGTGGTGGACCAGCGAGGGGCTCAGCTGCTGAGGGACCCCACACAGGCTGTGGGAAACCTTCAGTTTTCGGGATCTGCAGGGGTTGTGGGCTGCTCGAGACCAGCTCACGGGAACCAGGTGTCAGAGGAGGGATTCGAGAGGGTGCTGAGGGAAAGAAATGCTCCAGAAGGCCTCGGGCGGTGAACGCTTCCTGAGGTTTGGAACTTGATCTTGGGTTGCTGATGGATCAAACAGGAGTTTGTGCGGCTGGAGAGGCTGCGGGAGTACTGGAGGTGAATCCACGGACACTCAGTGACTCTGAAGAGAATCCCTTTTGCTTCTTTTTCTCTTGTACTGTAAGCAGGGCCACGTCAAACTAAAGGCAATTTTGTGTAATATTATATGTTCTGTACTATTACATGACAATAAAGGAATGTTGAAAAATGATGCTGACATAAGGGACTGAATGACCTATTCTTGCTTCTTTTTCTTTTTCTTGCACTCCAACCATTCCATCTTATATTCCTTCATATACAGAGGGTGGAGTAAGTTCAAAATATTGGCTTTTCAGTGACTGCATGTTTTATAATCAAAATGTTCGCAAAATGACGTAGGAAAACATCTCCATTATTGCTTAAACTATGTTTTATATGTTTGATTTAACAAATAAAAGAGGCTTTGGTAAACAAATTTTGAGAAGAAGTATGAAAATGAGAAGAGATCACTGGCATTCAGGTAGCAAAATGGTCAGTCCCAGATGTCAAGCCCTAAAGAGCTTGATGAACTAGAATAAGATTTAATAATGTCAAATGGATGATCAAGATCAGTGAATGCATAGTCAAATACCAAATCTTACTAACTTTATGACAATGGCAATTCAATACAATCCCTTCACTAACTGAACAAAAAATCTGATTAGCAGAAGTCCGAGATATGATTCACCACCAAGTATCACGTTCAGTCCTTGTTACCTTTCAAAGGAAGGTAGATTCCCCTGAGGACTACAGCCAGACCCAAGATCTTATGACCATAAAACTCCCTCCAAATTAACAGAGTAGAATGGATACCAGCATGGGTCCCAGCTATGCCTGTCAGATTGTCAGACGTGGAGCAATCCATGCTGCAAGCCTACACAGCCAAGACCCCGGTATATTGATGACCACGCCAGGGCTGCCTCATGCACCAGCAATAGGCTTGTCAACTTCATCCACATTACTTCTAGCTTCCACCCTGACCTCAAACTCACCTGTGAGTTCTTAGACAACACATGGTTGAAGGAAAAGATTCTTTATTTTAACGTTGTTGTAAACAGCACCATGAGGCATGCCATGAGGCTGCAAATCTCCATTACAGATCTGACATACTGCAGTCTCCTGCTCTGTGTCAGCCCCTGCTGGCAACCAAGTATAATCAAATGGGAGCTATGATCCTTAAGGCATTGCTAGTTGCATTGCAAACATGATCACTATCATTACATCTCCCTTTCTTAAAACAAAAGTAGCTTACTTTTAACTAACATGTTTTCTTTGTATAAGCCTGCAATTTTAACTTTAACAACAAGAATTTTAATTATTATCAACGTTGTTAACATTTTTTAACTTGTTTTGTGTGTTCACATTTACATACACTAAAATGTGAACAGTGAATAAGATAGCACTACTTCATTCTAATAACAGGAGTCTTTAAATATGCTCAATGAATCTCTTAGGAGGATTCACATGTCTTGACAATCTCCTGATTGATTGTCCTTGAATCTGAGTTGTTGCCTCAGACGATGTCTTCTCAGATGTGTATTCAGGTTGATCAACAGTATCTGTCTTTCCATCTACTGTGGCTTGTCCCAATTGAAGATCTCGATGATTTCTTCACAGAAAAGTATGTTCATCTGTCTGAATGGTATATGATCTTGGTTGGACTTCACTAAGGACAGTTCCCTTCTGAGTCGATAAATTTGTTTTGTCTTTTAGCCTTACTTGGTCACCAGTATAGAGTTCAGGTAGGTTTTTTGTTCCTCTCTCAAAGTAATATTTTTGCTTTTCTTTCTGTTGTTATTTAAATTTCCACACTTTCTTCCCCCTCTTTTGTTTTTAGGAGGTTCTCCTGAATGGGTAGGTTTGATCTTAGCCTACTTCCCATAAGGAGTTGTGCTGGTGACATACCACACTCGCGCGGCATTGTGCGGTATACTAACTAGGATGCTCTGGTAGAAGTCTGTTCCACTGTCTTTTGCCTTGTTCACTGTCTGTACTGATTTGTCTACTAGACCATTGGACTGGAAATTGAGAACTTGATGTGGTGTGTACAAAATCCCATTCTTTGGCAAACTGTCGGAACTTTAAATTGCAAAACTGGAGTCCATTGTCTGTGAAGACCTTGCTTGTCACCCCATGCCTGGAGAATATGGCTTTCATACCTGTTATTACAGCATCTGCAGTGGTGGTGTTCAGTTTACACACCTTTGGATACAGGGAATAATAGTCTGTGACCACAAGATAGTCCTTCCCTTGACATTTAAATAGGTCAGTGCCTACCTTCTGGTAAGGTCAGTATGGTGCTGGGTGTGGCTTTAGTGGTTCTGCAGGATTGCTTGCTTAATATTTCTGGTGTATTGTACAGTTCGACACTTCAGGATTTAGACCATGCTTTTGCTTAGGCAAGGCTGAGTATCAGTAACCTGATTTGAGACTCAGCAGACATAAGCTAAATTCAGCCATGGGGCCCAGAGATGCAGTTATCTGACAAAAAAGACATCTGTGTACCAAGAACGTTTTAATCTTCCTGCTTGTTAGTATATTGATCGCAGACTGTCAGGCAAGACCTGGAAGCTAAGTAAACCATTGTATTCAAAGTGATAAGTTAGAATGGGTAATATAAGCCGTGGTCCCACTGCTGAAGTTTGAGACTCTCCGAGAGGTGGCAACATCTCTCAGTAAGAAGAAGAACTTCTAGAGTCCAGCCAACGTCCCAGTCGTGGGAGGTGGAGAAGCTGCTACCGGTGCCCTGAGAACCTACTACAAGTGTGCAGTCATTGCCTCGCCTCGGCAGTTGGGTCCAGTCCAGGCTTTGATAAGTATAATTGGGAAGGGCTTGCATATTGTAGTTTGATATCAGCTTTAGAATTTGTAATAAAGATTTGTATAAACTGAAGTGCTCTCGGCGTGTGTGTCTATTTTCTTTCAGTAGCTCAAACACTGTGACCAATCTAAAATGAACAAAGTGAGAGGTACAAGTTTACCCAGGACAATCACCTCTCATGCTCTTACATTTTTCGATTCTGAGATGTCCTCCATGGATCCTTTTTAGCATCTCTTTTCTCAGACTCTTTGGGATAAGGATTTAGCTACCTTTGTAGATGATGACTTCAACCACTGATAGTTCCACCCTGCAGTTCCGGTACTCTGAAATGTCAGGTGAGCAGTCCTGCTTCATGTTGGGCCATCCATCCAAGATGTCTTTTGTCATCTTTGTTTGTTTCTGACTTTAAGAGCTCCATTTTTGCATCTGATATGGGCAGTGCACTTGTGATGATGTCCATGAAGGCATTCACATCTTCATCCATTTTGGTGTATGCAGGCTCTCTCGTGTTATCAGCTCTAGGCAACGTGTCCGCTGTGTACATTAGCTTACCAGAGTGTATGCTACATTCAGTGTATAACATTGCAGCCTAATCATCATCCTTTGTATTCTAAGTGGACATTCTTTTAATGGCTTTTGGAACAATGCAATCAAGGGCTTATGGTCAATCTCTGCACTGATTGCTTGTCCTGACACAAACTGATGAAATCTTTCACAGGCGTATGTGATGTTGAGCAGTTCCTTTTCAATTTGAGCATATCACGTCTCCGCGTCTGTCATTGAGCATGATGCATATGCAATGGGTTGCCAGTCATCATATTTTTGCAGAAGAACTGCACCAAGCCCACTATGTGATGCATCTGATGATATCTTGATGGGTCTCACTGGGTCATAAAACCTCAGAACTGGTTCCTCTGTGAGCAGTTTCTTTAGTTCCCTCCATGACTTTTCATGGTCATGATCCCACTCCCATTCAATGTTCTTTTCTGTTCGTCTTCTCAATGGAGCCATCTTTTCTGGGAGGTTAGATATGAATTTACCCATATTGTTGACATTTCCATTAAACCTCTGTACATCCTTTCTGCATTGCGGCCTTGGCATGTTCCCAATAGCAAATACCTTTCTGGGTTCTGGTCTGATGCCCTCACTACAAGTAATATCTCCTATAAATGTTAGTTCTGTCACCCCGAGCTGGGATTTCTCTATTCAGCTTCAGGTTTGTTTTCCTTGTTGCTTCCAGCACTTTCCTTAGTCTCTCATCATGCTTCATTCTTGTGGTTCCCCATACTATGATGTCATCCATTGAGGTATCAATTCCGTCCAGGTGCTCATAGACCATATAGATAGTTTTGTGATACATTTCAGGATCTGAGGCAATTCCCAATGGTCACCTTAGGAATCTGTATCTGCCAAATGGACTATTGAATGTGCACAGTCTTGAACTTGCTTCATCCAATTTTAGCTGCCAAAATCCTGATGATGCATCTAACTTGCTGAAAAACTCTGCATTTGCAAACTGTGACTTGATTTCTTCACGTATTGGAAACTTAAAGTATTCTCTCTTTATTGCTCTGTTTAGATCTCTTGGATCCAGGCAAATTCAAAGCTTTCCATTCTTTTTGTCACCCACTCCATTGGCTCATCTCTCTTCTGAATCATGTTCAGGCTTTCCATCCTGTCCAACTCTGCTTTTAGTTGCTTTTGAAGTGCAAATGGAACTTTTCTGCATGAATGTATTATCGGAGGCACACATTTATCCACTCTGGAAGGCAGCTTATACCCTGAAATATGTTATTGTACTCTTTCATGAATTCATCATAGACTGTCTCTCGTGCGGTTTCCCCATTGAGGACTCTTTTTATCAGGTTCAGTTTCTCACAGGCTGTTAAACCTGGTATGACCTGTACATCCTTTGGTACCATGATGAATGCTAGCATGTCCTTGTGTTTCACTTTGACTATGCATTCTCCTTGCTCTGGTATAGCTGAATATCCTGTCACCTTCACTTTTGTTCCATACATCTTTGGTCTTGGTCTAATCTTAAAATCAGTCTCTGCAGCGAGAGCCGATGGTGTTTTTTGGTAATGTCACCCCCATCAGCCTCCCCATTCATTGCACATCCTTCCCCATTGTAACACGAGAAATTGTAACACGAGAAGTCTGTCGATGTCATCAGCCGGCAAGCCAGTTGGAAGGCTCCCCGCACAACCAGTCACTTCTCCCACCTGTCGAGCGGTGCGGCGGATGGGCGAGCCCCTGTGATTGCCTGTCGGCGCGACGAACATGGCAGGCTGCGCACAGCCCCCGGGCAGTGCAAGCCCCGCTTGACTGGCACCAGACGGTCCTTCCACAGCACGAGCGCACTTCTCCCGGTCGCCACGGCCTTCAGCGCTTGCACCCTCGCGGACCCCAGGAACGGCTGGTTCGGCCCTGCACATGAAGAGAGAGATGGTGGCTGAAGGCTGATTGGCAGCACGCTGGGCCTGAGTGGGTGGGTAAGCAGGGGTGGGCAGAGGGTGTAGGTGAGGAGTAATGGGCAGGGGAAGTTATGGTGGTGCGAGGGGCAGTTAGAGGGAGGGATGAGTAGAAGGTGGATAGGGAAGAGGTAAAAGGGGAGGGGCAGGGCGAGTAGGGGAGGGGTGATTAGAGGGTGAGAGACGGGTAGAGGGAGGAACAGGTTGAGGGGAGAGGCAATAGAGGGGCATGTATAGGATGGGGTGGGTAGAGGCAGAGCGAGTGGAGTGAGGGGTGAGTAGAGGTTGGGTAAAGGACTGGTCAGGTAAAGGGATGGTGGGTCGAGGGTGAATAGAGGCCTAGAGCCTGAGGAGTGAGCAGGAAATGCTGAGTCCTGATGCAGGCCAAAATGGACACAGCCTGTGAATGCTGACTACATCTCCACAGGGACCAAATAGGTTTCCCTCAGGTCAAGCAAAGGGTGAACTTGAGCTACCTACTCCTGACCTGTAACATTTTGCTCCTAAAGTTATATCCTAAAGTTTAACATTACATATGTTGAAAGAAGAGAAAACATGCAGATGTTGTTGAAATTTTTCAATAAATATTTAGTTCGGCCCTTGACTTAGTCCAAGTTTTTAATTTTGGCCCTCCGTGAATTTGAGTTTGACACCCCTGCCTTCGACTATTATCTGAAATACCACACACAAGTCTGTCTTTTATCAGTGACATGTTTTGCTTCTGTTTCTCAATTTAGTCACATACTGATCAATACTTTCTTCCATTTTCTGTACACGTGAAAAATATGTGCCTCTCAAACATCACATTACAGTGCAGTATGCCTCAAACTGTTGCATTATTTTTTCCAGTTTCATTTTGTCTCCTGCAGCAAATGTAAAGTTATTATACACCTCCATGGCTTCATCACCCATGACACGTAAAAAAACTGATGCTTTCACTTTATCACTTTTCTCGTCAGCTCCAACTGCCACTAAATACAATCCAAAATGCTGTTTAAATCTGTTCTAATTTTCAGCCACATTATCTGTCACTTGAAGTTTTGCTGGTGGATGTAATTCTTCCATATTTCACTGTGTTAGCTTCTCTTCATTGATCAGTTGGTGACTTTAGATGTTTCTTTTTAAAGTATTTCCTTTTAATTTCCTTCATCCCACTTCTGACACCATGTTTCATCTTGTATTCATATGTGTGAATTCTTAGACAACACATGGATGAAGGAAAAGATTATTTAAAGTTGTTGTAAACAGCACCATGAGACATACCATGAGGCTGCAAGTCTCCATTATAGATCTAACATACTGCAGTCTCCTGCTCTGTTTCAGCCCCTGCTGATAGCAAAATATAATCAAATGGGAGCTATAATCCTTAAGACATTGCTAGTTGCATTGCAACTATGATCACAATCATTATAACCTGTTCCATCTCTGATAATACTCTTCTCTTCCTGGATCTCTCTGTCTCCATCTTGGGAGACAAGCTTTCCTCATATATTACAAACCCTCTAACTTTCACAACTACCTAGTCTATACTTCCTCACACCCTATCCCTTGCAAAGATTCTTTCTATCAATTTCTCTGTCTCTGCCACCTCTTTCCCAAGATGAGGTCTTCAAGTCCAGAGTTTCTGAAATGTCTGTCCTCTTCCACACATATGACTTCCCTTCCTTCACCATCAACGCAGCCTGCACCTGCATCTCCTCCATTTGTCGCTCATCTTCCCTGGCACCCTCTGCCCCCAGATGCAACAAACACAGAACCCCTTATCGTCTCCTACCACCCCACCAGCCTCTGCATCCAACACATTATCCACTGGAATTTCTGGAAATTACTACAGGATCCCACCACCAGACACATTTTTCCTTGTCCTCCCCTCTCTGCCTTCCTTAGGGACCACTCCCTCCATGATTCTCTCGTACACTCATCCATCCCCACTTATTACACCCCCTCCCCCAGCACCTTCATCTGTGGCTGCAGAAAGCACCCACACCTCCTTTTTCTCCATGGTCCAGGACCCTAAACAGGCCTTTCAAGTGAAGCAACACTTCACTTGTATATCCACAGGACTTATTTATTGCATCCGGTGCTCCCTTTTCTATGTCGAGTGTGACAGAATATAGATATGTTTTTGGGAGATAAATTGGGGCAGGTATTGTTAGTGTAGGTCATAGGTAAACTCTGTAAAACAGATCTTATTTAAAATATTGGAGCTCTGCTAATGCTAGACATGTCTGGACCTCAGAGCCTTTGCAAAAGCTTTGGAGAGTGACCAAGATTCTTCACTAATGGATTGTTGTTTACAAAAAGGCAACAGATGAAAGAGCTTGTTGGAGCCTCATTCTGTCTGGAAGGGAAATTGCTGTTCTTAGAGGGTCATGTGGTTTTGCAAGCAGAGATAATCATACAGGCTTTCTGTGTGTGTGTGTGTGTGTGTGTGTGTGTGTGTGTGTGTGTGTGTGTGTGTGTGTGTGTGTGTGTGTGTGTGTGTGTGAGAGAGAGAGAGAGAGAGAGAGATCATTTCTATAGTTTTACAGTCAGCAGGAGCAACTGGAACTGGAAGTGGAACAGGACAAGCTAGCAAGCTTGTGGAAAACCCCATATGGAAGATGGGTTGCGAATGCTTAGTTCAGCCTGGTCGGAGCCATTGTGGTTCATGCAAGAGAAGAGGACTGGCTTCCTAAAGTTTCACTTGGAATAAGAGAAACAAAAAGGTACTCTGTGGTGACCTGAAAGAAAGGGGTTATCATCTGGAGAACCCTAAGGGGTCAAGTTTAGTCAACAAGATGCTGAAGTGACTGATTGTAAAGGAATCAGTTGTGGATGTCCTGGAACAACAAATCTCTCTCTGAAATCCGACAAGAACCTTTCTGAGTGGTAATCATTTTCCTTTCAAGCACCAAAGCCTGGTGTTAAATGTTAAATTCTGTGCACAGTGTAAAAATTGCCTGCAACCAATGAACTTGGAGGAATGAGAAGTGAGATCGGACTGTGAATCAAAGAACTTTTCTGAACTTATACATACATTACATGCACGTGCGCTTAGAATTAGAAGGAAGTTAGGTTAGTTAAGTTAATAGTGTTAAGTTAAAATGTGATTCTGTTTTCATTTTTAAAGATCATTAAAAGCAACTTTTGTTTAAGTAACCATTTGTCTTGGTGAATATCTATTGCTGCTGGGTTTTGGGGTCCTCTGGGCTTGTAGCAGGAGAGACCAATCACAGATTGGGGGATCGCATCGCTGAGCACCTCCTTTCTGTCTGCAACCACAGCAACCTCTCAGTAGCCCACCATTTCAATTCTGAGTCTCACACTTGCAGACTCGCATGTCTTTCAATGGCCTTTTGCCCTATCTCACCCTGATAACCTGCAGATTACAGGAACAACACCTTATTTTCCGTGTGGGCACTCTTCAGCCAAATGGCATTAACATTGTTTTCTCTGCTTTCTGTTAAATGCTTGGCCGTTCTATCCTGTCCCCCTTCCCTTTCTTTCCAGTTCTCCCCTCCCTTCCCCCTCACCCACCCAGCCATCCCTCCTCCCCCTCATTGTTGCTGTCCCCTCCCTCCCCTCATCCACCTATCATCTCCTGCCTCTGCCATCCCTCCTCCCCCTCATTGTTGCTGGCCCCTCCCTCCCCTCATCCACCTATCATCTCCTGGCTTTGCCACCCCTCCTCCCCTTCATTGTTGCTTGCCCCTCCCTCCCCATCCACCTATCATCTCCTGCCTTTGCCACCCCTCCTCCCCCTCATTGTTGCTGGCCCCTCCCTCCCCTCATCCACCTATCATCTCCTGCCTTTGCCACCCCTCCTCCCCTTCATTGTTGCTGGCCCCTCCCTCCCCTCATCCACCTATCATCTCCTGACTTTGCCACTCCTCCTCCCCTCCCTCCCCTTTTGCTTGGCCTCAGGCCCGAAACGGTGGATATGTATTTCTGCATATGTCTTTTTCTTCAACCGCAGATTGAATGTGGTTTTCCATAAGACTGTGGTTGGCTCAGCTTTGTAGGAATGAAGGAGAGAGATCATGATAGCAATGAGTGGGGGACTCTATAATCAGGGCACAGACAAACGTCCCTGTGTTGCTGACTTGATTGCAGGAAGTTACGTTGGCTGTCACTGAAGAGTGGAATGATACTGACGTTGAACATCAAGCCATGACTTTTCCCAGCAGAGGTCCATTGACAAACTCTTTTCAACTGCCTGTATTCAGCTGCTCTTGGACTCACACTCATGAATTACAGAAAGTTCTCCTGCCCTAGATGTACCCCTAAGGATTCTTGCGATGCTTTTGAACATGTGGTTTGTGGTCTAATTGCAAGAGTCAGTAACATAAAGTTCAATCACACCAAGTACAAAGCTCCTGATTCTGGTCTGTAGGGGAATTAAGTGCAGAGGAGAAAGAAAGTGATCTCATATTTTAATGGGTCAATCTGGTAACAGTCAGAGGAAGGCAGCTCAGGCCTGTGGAAAGCACATCCTGAGTCGCTTGTAAATTCGAGGATGTTTCCCATATTCCAGTCAACCACAGGTTCTCGGTACTTGCCAGAGTAATAATAATAGAAGGCCAAATTTAATTGTTGACCCAGTATATTTCCAAATTATGTGACTTATTTATATCGATGAGTTTCTTTTTTATGGAAAATTTTATTTAATTTCACATATGCATTAAAAAAGCTTATACATAAATGTCTTTTTCAAAAATAATGAAAAATTAATGCATGAGTGGTTTAAAAAAAATCCCACATTGTTTGACTGAATTAAGGAAAGAAAAAAAATGCTTTTATAGCACACTTCCCAATTTCAAGATACTTTCCCCAATGTTTTAAGTGAAATCACTTGTGTAATATATTAAATAGGCCAGATAGTTGTACACATGGCACCAAAAAAAACCCAAAGAAAAAAAATGACCAACTGATTATTTTATTGTTGATTGAGGGATATGCATGTAACATGCTAATGGAAGAGTTCCGTTCATCCTATTCAAATCATGCATTGAAATCTGTAACATCTATCTTCAGGGACAAATGTGCTTAGAGATTCATACCAAGTTTGTAGTGTTAAATGCACCATATAGAAGTGTCAGTGTAATGTGGTCTGCCTAATATATTTGTTCAATGTGTATGAATTTTAGAGGCGTATTACAATGTGCTGACATTATTATAGGCCATTTAAAGCGTCAACCTTTAAATGTATTTCTATGCATTGCTTAACCTTAATTTAATATCATATCCACATGTCTGAGTCAATGCGTGCAGCACAGATTCAATGTTGCACCAGTGTTTCTTTGTGGAATATGGTCAAGTTCCTGGAGTGAGGTTTGTGGATTTATGTTCATTAAGTGGTTAAATTTAGTAATTGCATATGAAAAATAACATTCTCTATGAAATATAATTAAGTATCACATCACACAGACACACTGGACCTGATGCAAATTCATGTTCAGCTGTATTAAATTTGTCTATCCAATAATTGAATAAAACACACTAGCTTAAGATAGCTGATGTGTAACATTTTCCCATGTATAAGTTCTAAATACAACTGAAACACCCTGGGTCTTTGAAATAACTCATTTACATGTTGTTGATTAAGCAGAGCTGAGCTTTTGGTTCAACAGCTCAGTTTGAACTGTTTTAAATGCCAATGTTGTCAGCACATTAACAGAATTTGACATTCGAAAATTAATCATTAATAGGAAGCTATGTGGCTGTCCTCAGTTTTTCAAGCAGGAGAATGCTGCATGCTTGCATGGAGTGTTAAAATGAAACAGTGACCTACGATGTGCACTTTTATTAAAGTGACCTAGCTGGAAGCCCAAGTTGTGGGCCAGGCTTCAAAATTGTCCTGTTAGGAATAGAGCCTTAAAGTGAGATTAATGTTCAGGTATCATATCGGAACAGTGTAATACAATGCGTCCGCACACATGATTTCCAACCTGTAATTTTACACATTTAAATTCCTGTTCACAGCTAAGATATCATGGAGAGGTGATAAGTGGAGCTAACTCTCATTCCACAAGACAAACAGGGGTTTCTCTTTCAGCTTGCCAGTTTTAATGATTTCCAGAACCTCTGTTATGAATTTGAAGGCACCCACAAAGAGACCCATATTATAGGAGTTGATGACAATTGTGTGGATATCAATGTACCATAACAGCAGCAAAGGTAAGAATAGAGAAAAGGGAAAGAACTGCTGACTTCCTAGAAATTCAAGCTACGTTGAGCAACCATGATTTATGATAATATTGCAAGAGTTTCTCATTGCAGCAATGAAAAATAAAACAATGAACATGTCCCATCAGTAGGTGCTGATCCTTTATTTCAAAGCAGTGATTAAAGTAACTAAAATGAATGAACTGACAGAGAAGTTTGATAAAATTATAAAATGTTGGTATATAATTTCTTCTTTTCTTTTTCTTTGGCTTGGCTTCACGGACGAAGATTTATGGAGGGGTAATGTCCACGTCAGCTGCAGCCTCGTTTGTGGCTGACAAGTCCGATGCGGGACAGGCAGACACGGTTGCAGCGGCTGCAGGGGAAAATTGGTGGGTTGGGGTTGGGTGTTGGGTTTTTCCTCCTTTGTCTTTTGTCAGTGAGGTGGGCTCTGCGGTCTTCTTCAAAGGAGGTTGCAGCCCGCCGAACTGTGAGGTGCCAAGATGCACGATTTGAGGCGATATCAGCCCACTGGCGGTGGTCAATGTGGCAGGCACCAAGAGATTTCTTTAGGCAGTCCTTGTACCTCTTCTTTGGTGCACCTCTGTCTCGGTGGCCAGTGGAGAGCTCACCATATAACACGATCTTGGAAAGGCAATGGTCCTCCATTCTGGAGACGTGACCCACCCAGCACAGTTGGATCTTCAGCAGCGTTGGCCTCTGCCATCTCGAATACTTCGATGTTGGTGATGAAGTCGCTCCAATGAATGTTGAGGATGGAGAGGAGGCAATGCTGGTGGAAGCGTTCTAGGAGCCATAGGTGATACCGGTAGAGGACCCATGATTCGGAGCCAAACAGGAGTGTGGGGACAACGGCTCTGTATACGCTAATCATTGTGATGTTTTTCAGTTGGTTGTTTTTCCAGACTCTTTGAGTAGTCTTCCAAAGGCGCTATTTGCCTTGGCGAGTCTGTTGTCTATCTCATTGTATAATACTGGTGTATTAACCACCCAGGTCTGGATGTTTAATCTTGTGTGTCACTGGGTGGACAAGCAGGATTGAGAATATGAGGAACTGTAGTGACAAGGACAACCAGTTATTTACTTAAGTATTTTGACGATCATTATTGCACCAGCCAAATCTGATGACACAAACCAAGAAACTTGTATTTACATTGGCTCTTTAGTCCTAGGTGATTATATTTAATTTGCTTTACTCTAGTTATTAAAGAAAAAAAATGATTATCAGTATAATAAAACTAAAATCTTTTTTTTTCCTGTGTTTCAATTCATTCAATATATTTTTATTCTGTGTTCAGGTTCTGTGTGACCCACAATACTTTGCACATTTGCCATGGGTGTGTTTAATTTTTGAGGGCTCTTGATGCTGAAAGACTGACAATTGTGGAAGGTTGTTCAGCCAATTAGTGTGATGCACAAGACTGACCAACTGTGTCTCTAGTATACAGGCATTAGGACTACATTTTTCTTTCCTGAGGTTATTACAATCCACTTATTTTTAAAATCAGTGCTTGTTAAAAGTTTTCATAAGGTGTTTTGGCAGCACAAAACTGAGACTGGGACAACCTGCACTTCTCAATTCATGACATTGTACGTCCTCATGAGCCTAGTGATTTGTATGAACATAGAATGTTGCCATCAATGGGGTGTCTGATTCCTCCTTCATGGCTGTCATTTTCCTCAGAAATTGAAGCCAACCAAGACTTTGTGGTCATGGACATTGCCATAGGTTATCCTGCTGGTGTAAAAAGGTAATATTTTCTCCAAAGACATTCTATATGGCAGTCTACAGTGTGGTTAATAGAAATAAGTTCAGTGACTCAACTTTTTTCCACCTGACTTGATGTTTATTGAACAGTTATGTATACTCTTCATTTTGTAGGATGAATATTTTGATACTTAAGTTGTCTATTAACTGCTTAAGAAGTGGGAAAGGAACATTATTCCAAGCATGCCAAGATTTGTGGGATTGAAGTTGCAATAATATGTGCCATGAAACCATTCCAATCCATCGTTATGATTGGCTATTGTTAAAATGACAAAGAATTGCATTATGAAGTTTCCTTTCATATAGAGGAAATACTGTCTCAAGAGAGAAAACAAAACACCAGCCAAGCAGCTCATGTCTTAACGCTTACATACAGAGAACTATTGACAAAGCCAAAGGGATTTTGAGAATGTGTTGGCTGTTTTAGATATGGAACAGAAGACGTCCACCCTGTTTAAAGTTGCATGTCTCCATGTTAAACTACAGAAAATATTACTGTGACTTTAACTTCTTTTAGGTTATTAAATATTTAGTACACCATTATATACAGCTGCAAACCCATGATATTTTTTTAAAATTCAAAATTAATATGATTTTTTAAATCAGACCTAGGAGTTAATATGGACTTTGAATGAAAAATATTAATCAGAATAATATATTTCCCTATTTAAAAAAAAAGGAACAACATTTGCATCTGACATAATTAGCAGCATGAAAACCAAACTGCTTCCAAGGGTTTCTGAAGACAACTACATTGCTAGCTATTACTGGTTAATTGTTGAATGTCAAAGACTGCACATCTTAATTTTTGGAGAATAAGCTCAATTGAACCTGCTCCACAGTTATGCAAAACTGCTCAGAAAACGAATGGACACCACAGTAATGAATGCAGTTATTAAATTGTTTCAATTGAAAGAACTCTATTCTTACACCACTATAATGGGAACAATTTATCCCCACTGATCGGCCTGTCTCTTTTTTCTGTGCAGACTTTGATCTTACAGCATATTGCTGTGATGTGTCCTATTGAATAGTGAATCTGGGGCAATTCTAATGCTTTTGTACCTCACCAGTGCTCCATTTTTCGCTGTTTAAAAATAGCTGTTAATTATATCTGCAGTTTAAATGTCTCCAGTGACCCAGAAATGCAGGTTGGAATGAAACAGATTGTGCAATCTCATAGAAATCCAAGCCACGTTTCTTTACAATAAAAAAGGAGAAACATATATTCATTCCACCAATTGAAACAAGGCATTTTTTGATTATTTTAAAAAAAATTTTTGAAATATTGTAATGCACAAAATATACCTTTTTGTTCAAGTCTAAGCACATAATACATTTTCAAGATGAAGGGAGAATTTGAAAGCAAGATAAAATTGAGATTAGTTAATTTCCTGCAATGCTTCAATTTTAAATATATTTTAGGAGATGAATATTGAAGCTCTTTCATTAATTATTTTGTCCAACTTCTATATTTTATGGTGGCAGCGTATAGCTTTTTCTATAACAAAATGTTTAGCAACATGCCAATCTGTTAGCTTAAAACTGCATTGGTTCTTAGCCAATGAGTTGCTTGTCAATTTCATGGTTGTTTCAGTCATCTAAAATTGAAGTAACTAGTGCTCTGAGGAGCAGGGTTCATATTCCCTTTCTTATATTTACAGTCCACAGGCCAATTTTACATTTTGATTAGTTTTTTTGGATGGATAGAAGAAAGAACTGAAACAAAACGTTCGAACCAATGAAATGTTCAATCAGACTGCACCCCAAATGTCAGCATCAAATTTGATGGTTTTTTGGTGAACCAAATCTTAATGACAGATTTAATAGAGTCCTCAAGATCACCAAACTGCTGCCCAAGGATTAATTGAGGATCAGTGGATTTAGTTTCTCCAAACTGCATCTAGCATTAATGACATTATGTGGATAGCATTAATCCTTTCGTTCTCCCATAGAATCCACAAGCAAAATTAATATCATCATACTTTACCCATAAATAGTCAATCAAAGGCAGTCTTTATTTTGAAAAATTACATTAGGGTTAGAAGTGCTATTATTTGGTCAGGCATCTGCATGCAAAAGTATCCGCTAAGTTGCCATTATTGTCAAGCCCATTCCAGCATCAGTTAGGCTCTCAAGGTACCAAGCAGAGAAGAAAAGGCTCACATGCCTGGATGTACACAAAAGCCTTCTCTTTATGACTAACCGTCATTTTGCGGTTTGGGATTGCAGAAGTGTGCAAGAGAAAGGATTGATGTGAAGGAGCAAGAAGAGGTTTGTGGGGCAAGATCAGAGGGGTGGGGAGAGAATCGTGTGAGATGGCTAAATGAAAAGTAAATTTATAGAATATGGGGAGAAGGAGGGATACCTGCAGAGGAAATGGTCGGGAGGGGAAGATGCTGTGAAAATCACCAGTAAGAAGAGCATGGAAATAACATCAGTCAATTCAGGAGGTGATTTGGGGAATGAAATGGCTTGGGGAATGTTCATAGAAGACACGTTTGACAAGGTGATTGGAAGTGGAGTGGGTTGGAAGATAATCACGTGAGATGAGCCTGAAACACTGCCAGAGAGAGGACCAATTATAAACAATATAAAGTTAAAGTTATCTGCCTTAAGAAACATTAATGTTTAGAACAATTTAGCAATGGACCAAGGAGAGATAGCCCTATTACTAATGCTGAAGCAACTTTCATCCCTCTGTTAAAGAATTGTTCAATTGTTCAGTCTTTGCACCATTCACAATTTTCTCCTATCTTGTAAATGTTTATGCCAGTAAAGCCAAGAGGAACATTATTTGTCATTTGACAAGTCTGTATTGTGTGCCCAATCACATTCAGATTTCAGATTTCCAATTTATTGTCAGAATACATACATGACAACACATATAACCCTGGGATTCCTGAGGAAGAGGCAGAATTACCACTTATTGGTGATGCAAAACAAAAACTGTACTCAATGTACACATGTAAACAAATAAAGAAATGTAAACAAACTGACTGCAATACAGAGAGAAAACAATCAATTATGTGCAGAAGTCAGAGTCCTTAAATGAGTTTCTGATTGAGTTTGTTGTTGAGGATTCGATGGTGGAGGGGGAGCAGCTGATCTTGAACATGTTAGTGTGAGTCTTGTGGCACCTATACCTAATCGAAAATGGCAGTGCTGCAGCACTGTCTCTGGTATGGACCTGCAGGAAGTGAGGAATGGAGATACAGCGATTCCACGGGGTCCAACCACCCAGTCAACTTCCATCAGCTCAGCTCAGGCCCGTTAAAGGAGCCGAATATTGTTTTATTTAAAATCCTGTGACCACGGGGTCTGCAACCAAGATGATCAGCAGCAGACGCAAGGGGTTGTAGGCTTCAGGGGATTGGAGGACTCGTGCAGGGCAGCAGAAAATGGGGAAAGCAACACCGCCCCCCCATCTGGGAAAGAAAAGCAGAGGAGACGACCCATGGGATGATGACCATGTAGGTGGACCAGTGAGGGGCTCTGAGGCTGAAAGTCCCTCACACCTGATGGGCTGCTGGGAGCTCGCGTGGGGCAGTGGACTGCTGGAGACTGGCTCGAAACTAGCTGAAGGGGTCCTAGGTATCGGAACTGAAATGTGAGGTGATGCTGAATGCGCTGAGGATTTCTGATTGTGTCAGAGGTTTGGATCTGAGCTTGGGCTGCCAATGGTTTGGACTGGATTCCATGTGCCTTCAGGGGCTGTGAGAGTACTGGAGGAGAATCCACGGATATTTGGGGGGATTTCTCTTTTGCTTCCCTGACTGAAAGAAGCGCTTCAGGCAATTTCTGTCTGCCTTACCACACGGATGGCAGTCTCTTCAATCTGAGGCGCCTGCAAGCTCACACCAAGACACAAGAGCAACTTGTCCATGAACTACTCTTTGCAGACAATGCCACCTTAGTTGCCCATTCAGAGCCAGCTCTTCAGCGCTTGACGTCCTGTTTTGCGGAAACTGCCAAAATTTTGGCCTGGAAGTCAGCCTGAAGAAAACTGAGGTCCTCCATCAGCCAGCTCCCCACCATAACTACCAGCCCCCTCCACATCTCCATCGGGCACACAAAACTCAAAACGGTCAACCAGTTTACCTATTTCGGCTGCACCATTTCATCGGATGCAAGGATCGACAACGAGATAGACAACAGACTCGCCAAGGCAAATAGCGCCTTTGGAAGACTACACAAAAGAGTCTGGAAAAACAACCAACTGAAAAACCTCACAATGATTAGCGTATACAGAGCCGTTGTCATACCCACACTCCTGTTCGGCTCCGAATCATGGGTCCTCTACCGGCACCACCTACGGCTCCTAGAACGCTTCAATCAGCGCTGTCTCTGCTCCATCCTCAACATTCATTGGAGCGACTTCATCACCAACATCGAAGTACTCGAGATGGCAGAGGCCGACTGCATCGAATCCACGCTGCTGAAGATCCAAACTGCGCTGGGTAGGTCACATCTCCAGAATGGAGGGTGCCATTGCCTTCCCAAGATCGTGTTATATGGCGAGCTCTCCACTGGCCACCATGACAGAGGTGCACCAAAGAAGAGGTACAAGGACTGGCTAAAGAAATCTCTTGGTGCCTGCCACATTGACCACCGCCAGTGGGCTGACATCGCCTCAAACCGTGCATCTTGGCGCCTCACTGTTCGGCGGGCAGCAACCTCCTTTGAAGAAGACCGCAGAGCCCACCTCATTGACAAAAGACAAAGGAGGAAAAACACAACACCCAACCCCAACCAACCAATTTTCCCTTGCAACCGCTGCAACCGTGTCTGCCTGTCCCGCATCGGACTTGTCAGCCACAAACGAGCCTGCAGCTGACGTGGACATTACCCCTCCATAAATCTTCATCCGCGAAGCCAAGCCAAAGAAGAAGAAGAACAGCAGACAAAAGCAATTTCATGTTATATGACACTGTTTTAGTACAATAACAATAAATGGAATTTTGAATTTTGAATCTTGACCTTTTCTGATGGTAACAGCAAGAACAGAGTGTGTGCAGGGTGATGTGGATCTTTGATGATTGCTGCAGCTCTCTGATGGCAGTGTTCCTTGTAGATGTTCTCGATAGTGGAAAGGGTGTGATGTCCTGGGCTGTGTCCACTACCTTATGCACAGCCTTACAAGCCATACCAGATCGTGATGCCGGTGCTCAACTCACTTTCCACTGCACATCTGTAGAAATTTGCTAGGCTTTTGGATGTTAACATTCAGCAAATGAATTTTTAAATAATCTACCATGCAATATATATGTTTTACACCGCTGGATTATTCATTATCTATTTGTTAAACTAGCTGTGATTTTAAGTTTAAAACTTTCAAAGTTTTAATTAATTTTTATAATCCCAAGAAGCCAGCTAATGTGGGCAAATAAACAATAGCAGAGACTTTAAGCAAAGTATTGCTATAGTTAACAGATTAGAGGAGCATGATTACTATAGCCTTCAAATAAACGTGGAATAATTATGGGAGTCATGAAGTTATAGACTCTATACAGCATGGAAACAGGCCATTTGGCCTGACAAGTTACCACCCGAAGTTAGACTCATTTGACAATATTTTGCCCATATCCATTCAAACCTTCCCTGTACCATGTACTTGTCCAAATGTCTTTACCATGACTTTCTTCTTATAGAAAATAAAGAATGAATTGATGGGATTTCCTATTCAATGTATTGGGTCAATATACAAAAGCAAAATTCTGCAGATGTTGAAAATCTGAAAGAGACTGCTGAAAATACTCAACAGGTCAGGCAGTATCTGTGCACAGAGAAATAGAGATAATGAAATATCATTAACTTGAAACACTCATGATGTTTTTTTGGACCACAGGTTCTTTCTGATGTTAAGTATTTTGAGCATTTTTGGTTTATTTTATTTGATTTCCTTGAACAAGCGAGAAACAATATGAAGTAGCATTTTAAACAATGGGCTCCCGTCACTGTACACCATGTAATCCCAGAACTATGCTAATAACAGAATCTTGGCAAAGGAACATTCACCAACTATTTCCTTGAACAGACTGAGTTATCACACCCAGTTTTGGCATAGATTGAGCAGACTAACTTAAAGGAACTTATACATGGCATGAATAAATGTGACTGTCACCTGTGGACCAGTTCAAAGCTAACATTAGAAGATTTCAGCCTTTTTCAGTTTTAGATGGCATCTGGATTTTAAAAATAGAACATTCCATATCACCCCATGCTCTCGACTTGAAAATTGCACTAATGATAAGGCAGACTTAAAACATCTGCAGAATTCCATAGATCCTTAAGATAATGAAGGAGATTATTTCAGCCCTCAAGTTTTTAGCCAGGTTGCTTCCTGCTTAAGGCCCCACCACTCAACTACACAATCAGGCCAATTTATTGTAGTCAATCAATCACTCAACTTGTGCATCTCTGGGTTGTGGGATGAAAACAGTGTACCCTGGTGAAGAAAAACAGCCATACAGTCACAGGGAAAGCATGCACACCTCACATAGATAGCACTGGAGGGCAGATGTGCCCAGGTCACTGAAGCTGTGAGACAGCAGCCCGACTAACTGTGCCACTGTTCCACTGATGAGATTAGTTATGCCATCAGTTACAGTTCATTTTGCAATATGATCCCCATTGTTTCCAGGTCCAGCTAATGTTGCTTTTATAATTTGAAGTTACTGAATCATGTTTGCTATTTTTCATCTGCATTTCACATTCTAGGTATGAATTGGCAATTAGTATCTGATATCATCAAAAATGGGACTTAAAACAGAATAAAATGACCCTTGTGCTTTACACACTGTACTCCATCAGAAAATTGATAGTGTGGAACATTCACAGGGCTCTAATCTTATCTCATCTTATGGTTTAGATAACAGTAATAAATTATTGTAGTTTCAGTCCCCTTGCCACTGACCCTGTCCCCTTTCTTGGAAAATGTTTCATATAGAAAGAGGCTTTGTAGAGCTCGTCGAAAGAATCAAAGACTTGTTGATCCAAACCAAGGCTTTTATTAGCAAAAGACAGGAGCTCTTCACAGGTGGCCGACCAGTCTGGAATGATCCGACCTGGCTAGGGACACAACCCTTTAAGGCCCAGACAGTAGGCGTGGCTAAGCTCTCAGCCAATCGGTGTAAGTAAGTCTAGATACTGTAACTATATACACTATATACATTGGTGATAGATCTGTACTATCACAGGCTTCAAAACCTTGATGACATTTTTGACCCTGAGATGAGCTTCAGACCACAACCATGATTCTCCCTTTGCAGTTGAAACCTTCTGTTTCTTTACAATCTCCAAACTTTACTCATCCATATTAATAACTCATATAAATTTACTCATACCAACTTTCTTTATTCTACTCTGCATAAACTTGAGGCCTTCAGAAACTTTGTTGCATGTGTACCAATTCAAACCGTCCAAATTTGCACTGATAATGTGACATCAAACTGAAACTCTATCTGCAGTCTTTGGCATGAAAGACTCCATCACACTCTTGCAGCACACCAGAGGGGTTATTCCTCGTACCCTGACCGTACTATATTCATGCTTGTGTTTGCGGCAGCATGACGTGCAGAAATTTCTTTTACTATTCACATTCCTAAAAGGCAGTAAAAGGACTAAAATGTTATGAGCCAATCTTGAAGCTCTGAAAGTCCCACATCTTTTTTCATCTACATTTAAAGTACTACTGAAGATGTGGGAAACTCTCCACTTCTTTTTGAGCCATGAGGTATTTTATGCCAATTGGGAAAAGTACTCCTTCAGTATTGTACTGCAACTTCTCCTAAATTATTTCCTGTTTGTTGAGCAGTGCACTGCTGAGGTGCCTCACAGTTTCGGTGATGTGGGTTATATTCTGGTGCTGCCCGAGCAGAGCTTAAAACATAAATAACCCCCAGTTCTCTTGTTTTCTCTAACATTCAAAAGATATGCTGGTTGTTAGGCATATTGGCCATGGTAAATTGCCTCTGTCTAGCTCGTAAGAACATGGTGGGAGTTAGGAAAGGTAAAAGAGCCTAGGTTACATGGATATCAAAGGGGGAAACATTTGATGGTATGGGTCTGAGATCAATTGTATCATAATTCCTTATGATAAGGCAATGCAGTAATTGTGACTGAGTCCACGGTTTTCTAATCCAGTAACTAGAAAACTAATATGAACCAAAGCAGACACATGGAAGACAATTACAAACCATTGTTCCTTAATACCTATATTTGTATAATACAAAGCTAAATGTTTGAAATTTGTTGTTCCAAGCTAATGATACATTGACAGCATTGTGGAAATTGAGACGACATACTGCAGTGGGAATCAAGGTTTTATTGTGATGTAATAATACATTAAAAATGTAATACTTTAAACTTTTGTCTGCCCTTAAGGCAAGCAAAGGGTCACCATGGCCCTAATAATAGGAGCAAGAGAATCAAAGTGAGTCCCTTCAGGGCCACACTGAGTGCCCGTGAATTCCACTCCAGTACTCCCACTGCCTATGCCCAGCTACACAGACTACTGTTGGATTAATCGGCAATCCGAGCTTGAGCCCCTGAGGTCCTCTGGGAGCCCTTCTTGCCCTCAGCACCCTTTCGAATCCCGGCTCCAATACCTGGTTCTCATGAGCTGGTCTCCAGCAGCCTGCAGCCAGTGTGGGTCCCCTGACCATAAGTTGCCCACAGATTGTGTGGGTCACTCAGATGCTGAGCCCCTCGCTGGTCTGCCACCATAGGCTTGTAGTTTGATTTAAAACTATGGTATTATTTGAAGGCTAAAATAATATTGGAGAACAATTGTATTTCATGGATGGTCTTTGAGTGAATAGGCAACTGAAGTTATAATGGATCTGCAGAACTGCTGCACTTAATTGCTTTAAAAGAACTACAAGAATAATTTCTACTAAAGACACCTTCAATATAGTAGACCAATCCAAAGCATGTCATTGGAATATTATTTTTTTTTAAAAACTGCAATTAAGTCTCTTAAGGAGATATTGGAGTTTTTTGTGAGAAGTTTTCTGTTTTAAAAAAAAACAAATATCTTAAATAGGAAATAGGAAGTCTATTTAGGGAGGTTTGGGGAGGGAATTCTTGATTGAGGGAAAATTTGATAGAGGTATGTAGAATTACGATGGGGAAAGAATGAATAAATGCAAATAGGCTTTTCCCATTGAGATTGAGTGAGATACGAACCAGAGGACATGGGTTAAGGATGAAAGGGGAAAATTTTAGTGGGATCATTTGAGGGAATTTTTTTACACAGGGAGTGGTGCCTGGACTTCAGGCACTAAATTACAGGGAAAGGTTAAATAGATTAGGGCTTTATTCCCTGGTGTGTAGAAGATTGAGCAAGATTTGAGAGATGTCTTCAAAATTATGAGCAGGATTGACAGAGTAAATGTAGATAGGCTTCTTCCACTGAAGGTAGGTGAGATACAAACCAGAGGAGATGGATTGAAAGGGGAAAGGCTTAGTGGGAACATGAGGGGGAACTTCCTCAACAAGACAGTGGTGGGAGTGTGGAATGAGCTGCCAGCTGAAGTGGTGAATGGGGGTTCAATTTTAACATGTAAGAAGAATTTGGACAGGTACATAGATGGGAGAGGGATGGAGGTCTCAGGACTGGGTGCAGGTCAGTGGGACTAGGCAAAATAAATGGTTCGGCATAGACTAGAAGGGCCCAAGGGCCCGGTTTCTGTGTTGTTCTATGGAGGGAGTATGGTATGAGCTGCTAGTTGAAGCGGTGAATGTGGGCTCAATTTTAACATATAAACATTTGGACAGGTACATGGATGAGAGGGGTATGGAGGGATATGGTATGGGTGCAGGTCTGTCGGACTAGTCTGAATAATAGTTCAGCATAATCTAGAAGGGCTGAAAGTCTTGTTTTCTATGTTGTAATGTTCCATGGTTCTTGGAACACACAACTGCATATGCTGGAATCTGTAGGATAGACAGCATCCATAAGTAGAAATGACCAGTCAACATTTTGGGGAAGGATCCTTTGTCAAGGTTGAGATAAACATGAAATTATATGTGGTTAGGTGATAGACCTCTCCGTGGGCAAACATTTCAGAGACAGTGACCACAACTCCCTGAGCTTCAGCATAGCTATGGAGATGATGAGATCTACTGGGAAGTGCTCAATTGGGGAAGGGAAAATTACAATGGAGTCAGGCAGGAATTTGGGAGATTAAATTGGGACTAGATGTCCTCAGGGGAATGCACTGCAGAAACATGGAGAATGTTTGGGTAAAAACACAAAGATGCTGAAGGAAATCATCAGGTCTCACAGTGGTCATAAGAGTTAAATATATAACCAACAATTTGGGCCTGAGCCCTTCTTTAAGGATGTTTTGGGATTACTTGCACAGAGTCCTGGATAGTCTTGTGGCAGTGAAACGGGGTAAAGATATTTGGGTAAAAGAGCCACAGTTGACCACATAGGTGGGATAGCTAGAGGAAGGAAGCATACACATGGTTCAGGAAACATAGGTCAGGAAGGGCTCATGAGAATTTTATGGTAGCCAGGAAGCATCTGAAGAAAGGACTTAACAGAACTAGAAGAGGGCATGAGAAGACCTTGGCAAGTAGAATTAGGGAAAGCCCTCAGGCGTTCTACATATCGTGAAGATCAGAAGGGTCACAAACGTGTTGGTAGAATAGATTTGGGGTAAAGGGAAGAATATGTGTCTGGAGGCAGAGATCGGAGTTGTGAATGTGAGGTCAGTGATGGACAATATCATGGTAGTGATGGATCTTCAAGATATTCAGACAAATAAGTTGGCGAGACCTGATAGGATATATCTTAGGTCACTAAAGGAAGTAAATGAAGAGTTTGTTAGGGCATTGGTGATGATATTACTGTCCTCCTTGGCCACAGGAGAGGTACCGGAGGATTGGAAAATGGCAAATGTAGTCCATGAGAATTCTGGGAATTAAAGATCAATGAGTCTTGCTTCAGTATTGGGCAAATTATTAAAGAAGATTCTTAGAGGAGGATTTACTAGCATTTGGAGAAGAAGACTTCTCAGAGATAGTCAGCATGGCTTTGTGAAGGGCAGGTTGTTCCCCACAAATCGAACAAAATAAATTGCTGAAGGTAAGAGAGTGGATGTAGTGTACATGGATTTTAGTAAGAAAAGTGTTTGACAAGAACTTCCACGACAGGCTCATCTGGTAAATCATGAGGCATGGGACCCATGGAATCTTGGCTGTGTGGATTCAGAATTGGCTTGCTTGCAGAAGGTGATAGCAAATGGATTATTTTCTGCATGAAAATTGGTGACTAGTGCATTCCCCGAGGATATGTTCTTCCACCCTTGCTCGTTGTGACTTTTATAAATGTCTTGGACCAAGAATAGAAGGTTTGGGTCACTAAGTTTGCAAATTGCACAAAGATCACGTAAAAAAGTTGTTGTTGGGGTTACAACAGGACACAGCCAGAATGCAGATTTGGGTGGAAAGTGGCAAATGCAGGCCAATCCAGGTAAATGTGAAGTGATGCACTTCAAAAGATTAAACTTGAAGGTGAAACATGTGGTTTATCATAATGTGTAGTAACAGACAGATCTTGGAGTTTAAATCCACAGACAGAACCCTCAAGCTTTCTTTTTTGAATATTTTATTTTGATTTTTCAAAGACATGCAAATCTAATAAACAGAATTTTACATTCTCTTTTCATGTAATATGATTTACATCCTTATTTCCCCCTCTTTACATCCTCCCCTCCGCATCCCTTAAATTATACAAATATCAAAATAGAAAAATACAAACATCCAAAGACAATGATCCTCCACGAAGCTTGAGGACCTTGGATATTAAATAAAGAAAGGCAGGGGCAAAATCACATGTCGTCTGAGCCACATTCCTCATTTTATATTCTTAATCCTTTACCTGCTGGGATGGATTTTTTTTTCTCTTAGTCGGGGAGGGAGTGAGTGTAAATTATATGTGTGCATCTATATGCCTCAGATACATTGCCACGCTTCAACGTATGTTCCATATCTCTTCTGTAAATTGTAGGTGATTTTCTCCAGGGGAATACAACTCTGTATTTCTATATTCCATCACATGATACTTAGCTGGGAGTTGGACTTCCACGTAACCGCTATACATTTCCTGGCTACTGGCAAGGTGACCTTCTCAAACTGAATTTGGTGTTTGGACACTTTAAAACTGTACTTCTCCAATGCCCCTTAGAAGGTAAAATTCCAGATCTTGTGGAAAATCTACCTTTATAATTTTTTTCAGAGTGTCCCTTAGGTCTTCCCAGAAGGATTTCACCCTTGTACACAGCCAGATGGAGTGGACAAAGGATCCTACCTCCACACGCTCCTAAAGCTCATTTCTGAAATTTCAGGCTTTGAATTGTGTAATTTTATCGGTGTGAAGTATAACTGATGCAAGAAATTATATTGCACCAGCATGTGCCTGGCATTAACAATTCCTGTCAGACTACTCAAACACAAATCTTCGTTTGTGTTCATCAATTGTTATGCCCAAGTCCGACTACCATCTTTCCCTCGACCAATGTGAGCCCAGCTTCAGGCTTTCACTATTATGGAATGCATCCTAGAGATAAATTTATAACTCATATTTAGTTCTCAATTGCTTGAATGACATGAGCTGCCCTTAATGGTAACAATCCTTGAAACACCTGATCCCCTTCTGGCACAGGTGTCCAGGATCTTATTGCCCAGGTATTAAATTGTTCTAGGTCAAGGGCATTTTAGGAGATAACCCCAATACATTGATTTATTCTTTGCCATGTCTAGCACATGTTTTATAATCTGTTTTTTTTAAACTGATTTGGAATCCTATTTGTATATAAATTCTTCTGCTATCTTTTCTCCTATTGCTTGTAAGTATTTGTGCCTAAGAAGGGAGACCACCTCCCTCAAAAAATGAGGCAACAAACCTCACCTGGGATGCCCTGCATTATTATTTTTTTAAAATCTGGCAGTTTTCAGCCTCCCAATTTATATTCCCATGCCAACTTTTTAATGGAGACTCCAGACACTTTGCTATTCCACAAAATGTTCCTGACACATCCATTGAGCATTTTAAAGAAGCAGTGGGGCAACAAAATGGACAGCGTTTGAAAAAGATATTGTAGTCTTGGCATGAGCTTCATTTTTACACAGTTAACTCTGCCCATCAATGTTATGCCCAGAGTTTTCCATCTGGCCAGGTCAGAATCCTCAGGGTTGCTGCTAAAGTTGATGGGATGATTCGGAAGGCGTAAGGTATGCTGGCCTACATTCGTCAGGGTAAGTTCAAAAGTCATGAGGTATAGCTGCAGCTCTACAAAACTCATTTAGAGTTCTGCTTGCATTACAGTAAGTATGGATGAGTTCTAGTGAAGATGCAGAGATTTACCAGGAGTTGCCTGGATTGGAGAGCATGTCATATGAAGCAAGCTTGATAGAGCTAGGATTTTCTTCTTGGAATATAAAAGCATGAGAGGCGACTTAATTGAGCATAATGGGGTGGGCAGCCAGCATCTATTTCCCAGGGTGATATTAGCAAATACCAGAGGACATCTGTTCAGTGTGAATGGATGAAAGTTCAGGGGAGATGTCAGAGGGATTTTTTTTTGCAGGGTGGTGGGTGTGTAGAATGCTATATTAGGGGTGGTGGTGGAGGCTGGTACAATTGGGATATTTAAAAAATTCTTTGATTGGCAGGTGTATATAAGAAAAATAGAGGGTTATGGGTGTGAGATGGGGATTAGATCATTGTGGACTTGGTTTACATATGCTGGCACAAAATTGTGGGCCAAAGGACCTGGACTATGTTGTGATGATCTCTGTTCTCATCTTTTCCCCAAGGTAAAAGTGTCATACACTCGAGAAAAAACAATTAAGGGAGCACCTTTAAGGGAGATGTCCAAGGCAAATATTTTTAAACAGAGTGTTAGGTACCTGGAACAGGCTGCCTGGAGTAGTGGAGGAAGCAGATACAATAGTACCACTAAAAAGACATATAAAAAATATATATAAATTTAAAACCACACAATAAAACACATAATTAAAGATAATTCAAAACAATACAAATATATGTGGGATATAAAAGAAAAAGAAAGATAAGAACTCCTCCCTTCCCCATATACCACCCCTCCCCCATCCCCGGCAAAAAAAAGAAAAGAAGAGTAAGAACGGGACAAGAGACCCTCACAGGGATGCCTATTACTTTAAAGTCTCTGAGACCTGAGAGAGAAGGAAATGTCAGAGCTTCATTTAAATATTGACACCCATATTTTGTAAATAAGGGCTCCATATCTTCCAAAATATATAATTGTCTCTTAAATTATAAGTAATTTTCCCAAGTGGCATACAATTCCGGACTTCAGCATGCCATCTTTCTATACCCAGATCCGTATCAGACTTCCACGTTATGGAAATGCACTTTCTTGCAATTGATAAAGCAATTTGAAGAAACTTCTTTGATAAATATTCAATTTCAACTTAGCTTCAATATTCTTAATATCACTCAATGAAAATAATATTGGATCCTGTGGAAATTCATTACAGTAATTTACCCATTTCTAACCAAAAATGTTTAACTTTAGGACACAAATATGAAGGGCACGGAGGGTTATCCATCAGATGTAAGCAGCAGATCTTTAGTTTGATTTGGACAAGTGGGTTGAAGGGCTGGTTCCTATGCTGTACTGTTCCATGTTTATGTTCCATGTTCTACTTTAAACTTAAGAGTTTAGAAAATTGAAGGGATGGGTGCCTTGGAACAAAAAATAAAATTAGGGTTGCTCAGGAAACCAGAATTAGAGGAGGGCGAATATCTCAACATGTTGTGAGAGATTACAGAGTAAAGGAAGGAAGAGAATGGACCTAAAATCAACACAAATGTTATGGCCTTACAGAGTTTTACACATTTTCCTCTCGCATAAGTTTTGAACTTCGTGGTCAACAATGTCATTTCAATATCTCACCTGAAAATAATTAGGCTGCACCGAGAAAATCATGAATAATTTTGCCAGGGCATCTAATGAACGTTATTACAAGAAGGCATTGTATACTATGGTCCTTAATTCATGCCTGACTACGGTTTTAAGGCAGAATCAATATAAATACATGAATGGATTATTCAAGAGCCAACATTCAGTTTACTAATGCATTTTGAGTTTGGCATTTGCATTCCTTTTCATAAGATCCTGTGGTGCGATAGCAATTCTTTCATCTCTGGGTATCTCTATGATTAATTCGTCAATCAATAGGTTTGGCACATTATACCCACAAATTATACTGAAAGAAAGGTTTCCCTTTGCCAAAGTGTGTTTTAATTTTAAACAAACAATTAATTGGCTGTAATAAGCAACAAATGCATTAATCAGTTATGTATACATAAGTGCTCTTTATTTTGAATGTGCTAAAACAACTTGAAAGGTTTGCCATCAACTTAAAAAATTAATGTTGTGGGAACACTGTAAATATTTGAGATACAGTATATAAGGTTTTGAGATGGTTATGGGTGCTGTAATTAATTCATTTTGGAATTATTTAAAAGTACTAGGCCCTATTTGTAGGGAGGCTAATAGCTAAACACAATTTTAAAATGTTATTGCAGTGAAAGGCTGTGTTATAATTTAGTTCTCCAAATTCTAACAATATGCTGCAAAAGTGACTGCTTCAATAAACTAGCCAAATACATCAATGAACTTAAAATATACAAGTAGATAGTATTTATGGGTAAACAACAAGCAATTTTGATTAATGTATGTACAATGGAAGAGCCACTCCAAATCTTTCTGATTACAAAAAAAAATTAGTGCATAGACCTTAGGTTTGCAAATCACAATTCTAGTTTATTAAAAATAAAACCAAGGCAATAATGAAAATAACAAATCGAGCTCTTTTTGAAACAGGCATAATAATGGTTAGAGCCAGCTGGGAGTTGGAGAAGAATGTTTGTGCCTTGGTCTAGCAGTTGCCATGGAGAAGTAGCAGTGGCAATGGAGCGTTGGGGTTGAGGCCACTGCTTCCTCTAAGCTGTGCACGTGTGCGCGCATGCACGTTTTGCACCCAGCGCACAAGGGCAAGTAATGGTCACAGAAAAGGTTAGTTACCCAAAATAATTGTCGAATGCAATCATATTATATTAAAACATGCCAATATAGTTTTATTAGCCATGAGAGACAGGCTGTGCCAAAATGACCTTGAAAAAATTTTGAGTTTATATTTGCACAAGCATTCAGTGCACACATAGTTCTGTCACAGGAAATAAAAGATTGCACAGCATAAGATTTTTGTGTACGCTGACAACTAAAAATTAGAGGGAGCATTGAGGCAGTGATCATGGAGTAAAAAGAATGACTGAGTGACAACTATTCTCAGAATATGGCATCAACTGAAGCACTTCTAATGTCCCTGACTTTGGTTTAAAGCCATACTTTGTTGGTTCTGGAGTATCAGATGTCCCCTTTATGGGTGATAAGGTCTTTTTTTTCCTGACTTTTTTAGGTAAAGCAGTTCTTCATTGGGGACCTCAGACAAATGAGAGATCTATGTTTGATAGATCAAAGAGTTTAACATTGATCGGGGTGAAAACTGAAAGCCATGTTTGTTGGCCTTCTCTAATAATGGTGGACAGTGCACTCATAGCTAGAATGGTGTGTGATTCTTGCTCGCCAGTTTAGATACTGTTGACTGACTGAAAAATGACAGTTCTGTGTCCAATTTTGTAGGCCAGTAACTTTAATACAGATTAATAGTCCTTCTTAGAGTATGATGACCGATATTAATAGTAACATTCTCACATCTCAAGGCCAAGTAATCCTTTATAAAGTAAAATTAACGTAGTTACTAAAATTTTATTTCCTTTTGAGAAACAGATGGTCCTTTCAAAAACTAAAGCCCCTTTCACACTTGCCAGTGATCCCAGGAATCGAATGCCAATCGACCTTTAAAGTGGCAAATGTGAAAGCAAAACCTGCTCAACGTCGGCGTCAGATGATGTCATCTCACGCCGGGGATTGGTCGGCCTCGACCCCAGTACAATCCCCGGCGTCTGGCATTGTAATGAGGTAAGTGTGAAATGGGCAATTAGATTGCAGGCACTTCCTATTAAAGGTAAAACGCTGGGGATACACCCTTGCAAGTGTTCAGTGCCCCAGTTAGGAGTGGCCTAGTGTGAAAGGACAAACCCCCATTCCTATCCCGGGACACTGAACGGATGGCCGACTTACTGGGATGCAAGTGTGAAAGAGGCTTGAGAGAGACATTGTAAGTGTATTCATTCATGAAGGTTTCACGATGATTGTGGAGTGAAATGTTTGAAAATGATTTTGCCTGAAGCCAAAGTTTATTGCTTCTTTCTAGGACGCCCAGTAACCAGGTTTGATGCACCGTCATTTATCTAGCCTAGATGCACCCTGGGTACTGAATACCCTGGTGAATTATGCTCAAAGCTAAGAGGATGATATCTGAATTTGTGATTGCGTTCATTACTCATTTCTGAGTAACGTCATGACATTTAGTCTTCATTATTGCAATGGATATGGAAGTGGCTGTTTAGGTCAAATTGCGCTGAAAAGTTCATTTTTACAGGTGACAGGGATGTAGGGATGTTTGAGATTCTCTTTTCCTCTCTACTTCCTCTATTTTAGCTTTCTTATATGAACCAACGCTGCTTTTTATGAGGGAATTTCAAGCAGGGCAATCCCTCTGTGTTATTCCCTCTTGTGTTTGTAAATGTTGAAACTCTTCAGGGACGTTCGCTAGAGCTGCTGTAATTTCAGCGATGCCAATGCTGTGGACCTGGGAAGAGCAGGCGGCGAAGACATAGTGCTCCCTGAAGGGTCCTACCACCCAGTCCTACTGCAGACAGCTTCAAGGTGGCTTTAAGGTGTCACGGTTAACATTAGGATGGCATGGTTCGTGTGGCAGTTAGCACAATGCTGTTACAGCACCAGTGACTAGGACCTGGGTTCGAATCCCGCGCTGTTTGTAAGGAATTTATATGTTTTTGCCTGTGTCTATGTAGGTTTTCCAGTTTCCTCCCACCATTCAAAACATACTGGGGCTGCAGGTGTAATTGGGTGGCTTGGGCTCATGGCCAAAATGGCCTGTTTCCGTGTTGTATGTCTAAATTTAAATTTTAAAATGCTGTGTTAAATAAAACAGTGTTTTATTTAAAATTCTGCGACCGTGGGGCCTGGGGTCAAGGTGGTGGTGCCTATGTTAGACAGCAACCTTGAGGGGTTGCAAATTCTAGAGAGCAGTGGACTGATACAGAGCATCAGTAATGGGGAGAAAACGCCCGACCCCCTGCAATGAACTGGGATTCACTGGTAGGGTGTTGCGCTGATGGCTGGCCCCACCTCCCATCTCCGCCTCCAACGGCTCACCTATAACCCTGGTTTCCCGTCTAAACCCAGAACCCTTCTGAAGATGACAGTTGAACCCTACCCTTGGTTATCAGCTAATTAGGTGTTTGTTCTCCCTCCAGTCGTGAGAGCTTTTATTCACACTACACCTCCACTGAGGAAAAACGGAAGAGATGACCCTAAAGATGGTGACTGCGGTGGTGGACCAGCGAGGGGTACTGCGACTGAATGACAGACACAGGTGGCGAGCTGTTGGTGACTTGTGGGCAAGGAACCAACACAGGCTGTGGGTTGCTGTGAATTGACGTCAAAGGACTCGCACCAGTCTGCGGGCTGCTGGAGACTGGTTCTTGAGAACCCCCTATTGGAAGCAAAATTTGAGAGGGCGTTGAGGGCCCAAAGGGATCTGAAGGTTTCCTCATCATGTGAGAGGTTTTAATCCGGGTTTGGGATGGTTTGAACTGAACTGTATTCTTGAAAAGATGCAGAGGCTGCTGGAATCCACACACACTCAATGGCTCTCAGGGAAATCTCTTTTACTTTTGCTTTTTTTTCCTTTGACTGCAATGGACATTGGTCAATGCTAATAGTAAATCCGTGTCTGCCTTATGGCAGACTAAAGGCAATTGTGTGTAATATTACTTTTCTGTTTTATTACATGAGAGTAAATAATATCTGATCTGTCCATTAAATGGCCATTTGACCTCAGTCAGCTCTCCGTGAAATATCTGTTTTGGTGTACTGTCATCAGACACTCTCCTGATCTGTGATTATAGATCATAGAACAGTACAGCTCAGGAACAGGCCCTATCATCCCAACAGGTTAATGGCAGAGGCCATCTTGCTGCCCTCCACTCTGTTAAATCCCTGGAACACCAATATCCGGCTGTTGTTCATTGACTAATGTGACAGAGTACTTAGAGCTGCTTGCACACACATATTTTAAAACAGAATATTTGCAGGACTTTTGGAGAGTGCTTTTTTGCAAAAAGAGCAACAAAGTTTCAACATACAGCTTGCCTAGGAGCATGTGATCTTAGCAAGCGGGGAGAACAGTTTTGATCTCAGAGAGGGAGGGTGTGAAACAGAGAGAAAGGAGACAGAAATCAGTTCCAGAAGGACAAAGCTGGCAAACATTTGGAAGACTGCCTGGTCAAAGGAGAAGACTGGTTGTCTGAAAGGTGATCTGAAAGAAGGAGGATCATCTGAAGAACCCTGAAGGGGGAAAGTTTTATCAGCAAGACTAATTAAACAGGGATCAGGTACGGATGTACTGGAACAAAAAGGAATCTCTCTCTGAAGACCAACAAGAACCCTCCTGAGTGGTAACCATTTGCCTGTTAAGCACCAAAGACTGGTGAACTTTGTTAATACTAGCTTCTGTGCACAGTACAAGAATTGTCTGCAACCAGTGAGATTGGACTGTGATCCAAAGAACTTTTGTAATCTTAAATACACATGACACACACCTGTGCTTAGTATTAGAGGGGGGATTAAGTAGGTTAAGTAGGTTAAGTAATAAGTTAAAGTTTAATTCTGTTTTCTTGTTCAAATATAATTAAAAATTACTTTTGTTTAAGTAACCCTGTGTTGTGGTGCATTTCTATTGCTGCTGGTACGTATGATCAGGCTAAAGGACCTTGGACCCTGAATGTCATCAGCTGGTTGAGTGTTTGTTCCCCTAATCTATTACACCTATAACTGTGCAACCAAGTTCAGGTCCAACTCAATCCACAAATTCACTGATGTCACCACTGATGTTGACTGAATAACTGGAAATACTGAGCCAGAATACAGGATGAAGACCAAGAATCATGTTGGGTGGTTCCAGAACCGTCCTGCTGTCAACATCACCAGGGAGCTGATTGTTGATTTTAGGAAGGAGGGGCTAAGGGACATTGCACCTGCCTGCTTTGATAGGAAGGAAGTGGAGAGAGTCCTTTCCATAACCCAGCACCCTGAAGCAATGGTGAAGAAAGCACACCAATTCCTCTACATTCTAAACCAGTGGTTCTCAACCACTTTTGGTCTAAGGCCAACCTGGTTTCTGGCCTAACCTACCATGGCCCACCAGTGGCAATGACTGAGCAATATGTTCAAGTCAAAGGCAGCTCTGTAAGAAACACATATTTAACTAATTTAAAGTATATTATTTAACATTTTTAAATACCCACATGGAAATTCACTGTGGTCCACCATTGGGCTATGGCCCATTGGTTGAGAACCAATGTTCTAAAGAGTCCTGAGGAGATCTGGCATGACATCAGATACTCTATCAAACTTCTACAGGTGCATTGTGGGAAGTGCCCTGGCTGGTTGCATCACAACCTGGTTTAGCAACTTAAGTGCCAGGAAATGCAGAAGGCTCAAGAAGGCAACAAACATAGTTGGCTCCATCAGAGGCTCTGATCTCCCATCCACTGCAGATATCGATGTGAGGCACTTCCTCAACGAAAAGAGACAACATTATCACCCTGATCGCAACCTCTTTTCACTGCTACCTTCAGGCAGAATGTAGAGGAGCCTAAAGACCAGCACCTCCAGGTTCAAGAACAGTTCCCTTCCAAGATCAATCAGACTCTTGAACCTCTTCTTGGTACACTAATCATGGACTGCTCCAACAACAGTGAGGACGATTGCGTCTTTTTTTGCACTAGGATTACTGAGTATTTATTATCTATCTTATGCCTTAATGTCTTGTTAAATTTCATTCATTTAGTTTACTATTACAGCTTTGCAAACCATAGCTCTAAGCAGACTTTTCAAAGCATAGCTCCAAGGAGGCTGTATTGCCACTTCTCAAAGCAACATCCTTCTCTTTCTCTTGAAACAAGTTGAAGTGGAAAGATATTAAATAGTGAGAAACTAGTACACGTTAGGGTATACAAGGCATTTATAGAAGTGGATCGCAAGACAAAAGCTAGCAAAGTAATTAAATTCATTGGAATTTATGTTAGGATGTTGGGGGACAAAAGAACTGATTCTTGCTGCATTTACAGAGGTGTTTTGGAGTAATGTGTGTGGTTTTAATCTCCACACTTCTATCCAAGATGTTGCAATATAGTTTCACTGGATTGATGCCCAAGTTTTTTTCTATGAGGAGAGATTGAATAAAAATAGTCTATAGCAATTGATCTCACTGAAACATTTAAAATTCTGAAGGGAATTGATATGGAAGATGCTGAGCAGCTGTGTCCTCAGGCAGAAGAAATTATAATTCACAGTCATTGTTTGAAGACAATGTGTGGGCCATTTAGAACTGATTTAATGAGAAATTTCTTGAATCAGAGGGCTGTAAATCCTCAGAATTTTCTTCCTGGAAGATTGTGGATTCTGAGTTGTTGAGGGTATTTGAGAAGGATTTTGGTCTAAGTGGACAAACTATAAGATTAGCGATAATCTTATTGAATGATGGGTCATGTGGGATATTCCTTAATTTTATATCTTAAATCCTTATATTCTGTACTACATTATTTACAAAAGTGCAAGCAGAAACTGCAGGAAGCATACAGCATTTCAGGCAGTGTTGTGGATGGACAAACAGAGTTCATATTTCAGGTCAATGATTATTAAACAGGACAAGGAAAAGTTAGAAGTGCAATATATATTTTGCAGAGGGAACAAAGGAAATGTCTCTCAACAGATGGAAGTCAAAGAGAGTCTGAATGACACAAAATGTGGTGGAGAGAAGGTTGTAAAGGTTTGTTAATTGCATTTGATCTGTCTGGGATGGGTGTAAAAGGAAAGAAATGAGTGAGAGAAGAAAGGAAGAAACTATTGGAGGTGAAAAAGAAGCACTTCATCATCTGGAAAAAGAAATAAAAGAGAATGCTTCCTATTTTTACCTAAGATATTCAGCAACTATAACTGTTTGCATTTCAGATTTTATCGTCTGAACTATCATATTCAGTTCTAATCACAACTTCTCCAATAAAGTTGCATCATGGTCTGCTATGGAAGCTCCATTACCCCTGTGTATAAAGCCCTCCAATAGTGGACGTGGCCCAGGACATCACAACCAAAACCCTCTGCAGTATTGAGCCTGTTTACAGAGGACACTACCATCAGAGAGCAGCAGCAATCGTCCAAAGACCCACACCACCCAGCACATGCTCTGTTCTCGCTGCTGCCATCAAGAAAGAGGTATAGGTCCCACAAAACCCACACCACCAGGTTCAGGAACAGCTATTACCCTCCACCATAAGACTTCTCGATGACAAACTCAATCAGAGACTCATTCCAATCAAGATAGCAGTGATTCCAATCAAAATGGCAGTGATTACATTCAAGACCCAGACTTCAAATTAAATTGGCAATGTGGACCTGTCTACAGCAGCTTCCCCTGACCATGGTTGCTGCAAGAAATTAGATGTTTAGAACCATGTACAACTTTTAATCAGAGGAAAGGGGATATTGGATTGCAGGAAGTAATGTGTTGCCTGTGAAACACGCCAAACTGGAGTGGATCCGAGCGGCTGCTGCAAGAGCTGTGGAACTCATCCGATGGAGGTATTGAGCTTCAGTCTTGACTGAGTGGAGGAAGCTGAGCCGCTGTGACGCTGGAGGTGGGCATTTCTTTGGCTCTCTGAAAGTGTTGTCGGAAATTTCTAGTGTCAGGCTGAGCGTTGGAGTCAGAGATGGCGACCGACATGAATGAGGGTTGAAGAGCAGCTTTGGCCTTGGAGAGACGTGCCTAGGCCCCTTGGACAATATGGAGGACTTGAGACTGTGATGTCTGGGCCTCACTGGAAGGATGGCGCTGGAGGGCTCAGGACGTGGGAACTTATGACTGGGCAGTAGTTGGTTTCCCGGCCTCTGGTGAACTTAGCATCTATGAGGGCATCGGAAACCCGACCTGATGAAGGCTGCAAGAACAGAGCCCGCAGCAGCCCCACAGGTTCGGGGAATGTTTTTCTTCGCCCATAACTGGGCGGGTTTTTATAACATCAAGATGTAACCTGTCTCCTTGTACCATTGTCTGGTTTCTTGAAAATTGATTGTATGTTTCATTGCTTTTGTACCGGGTTGGGGGAACGTTATCTCGGTTTTAATGCTGTAATGGTATTAATGGCAACATATAAACTGATACCCGATTTAACGACTCTTACTTGTGCACATTATTGATTTTCTTTTTATTCTCTCTGTGTTGCACAGTCACTTTGTTTACAGTTCTTGTTTGTTTACGTGTTTTATGCTGATTACAGTTTTTTTGTCACTACCAATTAGTGGTAATTCTACCTCGCCCACAGGAAAAAGGAACCTCAGGGTTGTATGTGATGCCATGCACATATTCTGACAAAAAATCTGAAATATGAAATCCAATGAAGTCATGCATAGCTAAATGTGGAAAGACATGGTCACAAGCAAAGAGAAAATCCCAGAACTCTTTTGTCTTCAGATGATGTGTGAAAAGTAACACGCTACAAATGCAAGATGATAACCAGCTTCAAAAAGGGTAAGTCCAGTCTCTACCTTGACATTTAAAGGTAGTTTTGTATGACCCATGTAAAAATCGACCCCTCTATTTTTTATCCCTGACCACCTGCCCATCCAAGCTCCCAATGACCCATCTGTGGACCATCACCCTGGCCGTCTGCCCATCCGAGCTCCCTACTGCAGATCTCGTCCCAGCCACCCGGCCATCCGAACACCCGAAGTCCTGGATTCCCAGCCATCTGAACTCTGGACTGCAGATCCTCACTCTGGTTGCCTGCCCATCTGAACTCTTGACGCCCCAGCCGCCCACCAATCCAAGCTCCCCACCGCATATCCTCACCATGACCGCCCTCCCATCCGAGCACCCCATGCCCCAACCACCAGAGCTCCCAACGCCCTGATCCTTGCCCAAACCACCCCCCCATCGAACACATGATGCCTGCCCATCCGAGTTCCCTCACGCAAATTTACCACCCAGTCCCAGCCATCCAAGCTCCTGACTCCTTGAACGATGAAGGTCAAAAGTATGACTGATGTTAAAAGTCGACTCCCATTTTTTGCCCCAAGAAAGTGCTAGAAGAATTTTTAACAATTACATGAGTAAACACATTTATGACTGCGGTGTAGAATTAGAATCAAATTCTTGCACTACCTACAAGTTAGGTGGAGCCTTACATATTTGCAATCCAAACACCAGCTTTATTTTTCCAAGTCTGTTGAATATTTTCCATGTTCTTTAATGGGCAATTGGTTACTTTCTGTAATGGTGAAAAATATTGATCAATCAAAATATTGTGCTGTGATTTCAATATCCACTATTCCAAAATGGGGAGAACATTCAAATTCTTACAGACAGTGCTGGATTCGAACCTGACACACTGGCTCTGTAATAGCACTGCATGAACCGCTAATCTCACCTTGTCGCCTGATAACATTATATTTTCTGATGTCCATAAATGTAACAGACTACACATGTATTGCCCATCACTGATTTTCCACAAGTATGTGGTGGTGTACGGCCACGATCTGTGTGTTGAAGTTATTCCAACAGTTTTGTTGAATAGAGAGCCTCAAGGTTTTGACCCACTGATCATGAAGGAACAGTGATCTATGTGCAAACCAGAATACAGAGTGACCTTAAGGAGCATTTGCAGTTGGTGCTTTGCTGCCCTTATTCTGGATGATAGAGGTTGTAGGCTCAGGTGGTGCTGCCATAAAAGGCTCTGTGAATTTTACAGCACATCTCTGGGCAGAAACTGCAGCTACTATACTCCACTGATGGAGGGAATGAATGTCTTGGGTACTGGAAGAGTGCCAAATAAGTTGGCTGCTTCAACTGGGATAATATGAATATTCTTGAAGGTTACCAGAGCAGCACCTTTCCAAGCAAATTGCCTACCCTGCACCCAAATCAAAACTTGTATTTATTGCATTAAATTTACAGTCCAAAACAAAGCCATTAAGATCACTGAGTCTACACCAGCCAATGAAGAGCTATTTAGGACAATTCCACTTCTGATTTAAAGTCTTTACTATTGTGGTATTTGAAATATCCATCCAGCTGCCTTTTAAGTATTTCCTTCTTTATATTTAAAGCACGGTGACAAGCCCTTCCAGCCCATGAGTCCGTGCTACCCAATTGACCTACAACCCCTGGTATTAATTAGATTCAGCAAAGCAGGTTTATTTTTTCGCTTATGGGAAATGAAAACAAGAATGGTGGAAACACTCAGCAGGCCAAATAGTGGAGAGGGAAACAAAGTCAATGTCTCAGCAGGAATAACGGCTGGAAGAACTTCAATATATTTAGCAATCCATCAGCAGGGTCAAGAGACAGGAATGAAGAGGGTGATGCTGGGGATCTGGGAAGGGAAATAAAGGGTGAATCAGAGAAAAGAGATGAAATATTTAGATATGATGGGAAACAAGAGTGTGTGTTTCTGAGTGCAAGAAGGACAGAGTGCTACATCATAGACTAGCAGCAATAGAAATTCACCCAACCTGTTGTCTTTAAAACAATATATTTTTTGTTAACTATTGATAATATAAAAACTTAACTTAAATCGAAACATAACCCCAACTATGCACAAATATGTGTGAGTCTGGGCATTACCCAAACCTTTACAGCTTAGGCACAATTCTGTCTCAGAAATTCTGTGTTGAAACTCTCAGCTTTTAAACTGATGTTCAGATGTAATTTTGAAGTAGATGAGACACTGAGTGATCAGATTGATCAAAACTCATGACTCCTTTTTGAGTTGCGTCCAGAGAAATGTTCTTTAATACGAATGATTGTCACAATTTCCCTCTTCCTTGCATAGGGGAAATGAAATGTGTGATTTCCATGATGCTTCCAAGAACCCAGCGAGGGTCAGAAGAAATGACCAACAGAATGGTCACAATCTAATGAAGCAATTCTCCTGCTTCTTTTACCCAGATATGGGTCAATCAATGGTCATAGTAGATCACTGCTTTCCCCTGACCAGGAGAAACAGCAGAAGGTTCCATTTCACACAAAGTCACTTCATTTTCTGTCTCTTGCAGATTTTTGGTTACGTATTAATCAGTCTTGCTTCTTCAAGTGTCTCAATCACATGACTTGCTTGATCAATGCTCCATGCTGCTTCTTCAAGTGTCTCAATCACATGAGTCATAATCAGATGACCTGTAAATGTCCCATCTGGTTTTTCTTGAATAAACAATCATTGTCTTTTTGTTCTTCCAAAGCATTAACTGGACTGGACTGGATGATGCCAGGCTGACTGGAAAACATTCACTAAAAAACAGAAGCTTGCAACAAGAGAAAGGAAGAGAGAGAGCAAGAGAGGCAGATAGACATGAGAGAGAGAGGAGAGAGAGAGAGAGAGAGAGAGAGAGAGAGAGAGAGAGAGAGAGAGAGAGAGAGAGAGAGAGAGATATGAGAAAGGGTAATGAGAGAGAGAGAGAGATTGAGGTGCTGCTTATTGAATTTAAATTCTTACTTGTTCTGATGAGAGGTCCTTGATTGAATGCATTAATTGTGTTTTTCTCTCTCTATAGAGACTCCTTGATTTGCTGAGTATTTTCGGAACTTTTTAAAAAAAATTCAGATTTCTCGGACATTCTGTGTGTTCCTTTTGTTTCAGGCAGAGGAAATGGTCAGTTTTAGGATTATTAACAACTTCACAAAATATCCGGTCATTTTTTGGGACAATTTCCCAAATCTCAGAAGAGAATGCAGCAGTTTAATTTATTCACATTTGTTGAATCATTCACTGAGTCACTGCCAAGAATGTGGTCATGCCATGTTAGGCTGACCGTTTACTGTAACTAAACTTGAACTCCTTGCTTTCTTTATTTCGTTAAACTGCCAGTAAGTTATATGCAATGAGCCTCTCCTCTCACAGAATCCTGTTAATAACATTTGAAAAAAATATTAGGCACTGACTTGTTATCAGAGGACTGGTTACATGGTAATGCTAAAGTGTTAACAGTTCCAATTGTGACAATAGTTGATCAAAATGTGCATCATGTAATAATAGTTTATGAGCAGGAAATCTAACGGGACTTCTTTAGCTGCCAAAGCAGAGATGATATAAAGCCAGTTGGCAAATGGGAGAGGACAGTTTGAAAGCAGAAGGTATGGTAACAGGGTGAACATCTCATTACTAACAAAATTTAATATATGCAATGAGTGGGAAAGTGTGACCTTGCTTGCAAAATGCATGCTGAGACAGCAGCACATTCTTCCATACACCAGTGTACTTGTAATCCAGGGGAAGTTAGGAGTTTCAGATCAGAGCACTGCAACCTATCACAACATGTATGAAAACATGAAGCTCAGAACTGTCGCCACAGGGGACAAACACCACCAACCATGCCACCACTGGCTTGGCCTGCGATGAATGTTAAGTGAGTAATGAACACGATTTACAAAGCTAACCTTGCTCCTCCAACACAGGCAGAGAGGCTGGATTGATGAAACACAGCTGGCCTTGTGCCCAGTAGGAACTCAATGTTAAAGTAAGCAGAATTTAATGCTGGAAATGTTTCAGGTCATTGTCCAAAAACGTCTCCTGTGAGGGGACTAAGATAGGAAATGGCTTGTCGTGGAAAAAAAAAGAACGAGCTATGTAGGTGAGGATATTGCTAACTGGGGAGAGAGTCCAGAGAGAAAGAATAAAGGACAGAGGGTGTTGGAGTAGGAAATTCCAACACGCCAGCAAAGAGAAGTCGGAAGCAGGGACTGCTTGAAACGTCTTAATGGAAATGAGACCAAGCCAAGTAAAATAATGTACAAATAATTAAAGGATAAAGCTGCGGAAATGGAAGAAAGAGTAGTTGAAAATAAGTATTGCAGAGGGATTTAAAATGATTTGAATTGAGAAATAAATGTTCTGTTGGCCCAGTAAGTAGGACAAAGAAAAATAATACATATATAATTAGAAGTTTTTGCAGTGCTGAGGTCTCTGCCACATTGGAGTAACTATAAAATATTTAACTTATTCAAGTTAATTATTGCTAAGGAAAAACAGTGGAGATTAGTGCCTTTTTGAATCATTAAAAGTTATGCAGATTGCAAGCCATGACTCAAATTTGGTTAACTCTCTTTAGCTTGCACAAGTTTTTGAATTTTGTCACTTCCTAGAGTTGCATTTGGCATTTGTTCCCTTTCCCCTCCCTGTGATAGTTATAGCTGGAACTAATTTCCAAATAATTCCTTTTGTAGCATCCATTTAGGTTTATATTTTCACAACAAATTGCTGTGGAATATAATTAAAATCCTTCTGGCTACCAGTGGCCTTCACAAGCAATGAAGCTCATATTTGAAGATCAATTTATAATCCATTTTTGATCGATATTTCTTAACTAATTGACACTAAATGGCCTGCGTATGATTTATAGGTATAACTTACAGAAGAGAACAAGGCAAAACATTAGCTTGTGTTCCAAATTTATTTTCGAAATGCTCTTATCTCCTTTGAGAAGGATGACACCACATTTAACTACTTTCTCTTGAAGTGTACATTTTCTCCTCACAATTGAGGTCAGGGTGTCTTTGTGGAATGGTTTATTTTCACATAGGTCTCTTGTTATCAATTTATGTAACTCATGATCCATGATTTGCCAAATAAAGCACAAAAATAGCTTGCATTTTTAAATTATTGTGAAAACTGCAATTGGTTTAAAAAAGAAAGTAAAAAATAAAATCTCCTTATTCACCAGACATAGTTTCTTGATAAAGATCTATTAACTCATAGCAAACATAAACCAAGGAGTCACTTTCACTCATCAAGGTCAAAAAGTACATCAGCAAAGGGGAAAAAAATTCCATTCTAGGATCATATCTTTTGATCTTTACCACACGCAGGCAAATCATGGATGACTCATACCTGCTGCTTCTTGACTCTGGGTCAATACAAGAACATAAATTATGTCAATATTTTCATGTAAATTTTCTCCAAAATATGACAAGTTCCATTTATGGGGCATGTTCTATATCTGTGACAGCTAGAGGTTTATTTAAACTCAAACCAACTGTCAAATAAATATTTAGGATGAAGAGTGCACACCAAGGCAGCATGAAGTTCTAAGAAGAAATATTATATTCTGAATGCCATATGCAACAACACAAACACAAGTTAAATGCCAACAACAAATGCTTAGAAGCTGTTATATAAGCTAGAGAAAAAAACAATGTTAGTGATATACACTTGTTCAGCCACTGGGTATGCTAACATTAACACTTTTATCATCTGCCTCTTTAAATACTTCCAATTGACCTGCTTAGTGTTTTATATTAGATATTGGCAACTCCTTTCATGGCATTTTAATTTTCATATGTAACATAACACATTGTTGCTAAATGCCTGGTGTAAATGTACCACAATTTGCTCTCAGTAGCAGTTAACTAATGTTTATTCTGTTCCATTATGGCCAATATTTATTCCTTTTTTATTTAATATATGGCATTTTCCTGTTAATGTGATGTGATGTTAAATTCATAAAATCCAATCAGGTCCAATTACATCTTATTTTTATTTCTGATATGAATTGAGAACCTATTATTATAGGTTTCTTATTATATATTCAGTCTACGCTTTATGTTAGCCATAAAAGTGATCTATAATGCAAACTTTAAAGAGGACGCAATGAATTGTACCAGGATGTGAGCAATTACATGGTAAAAACCATGAGAGCCCATAAGAATTTTTTAAAAAAGGTCTCCCCTATCATTCAATAAGATCATGGTCAATTCCACTTCCCTCATGTTCCTGTCCTCTTGCCACAACTTTTGATTCCCTCAGGTTTAAATATATTTAAGTATTCAACCTCCATGGCTTTCTGGATATTCAAAAGAATATCCATTTCAGTCTTAAATAGGTTGGGAAATTAACCCTTCGGTTCTGATCTTACTCAGAAATTCCTGCATTTATCCTGACAAGCTCCCTAAGTACCTTATGTGATTCAATGAGATTATGTCTCATTATTTTAAGCTCCAATAGTACAGATCCATTCTGCCAAACCTTTCCTAATTATCCATTTCCACAAAGTAGGGTTGATCCTAGTAGATCTTCTCTTAACTACCTGCAATAAATAATATGTCTCCTTAAATAAGGGGACTGAAACTGTAGAATGCTATAGATGTGGCATCACGTCTTTTACAGTGGGTTAGCTTCTTCATTTAATACTTCAACTGGTTGAAATAAAATCAAGCCTTCTTGATTATCTGCTGCATCTGTATGCTAACTTTTTGTGCTGCAAATTTCTGCAGTCCTTCTCTATTTAAATATTTTAAAAAAACATCTTTACTATTTCTCCTTTCAAAGTGAACAAATTCATATTTTCCCATGTTAAAATTAATTGCCAATTTATTGCCATTTGTTTAAGCCACCAATATCTCTATATTCACAGAGTTCCACCCCCTACTTTTGTATAATCTCTAAATCATCAAAATATATGCATGTGCTGGGGTGCTGGCAACCTGAGGCGATCAACCCACAGAGGCCATGGGCTGCTGGAGATTGCTGTCTCCAGACTCGTGCTGGGCTCTGGACTGCTGAAGACTGGCTTGAAACTGGCTGAAGGAGGACCAGGTATCAGACCCAGGTTGTGAGGGGGTACCAAAGGCGCTGAAGACTTCCTGACCCATCTCAGACATTCAGATCTGGAGCTCGGGTTGCCAGTGGTTCAAACTGGACTCTGTGTGGCTGTGGAGGCTGCGGAAGTGCTGGAGGCGAATCTATGGACACTTGATGACTCTGGGGAGTTTCTCTCTGACTGTAAGCGGCACTTCAGGCAATTTCTGCCGGTGGTGAATCTGTCTGCCTTACAGCAGGCAAAAGCAATTTCATGTAATATAACCATATAACCATATAACCGTTTACAACACGGAAACAGGCCATGTCGGCCCTTCAAGTCCGTACCGGTTCACTTGAACAACTCCACTAGCTCCTCCGCAAACTCCTGAGGAAGTAGATGCCTCTGTTTTATTCAATAAATTGAATCTTGAATCTTGAATATATTGAAGGCAGCTGCAGTTTCAGCACAGGTTCCCACTGGTTAAAAGTTGCCAAACTGAATATGGCTATCTTATCGATCTTACTGCATCCTGTTAATTTGTAAATCCTCGATCCATGGTAAATAATATCTCACTTGACATGAACTCATGAGCAACCTTTTGTATGGTATCTTATGAAAGGCCTTTGAATATCTCCTTTTTTATATACCAACTGGTTCTTGACTTTCCACCCTGGGAGATAATACCTCAAAGAACTCCTGACAGACATGATATTTTTGTTCACATATCTATTTTGACTCTCATTGATCATATAAAATTATGATTTCTGCCTTCAAACAGACTACGATAAGATTAGATTTAATAGAGGTCAAAAATATGATGAAAATAACAACGAGAAAATAATTCTCATGGCAGGAATGAAATGGCATTGATTTAAGATAATTGCCAAAAGTGCCCAAAGTAAGACATGGAGAAATTTTCTGCAATGTCAATTGTTATGATCTGGAATACATAGCCCAGAAGGTAGTGGATAAATTCTAAAGCAATTTTCAAAGGGGAATTGGGTTAGGGCTGTCGAGCAATTAAAAAAAATTAATTGCAAGTTAATCACAATTTTAATTGCACTGTTAAACAAAAATAGAATAAAAATAATATACAGATTTTTTTGAATGAATTTATCTTAACCAAATATTTTAATAGTTTTAGTGTTTTGCGTCTTGCTTGTTTTTGGAAGAAAATCATTTAAAAGTTTTATTAGTTTTAGTAGTTTTGGCATGCTTTTGTAAATTTGTGTTTATTTTTTGAATGCCAGTCAGCTCATCCAGAATGTAAGACGTGGGCACTCATCAAATACTTTAGACAGGAGTGTGTCCTCAGGGCTGGTTCTGATTTCTTGTTCCCTACACTCCAGCCCACCACTCCTCGCTTTATGAACACAATACACAGAGTAATATCGTGGGCCTCAATGCTCAGGATTTGGGATGGCTTCAGGGAGGAAATTTGCATTGGAGTATCCCACAAAGGAAGTGAGATCAGTCTGGTGGCAGTTTAACAATGGCAAGGAAATCCAATCCGATTTTCTTTTTGCTCTTGTGTAAACATTTTGCTTTGTTCTCTCTTTTGTTTCTTGAGGTGTCCCATCAAAGAACCCTTTTTGCCTTGCTCCTTCCTTGGGTTTTAATATGATTTCTCCAGTTGTCCACACAGGCTTTCCCCTTTGTTATTCCTTCTCCAAACTTGTTCCCCGACACTGTTCTTGCTTCAAACTTTGTAAATTTTGGAGTTATTTCTTTTTTGCTGAAAAATTATTAATCTAAAATGTTAGCTCTTTTTCTTTCTCCATAGATGCCTCCTGTCTTGCATTTCTGGCATGCGTTTTATTTACCTATTTTGTAATTTAATCATGATTTCTGTGCAGACAAAATGCAGCAGTGAGTTGAGCAGGAATATAAATGAAAAGCTGATCTGTTATACGACAGGGCAGAAGGCAATCGGATGGAGGAACTCAAGTGGGTCAAGTGGGGAAAAAATTGCTAATGTTTCATACATAGAGCAATACAGCACAAGAAGACGGCCTTCAGCCCACCTCCCTGTGACAAATAGAAAGTCCAAATCAAACTAAAATTCTGCTGCTTGCATTTGTTGGATATCCCTCCAACCTCTTCATATTCATGTGTCAGTCTGCAACTATGTTAAACATTACGATTGTACCTGTTTCCACCACTAGTCCTGCCAGCCCGTTCCAGCCACCCACCGCCACCTCTCTCTAAAATAAATTGCCTCCCTCTCACCTTAAGCACACGTATTCTGCTGTGCGACGCTTTTACCCCGAGGGAGTGTTTCTGACAGTCCATTTTATCAATGGTTCTTATGATTTTATGAACCTTTCAGACTACTCGCTCCAGAGAAAGCAACCCAAGTTTGTCCAATCTCTCCTCACCTCGTAAACCCGACACATCCCGGTAAACCTCTTCTTTACCCATTCCAAAGCCTCCACATCCTTTCTGAAATGGGGTGACCAGAGATACACATCGTACTCTGCAATTATGAGCAGTGAGAGAAGCATGGTCTTCCCAGGGATAGTTAGCATGGCTTTGTGAGGGGTAGGTTATGTCTCACAAGCCTAGTTGTCATATAAGCAAGTGACAAAAAAAATTGATGAAGGTAAGGCAGTAGATATTGTATTTATGTATTTTACTAAGACATTTGACAAGGTCTCCCATGATAGATTCATTCAGAAAATCAGGAGACATGGGATCCATGGAACCTTGGCTGTGTGGATTCATAATGGGCTTGCCTGCAGAAAACAGAAGGTAGTAGTAGATGGAAAATATTCTGCCTGGAGGTCAGTGACATGTGGAGTTCCACAGGGATCTGTTCTGGGACCCCTGCTCTTAGCGGTTTGCATAAATGCCCTGGACATAGAAGTGGAAGGCTGGGTCAGTAAGTATGGAAGTTTTGCGAATATTGCAGATAACAACAGGGTATAGACATGATGCAGACTTGGGCAGAGAAGTGACAGATGGATTTCAATCCGGATAAGTGGGAAGTGATGCACTTTGTAAGGTTGAATTTGAAGCTGGAGTACGTGGTTATGGTAGGATTTTTATTAGTGTGGAAGAACAGAGGAACCTTGGGGTCCAAATCCTTAGATCACTCAAGGTGGCCATGCAGGTTGACAGGGTAGTTAAGGAGGCTTACATTATGTTGGCCATCATTAGTCAGGGATTTAGATAGTGTTTCAGCTCTACAAAACTCTCATTAGACCACACTTGGAATAATGTGTTCACTTTTGGTTGTGTAATTACATGAAGGATGTGGAAGCTTTGTATAGGATGCAGACGATATTTACTAAGATGTTAGCTGGAATGGAGAACGTATATTATGAAGCAAAGTTAACAAAAAAGCTAGGGCTTTTCTCTTTGGAGCAAAGAGGATGAGAGGTGACTTAATAGTGGTCGATATGATTATGTGGGGACTAGATAGGGTGAAGATCCACCCCTTTTTGCAGGGGGGACAGTAGGAAATATCAGAGGACATGTGTATAAGGTGAGGGAAGGAATGTTTAGGGGAGAAATTAAGGGTACATTTTTTATACAGAGTCGTGGATGCTTGGAATGCATTGGCAGGGGTGGTGGTGGAGGTGGAGATTGGTAAAATAGGGACATTTAACAGACTTTTAGACATGTACATGGATGCAAGAAAAATAGAGGGTTATGAATGTGAGGTAGGGAAGGCCAGTGGTTCTCAGCCTTTTTCTTTCCACTCACCTACCACTTTAAGATTTCCCTATGGCAGAGGTGCTCTGTGATTAGTAAGGGATTGCTTAAGGTGGTAGGTGGGTTGAAAGAAAAAGTTTGAAAACCACTGTTTCAATCATACCTAGTTGACTCGTTATGTGCACGGTTTCATAACTTCAAAGGAAATGGGCCAATGACAATTTTTCTCAAGCAAAATATTTCAGTAACAATTGGGTCTAGAGCAGTGATTCTCAACCTTCCCTTCCCACTCACATACCACCTTAAGCAATCCCTTACTAATCACAGAGCACCGATGGCACAGGGATTACTTAAAGTGGTACGTGAGTAGAAAGAAAAGGTTGAGAACCACTGGTTTAGATTGTTGAGTAGGAATCAGAATCTGAATTTATTGTTATTGTCACAAATACCTTATTTTTGTGGCTACATTATTGTGCATTACAGGTGCAAAGTTGCAACAAATTTAATTTCCATAAATACATTATTTTAAAAAAACTGGAGCAAAAGAAGAGAAAGTGAGTTAGTGCCAGAAATCTGATGGCAGAGGGGAAGAAGCCATTTGTACCGTTGGGTAGCAGTGAGAAGAGGATATAGTCCAAGTGGTGAGAATCCTTGATGATAGTGGCTACTTTCTTGAGACACCACCTCTTGTAGATGTCCTCAATGGAGTGAAGACTGATGGCACTGCCCGAGTTCCAACTCTCTGTACCCTTTTCCTGTTCTGTGCATTGGCACATACCAGACAGTGATGCAACTAGTCAGAATGCTCTCTATGGTACAACTGTAGAAATTGACAAGGGTTTTGGTAACATACCAAAGCTCCTTAATCTCCTCACGAGAAGTCATGGGCCGAAAAGCCTGTACTTTGCTGTAATGTTGTATTTCATGTGTGGCCTAACCAAAGGTTTACAAAGCTGCAACATGACTTCCTTCCTTTGTACTCAATAATCCCACCCAAAGTAGACAAGCGAAGAATTTTCACCATCCTATCTACTTGTATGGCTATTTTCAGTGAGCTCTGGACCTGGACCCCCAGATCTACCTGCATGCAAATGCTTTTAAGAGCCCTTCTATTAACTGTATACATTCCCTTACATTAGACGTCCTAAAGTGAAACTGTTGTCCGGATTAAGCTCCACCTGCCATTTCTCTGCTCATGTCTGTAACTGATTTATATCCTGTTCTATTCTTTGATACCCCTCTACACTGATCACAATTCCATCAATATTAGTTCACCTGGAGATTTACTGATTCACCTATCTGCTTTGATTACTTCAAAGCTCTAATGAAGACCTGAAACATCAACATTTCCTGCTCAAACTTTGCTAGTCTGGCTGAGTTCCTCCAACAGTTCATTTTCATTCCAGGTTCCAGCACCCTCAGTCTCTTACATGGCGGTGATGGTTTGGGGAAAGTGTTGGTTCGGATACCATGAAAAGCCTTTACATTTGAGTAATATCCATACTTGCTTCAAAATCTATCTGATAAAGGGTACTGCCAAAAGCTCGTCACTCTTGCTCTATTGTTGGTGAGATTATTTGTTTAAGTCTCTAAAATGAGGCTCAAACCCAAACATGGAAAAACTAGAATACCACTGATAGTTGACAAAGAGGGGCTTGCTTGAAAGAATTATAACCTTGAACTGTTTTAAAGTGTTTCACAATATTAATTAGCTTAGCAATGCAGTGACTAATGTGCTGTCAACTGTGGCCTACAAACAATATTATATTTATTCAAGGTCTTTTTTGTACAATTTTCATCCTTAGCTTCACAAGTCATAAGTGGATTTAAAAATGTACCATAATAGGTATCAATGAATCCCATGTTTATAGCACAGAAAGAGGCAAATTCCTACAAGCGCCCTCCACACTTACTATTCATGATAGTAAAACAAATATAATTCTTTGACCTTGCGGTCCACGTTGCTCTTCGTCTACTTCAATTTTTTCTACTTTCTTTCAGACCTACAGATTTGCCATGATTCTTCACCTAAAGCTTGCTCTGATAAAAAGATTTTGGACTCATTCATTAACTGTATCTCTTTTCACAGGTGGTGCTTGAGCTTCTATGTCCAGCATTTTTTTTTTAAAATTATGCCTAATTCAATGATTTTTAAATTTTAAAGGAACTATTAAAATAATGGATCAAGAAATTTCATTGGATCTCGTGTGTGGGTTTGAGCATTCTTTATTAATACTGGGAGATATAAGATAACACTGTTGATTTTCAGATCAGCAAACTTCTAAAGGTTTACGCTCTTCGTGCAAATGGATGCTAGGCTCTTTTAGTTCATTGTCATCTGTCAAATTCTCCACAACCAGTTCAATTTAAAAGTATTTGCATTAAATAACTGATAACTTTATGACTACCAGCAGAGTGCTTTCTAATAAACACATACTTTGAAGCAGACTGGAAATTTTACAAGTTTAAAAACTAGATTGCAAAATCCCACAGAGTTAAAATGAACAACATATCATTTTTAAATAAATCAGGAATAAGATCTTGTGACCACATAACATTGTCCAGGATATTAGAGACTGCTAAAAGTGGGTATCTTCTGGCCATTTTGTTTCATGGTTTATTTTTGTTTTCATTCATTATAAGCTCTTAATATTGGATCCAATATTGATTGATTTGGGAGCCACATTCTTGTTGCAACTATATTTATAATTGGAGGAGCATAACTGGAGTAAACTGTGTGTAAACTTGAAATTAAATGCTTCTAGACAAATGCTTATATGCTCAGTAATTTACCTGCCAAGTGACTGCACAAATGCACATATTTATGTGTGCTTTAACAACGGTGATTGAGCATTCATATAATTTATAATAAGCTATAATTATAGCACGCTTGCCTATATTTTAAAAAAAGACAAAAATATTTTCAGTTTGACATTATCAGCAATTTATAGTGATGTATATAGCCAATAAAGACCCCAACAATGAAGACGCTGTTTACATCCGGTTCCGCACGGATGGCAGTCTCTTCAATCTGAGGCACTTGCAAGCTCACAACAAGACACAAGAGCAACTTGTCCGTGAACTACTCTTTGCAGACGATGCCGCTTTAGTTGCCCATTCAGAGCCAGCTCTTCAGCGCTTGACGTCCTGCTTTGCGGAAACTGCCAAAATGTTTGGCCTGGAAGTCAGCCTGAAGAAAACTGAGGTCCTCCATCAGCCAGCTCCCCACCATGATTACCAGCCCCCCCACATCTCCATCGGGCACACAAAACTCAAAACGGTCAACCAGTTTACCTATCTCGGCTGCACCATTTCATCAGATGCAAGGATCGACAACGAGATAGACAACAGACTCGCCAAGGCAAATAGCGCCTTTGGAAGACTACACAAAAGAGTCTGGAAAAACAACCAACTGAAAAACCTCACAAAGATAAGTGTATACAGAGCCGTTGTCATACCCACACTCCTGTTCGGCTCCGAATCATGGGTCCTCTACCGGCATCACCTACGGCTCCTAGAACGCTTCCACCAGCATTGTCTCCGCTCCATCCTCAACATTCATTGGAGCGCTTTCATCCCTAACGTCGAAGTACTCGAGATGGCAGAGGTCGACAGCATCGAGTCCACGCTGCTGAAGATCCAGCTGCGCTGGGTGGGTCACGTCTCCAGAATGGAGGACCATCGCCTTCCCAAGATCGTGTTCTATGGCGAGCTCTCCACTGGCCACCGAGACAGAGGTGTACCAAGGAAGAGGTACAAGGACTGCTTAAAGAAATCTCTTGGTGGCTGTAAAATTGACCACCACCAGTGGGCTGATATCGCCTCCAACCGTGCATCTTGGAGCCTCACAGTTCAGCAGGCAGCAACCTCCTTTGAAGAAGACCGCAGAGCCCATCTCACTGACAAAAGACAAAGGAGGAAAAACCCAACACCCAACCCCAACCCACCAATTTTCCCTTGCAACCGCTGCAACCGTGCCTGCCTGTCCCACATCGGACTTGTCGGTCACCAACGAGCCTGCAGCAGACGTGGACATACCCCTCCATAAATCTTCGTCCGCGAAGCCAAGCCAAAGAAGAAAAAATAAATGAATTAGAAAAAAAACATTCTCTTGATGAGGAAGCTTTCAGGCGAAATGGATTTGTGTGACAGATTGTGTGCATGAGGCAAGAGAAAAAGTTTTGATTTTAGTTTTCCAGAATTCCTTCCTCCATTCACAATTTTAGTCTCACCATTTCTTGCAATTAGTACATTGGAATGAAGTGCAAATTCAACATCTTTCTTATAGATCCATTGTTATTTTTGTGTATTTTCTTTCCTTTTTAAAAATTTTTTATTGAAATTTGCAATAATACAAAAATCAAACAATACCATTATATATATATTGAGATATAAATGACAAAAAAAGATAAAAAAATGTTTTTAATAGTCTTCAATATTTTTTTGATCTTTGTTATCTAAAAGTGTGCAAACTCCAAGACCTTGGAGTGAACATCCCACTGTGTTATTGTATCCTGGATTTCCTCACCTCCAGACCACAATCAGTGAGGATTGCTAAGAACTTCTCATCAACAATCTCCATCAGTTCCGGTACACCACAGGGCTGTGTTCTTAGCCTCCAGATCTATTTGGTTTACACCTACGACTGTGTGGCTCGGTACGACGATAACACCATCTACAAATTTGCTGATGACACCATGGTTGTAGGTTGTATAAAGAAGGAGGGAGATTGAAAACTTGGTTGAATGGTGCACTGACAGCAACTTTGCACTCAATGTCACCAAAACTAAGGAGCTGATCATTGACTTCAGGAAGGTAAATCCAGAGGTATACAATTCAGGGCTCATTGGGGGTTCAGAGGTGGAGAGGGTGAGCAAATTTAAGTTCTTGGAAGTCACTATCTCAGAGAATTATTCCTGGACCCAATACACTAATAGCATCATGAAGAAAACACGCCAACACCTCTACTTCCTCAGGAGTTATCGGAGGTTTGGTATGATACCAGAAACCCTGCCAAATGTGTGGTAGAAAGTGTGCTGACCAGTTGTATCATGGCCTGGTACTCAGGCCCCTGAGTGTAAAGCTCTGCAAAATGTAGTGGACACAGCCCAGGACATCACAGGGAACGCTGCTGTCAGATAACCACAGCAATCATCAAGGGTCCAAGCCACCCAGCACATGCTCCGTTCTCGCTGCTGCCATCAGGAAAGAGGTATAGGTGCCACAAAAAATGTACCACCAGGTTCAGGAAAAGCTGCTGCCCCTCCACCATTGGACTCCTCAATAATAAATTTAATCAGGTACTCATTTAAAGATTCTTACTTGTACACTTTATTGATTTGTACTATTCTCTCTGTATTGCACTGTCAGCATCGAGTCCACGCTGCTGAAGATCCAGCTGCGCTGGGTGGGTCACGTCTCCAGAATGGAGGACCATCACCTTCCCAAGATCGTGTTCTATGGCGAGCTCTCCACTGGCCACCGTGACAGAGGTGCACCAAAGAAGAGGTACAAGGACTGCCTAAAGAAATCTCTTGGTGCCTGCCCCATTGACCCCCGCCAGTGGGCTGATATCGCCTCAAACCGTGCATCTTGGCGCCTCACAGTTTGGCGGGCAGCAACCTCCTTTGAAGAAGTCCGCAGAGCCCGCCTCACTGACAAAAGGCAAAGGAGGAAAAACCCAACGCCCAACCAATTTTCCCCTGCAACCGCTGCAACCGTGTCTGCCTGTCCCGCATCGGACTTGTCAGCCACAAACGAGCCTGCAGCTGACGTGGACATTTACCCCCTCCATAAATCTTCGTCCGCGAAGCCAAGCCAAAGAGAAAGAAGAAGCACAGTCAGTTTGTTTACATTCATTATCTGTTTACATTTGTTTATATATATACCCTGTGGACAGTTTTTTTGGGCAATACCAATAAGTGGAAATTCTCCCTCATCTTCAGAAAAAAGACAATAAATCTGAAATGTGAAAATCTAAATAAAATCTCTTAACAAGTTAATGTCACCTGTTAAAGTCTCCTGTTTTCAATTATAAAACACTGCTTTAAGATTCAGCTAATATTTTCTTCTTCTTTTAATATCAGCTTCACTTTGATTGGATTGTTGATTTAATTTTCCACTCATCTCTCCTGACCCCCTCTGCTATCTTGCAGAACAATTTACTTTCAAGGACGACTTTGCTAGTTGTTCAATCCTTTGCAAATTGTTCAAACTTTTCAATGATCTGAAATTCTATATCATTTATCTTCAGCCTTAACTTTTTATGCACTCCAGAAATCTCACATGCACCATTCTTAATTAACTGCTGACCACATTATACCTAAATTATTATCTGCACGTTAACTAATCTCCACAAGCAATGGTATGTAAATCAGCAGAAGAGGCCTCTGGGATATATATGGTGAAAGTAAAACAAACAATGGGGGATATATACATGTTTCAGTATAAACTCATCAGAAATCAAAAAAATTATCACATCCTCCAATGACTTGATAACCCATGGTTCTCTTAACAGGATTCAGGCTCTTTGAACATTTGCCAAAACATAAACCTCCTATTGTGGGTATTTATCACCATGGTAGATACATTACACTGGAGATGTTGTGGCGATTTAGAAGGAGGGTAGGATCACGTGCCATGTGTATCTCCAATTTTCTTAGAGAAAGAGCAATGGTTAAAATTGAATGGGCGTTATCTAATTCCATACAGTAGTAGTCATTGGAGATACAATGAGCTTGACAATAGATAAGTATGCAGTGTAATGATTGAAGATAGAAGAACACTATTATTTGGAGAGGGTAGAGTGTAATTGCATTGACGCAGAAACTGATTGGTGCTTCTGCCATATTTCATTTATGGAAAGAGTCCAATTTGTTATCATAGCATACATTGCAATATGATTATATCTGCATTTTTATGGACCTTTGCCAATTCGGCAAGTTGTTGTTTAGCTGTTCATCTTAGTCAGATGCTTTTTGTTTATACATATATTATGTTTTATTCAAGATGGTACATTAAGAAACATTAATGTTGAGAGATTTCTAGCTCATAAAATGTTTTGTGGAACTTGGAAACGCTCCATTATTTTGGAAACACATTGTTGAATTTGATGAGAAAGCCATCAACTGCTACATTTAAATTTTAAATTTAAATTTAATTTTAGACATTACAGGCTATTTTGGCCCACAAGTCCGTGCTGCACAATTTACACCCAATTAATCTACCAACCCCGGTATATTTTGAAGTGTGGGAGGAAACCAGAGCCCTCAGGGAAAACCCATGCAGACACGGGAGAACATATAAACTCCTTTCAGACAGCGCAGGATTCGAACCCCCGTCCTGATCACTGACGCATTGTGCTAAATGCTATGCCAACTGTGCTGCCCAATACAGCATTCAGCAATACCATTTTATACAGCATTCTTATGAATTCTAATGCAAAGTAGGTGATACTCGTTTGACAATTAAAATTTGTTGAAGGATATGACTTCGGGGACATTTGTTTCGGAAAGAAGAGGTAGTGTTACAAGGAGGTTCTGAGAAGGAACTGAGCAACCGATGGGAGGTGACATGGCTGCCATTAGTGGGAATAGATACAAAAAGCAAAGTAGGAGGAGTTTCACTCTGGAAAAGATGATGCCACCTGAGGAAGTTCCAGAGATAGGAAGATAAAATATAAATACTAGGACAAGTACTTTAAAGTTTAAAAAGAGATGGAAACCAGTGATGAGAAAGATCAAATTTGTAGATTATTTATTCTCAAACTTTAGTAGCGAATAAACTGAGGCCGAGCCGAGAGGTTGAATTAATTTATACTACTAATGAACAGAATATGAGCCTGGCACATTAGTATGACCTCAGAAGTGGGAAGGTTGTGAACTTTCAGGTTTGATCTGGTTGGAGGGAGAATGGGAGATAGAACCTTTCAGGAGATCCATATTTGTGCAGGGAATTGGAAAGTAATGTTTTGTAATGATCACTAGTGATAGGCACATCGATGGGGGAGGAAAATTGAAGTGTTATCATATGGAAGATGACAGCATCCCAGTAAATCTCATCAATGATGGGGGAGTTGGGGGTGGGGAAGGAAGAGATCCTAGTGATCATCTCTGCCGCTTTTATAGTCCTATGGATTGACATCCGATACAACACTTTGCAGCCAGCTCTCGATAGAGCTCCTGTAGAAAGTTGACAGGATCCTGGCTGATAACCTTGACTGCTTCAGTCCTCTCAGAAATTGCAGTCACTGTTTCTCCTTACTGACAAATGAAGAGATGTTATGTGTCCAGGATTAATCATTTTTTAAGTGGACTCCAAGGAACTCTCTCCATTACTGATCAATTAATGTGCGGTGGGCATTTCTGGACCTCCTGAAGTCTACAACCATCTGCTTTGCCTTGTCCATGTTGAAACTCAGGTTGTTATTCTCTCACTATTTTATGAGATTTTCCTCCTCTTCTCTGTAGTGTGACTCATCGTTGTTGCTGAGGAGACCAACTACCTCTCTGTTATCTGCAAACTTGAGGACTCTTTTGGAGCTGGATCTGGTGTTGCAGTCATGGGTCAGTAGCATGAACTGTAATCAGCTGAGCACATATCCCTAAGGTGCACCAGTTCTCAAAATGATGGTGCTCAACTTTCTGATGCCAACCTGGACAGACTGTGGTCTTTCCATTAGGAAGTCCAAAATTCACGTTTAGAGTGGAGTGTTGATTCCCAGCAAGGACAGTCTCTGGGATGTGGTTGTATTATATGCTGAACTGAAGTTAATGAACTACAGCCAGGCGTTATGAGGCATTATTCTCCAGGTCGGTCAGAATAGAGTGGAGCAACAAGGCTATAACATCATTAGTGGAACAGTCCTGTCTGAAAGGGAATTGAAGTGGGTCCAATGTCTCTGGGAGTTTCTCTTTGGTGCGTTCCATCGCCAGATGCTTGAAGCATTTCATAATGGTGGAGGTCAGTTCCACGGCGCAGTAGTTGTTGAGGCCTGTTTCTGTTGTACTTTTTAGTACCAGGATGGTGGTGGCTGCTTTGATACCTGTGGGGATGATGGACTGCTGCCATAACTTGTCGTAAGGACCTCTGTCAGTTACCCGGCTAAGTACATTGTCTGGTCTCATTGCCTTTTGTGGGTCTGTGCTGGATTGGATCCACCTCGTCTCAGCCATCTCTGTGGCTAAACAAGGGGCCTGTTCTTTAATGGGAGATGGAGTGCCAGCCTTTTAGCCTTGTTGATCCGTATGTGGATGATCATCAGTCGGTCAGGAAGGGAGGCATTGTTGACGCTGATTCACAAGATTGTCTTGGGATCTGTTATTGTTTTGATCCATTGACAATTTGTCTCCTGTACTGATGGCTGCATCTTGAGGTCTGAGAAATACATGGATGTGGGCATCCTACTGTGGTTTCTGGTTGTGTAGCATTTGATCTCCGTGATAGCCTCAAAGTAATTGCTGATGTAACCAGACACTGAGCTCATGTAGCCATTGTAGGTGGCCACCTCCCTGAGCCACAGCTACAGTCATGGTCTTAACAGTCTTATAGTGCAGCTGTTCATTGCCTCCCTTCCCCCCAGCCTTGTCCTGATGATATATACCTAAAAGAGGTTAAGTATGGTGAGAAAGTAGAATCTATTTCAATAACCACAGATATGGATCAAAGTACCTTTTAAACCGATAATTTAGTGTGGAGTATATAATTGTTCCCGCATCCTAGTGAACTGTCAAACTGCAGTAGGGTTAATATAAGTTTCTTATGTGCACTAGGTGAGTGACCAGTTGCTGCTTCTACCGATGGATAATGGCTGAAGTCTCAATAATATTTTATGGTTAGTCATCATTTAAACTTGAACTCCATTTGCCAGTGGTAACAGACAGAACAGCATTTGAAGTGAGTAAATTTTGTGAAGTTAGTAGGTCTGAGTTGATAGCTTAAAGATGAGGTATTGGAAAGACTTTGGGGGCAAGGAATGGTAATGAAATGTAAGATATAAACCAATTAGCAATGAGTTTAATTCAAGGAATTTCATGAAGTCAAAAATCAAAGGAAGAACAATAAAAACATGTATTTATGTAGAACCCTTTCTGATTTCAAAGACCACACTTTGGTGTGTGGGCCTATGGAACTATTTATGAATTGTGGTCATCAACACAATTCAATAGGATGCAGATCAGCCAATTTGTTTCAGCCAGCAATGAAAAACAGTGGTAGGATTGCTAACTGAATGATGCGTTTAATAATACAAGTGGAGGGATAAACAAATGGCCTCAAGGGTGGAGAACATTCTTCTTTGAATTGTTCTTCACAAATATGTTCCAGCCATCTGAGAGGGGAAACACATTTAATGACTGATCTGAATGGCAGCACCCATAACAATATGAAATTCCCTCAGGATTTCACTGCAGCATTAGCCTAGATTATGGGCTCAAGTCTCTGAAGAGGGACTTGAACCTTTGCCCTTTTCACTTAGAAGCAAAACAGTTTCTACTGAGACAAAGCTGAAAGAAAGATAAAAATACCACTTCCAGGCTTACATCACATTCCTTACCATCGGTTATGCAATGCTGAAAATGACTAGCCATCATTTGAAGGTGTGTTAAATAAATTCTATTTAGAAGCACAGTACAGGACCTTTGGCTCACAATGTTGTGCTGCCCTTTAGACCCTGACTCCCACATAACCCTCTACTTTAAATTCCTCAATGTGCTTGGTCTAGTCGTCTCTTGAATTTCACCAATGTACCTGCCTCCATCACTGACCCAGGTAGTACACTTCACACTCAAACCACTCTCTCGGTTAAAAAAAACCTTCCTCTAATACCTCCCTTGAACTTCCCACCCATTACCTTAAAGCCATGCCCTCTTGTATTGTGGTGCCCTGGGAAGGAGGCGCTGGCTGCCCTCTCTATATATTCATCTTAATATCTTGTCTACCTCTATCATGTCTCCTCTCATCCTCCTTCTCTCCAAAGAGTAAAGACCTAGCTCCCTTAATCCCTGCTCATAATGCAAACTCTCTAAGCAGTTTTGTAAAGCTGGATCATTACCTCGCGGCTGTTGAACTCAATCCTTCGATTTATGAAAGCTAATTATTTTGGACCTTACCGCTCTACTGCTATTTCATTGCAAGATGTTTAATTTTTTTTTAACATTTTGATTTTCTTTATGTTTGTAATTATTATTTGAGGTATAATAATTGGGGGCCTGGATGTAGGAGCCAGAATGTACATCTGGTATTGTAAGGGTTAATATATGTCTGTACTTGCTATCAGTGTGCATGAATGCGTGGGATGTGGTTATCGAATTAGCTTCAGTTTAGTTATTCATCTTTGAAGAGGGGTGAGTGCCAGTTGTTAATTTTCTGTAGACCGTCTTCAATTGTTTATCTATGGAATATTGCTATAGTTTGAAGATTATTTACCAACGTCTTCAATTGTTAGAAATATGTCTTCAGAAAACACAACTGAATCTTAGAATGATTGAAACATGTTTCAGACTGGACTCGCATTTAGCTCTCTAAGTGACAAGAAAATAGGAAAGTAGTCGCTACACATCCCATAAACTTCCTTAACTACCCTGTCTACCTGTGAGACAACTTTCAGGGAACTGTAGACATTTCTCTGAAATTAATACACAGCCCCCTCATTTGATTTATGTTAATTAGAATCATAGAACACAAAGTATGGAAATGACCTACTGACATTCTCATCTGTGCCCAACTATTATTCTGCCTTGTCCCACTGACCTGGACATGGAACTTACCTCTCCATATCATTCCCATAGATGTACCTGTCCAATTTTTTTCTTAAATGTCAAAATTGACCCTCTATTCACTACTTTAACTTGCTGTTTGTTCCACAACCTCACCGCTCTCTGCATGTTCCCTTTAAACTTTTCCCCTTTCACATCTAACCCATAGATTTTATCTCACCTACTCTCAGTGGAAAAAAAGCATGTTTGCATTTAGTCTATCTGTACCCATCATAATTTTGTATACCTCTATCAAATCTCCCCTAATTCTTCTACACTCCAGGGAATAAATTCCTAACCTGTCCATCCTTTCCCTGTAACTTAGTTCCTCAAATTCCAGAAACATTCTTGTTAATCTCCTATGCACTCTTTCAATCTTATCAATATCTTTCTTGTCATTAGCTGACCAAAACTGCACATATAACTCCAAATTTGGCCTCACAAATATTTTGGAGAATGTCACCATAACATCACAACTCTTAGGCTTAATGCTTTGATTTACGAAGGTCAATGCACCTAATGTTCTTTTTAAGAGCCTGTCTCTTTTTCAACTTTTGGGAAATTATGTCTCTGCATTGTCAGATCCATCAGTTCTTTCACACTCCTCAGTGCCCTACCATTTACTGTATATGTCTTATCTTGGTTTATCCTTCCAAAGTGCAATGCCTCACATTTGTCTGCATTAAATTCACTCTGCCATTTTGCAGCCCAGTTTTCCAGCTGGACCAGATCCCTCTGCAAACTTTGAGAGCCTTCCTTACACTCCACTACATCTCCAATTTTTTTGGCATCTGCAAATTTGTTGATCCAATTTACGACATTATTATCAGATCTCTGATATAAATGACAAACAACAATGGTCCCAGCACTGATCCCTGAGGCACACCACAGGGCTCCAATCTGGGGGAAAATCATCCACTACCTCTCGCTGGCTTCTCGTGTAATGACTAATTTATTTTACTACTTCACCATGATCACCAAGCAATTGCATCTTCTTGACTAACCTCACATGTGGAACCTTATCAAAAGTCTTTCTAAAGTCCATGTAGAGAACATCCACGGCTTTTCCATCATCAACTTTCTTAGTAACCTCCTTGAAAAACTCTATAAGATTAGCTAAAAAAGACTACCATGCACAAAGCCATGTTGGCTATCCCTAATCAGTCCCCACCTATCCCAGTGGCTCTCAACCACTTTTTACACTCACATACCACATCCTTACTAACCACAGAACACTTATGTCATAGCATACCATAGGACTTCTTAAGGTGGTATGTGAGTTGGAAAAAAAAAGTTGAGAACCATGGTCTTAGAACAACTTCCAATAACTTTCCCACTACTGATACCCAGCTCACTGGCCTATAATTACCCAGATTATTTTTATTCCCTTTTTAAATCATGGAAAAATGAGCTCCTTTCCAATTCTCAGGCACATCATCCATGGTTAAGGATGTGTTAAATATATCTTTTAGGGCTCCTGCAGTTTCTACACTCGGCTCCTTCGATGTCCGAGGGAATACTATGTCCGGCCCTGGGGATTTATCCGCCCTTATTTTCCTTAAGATAGCAAGCACATCCTCTTCTTTAATCTGTATCAGTTCCATGACTCACTGCTTGTTTGTCTCACTTTCATAGACTTGGTGCCAGTTTCCTGAGTAAATACAGATGTGATAAACCTATTTAAGATCTCCTCCCCATCTCCTTACACTTCATATACAGCCAACCACTCTGATCTTCAAGAGGACCATATTTATCCCTCACTATCCTTTTCTATCAATACACCTGTAGACTCTTAAGATTTCCCCTCACCTTGTCCACCAAAGGAACCTCGTGACTCCTGTTTGTTTCAGATTCACCTCAAATGAAATATCCAAAATCATTCATGGTGATTTTCTGGGATCAAGTCAACAACATTTTTGAGTTATTCTCATGTTGTTGTCTCCCTATTGATTCTGAAATAGCAAACAGGAGGAACATGTAATTCATTAAGGGGGCATTGTTTAGCACAGTGGCCAGCACAACTCTACTACAGTGCCAGTGTCCTGGGTTTGAAGCTACCACTGCCTCTAAGGAATATGTATGTTCTCCCTGTGACTGTGTGGGTTTCTTCTGGGTCCTCCAATTTCCACCAACGTTCCAAAGACATAGAGGTTTTGAAGGTTAATAAGTCATGTGGGTGTACTATTGGGAAGGAGGTATACGAGGCTGAAAACAAACACCCAGCAGCACAAAGACAGCTTCTTTCTCTCTGCCATCAGATTGCTGACTGGACAATGAATCGCAGACACTACCTCAATTTCTCTTATTTTTGCACTATTTTATTTATTTTTACATCTAATTTTATAGCAATATGGGCACTGTATTGCTGGCAAAAACAACAAACTTTGTGACGTGTTCATCATAATAAATTCTGATTCTGATTCTGAATTTGGGCAACACAGGCTTGTGGGCCAGAAGGGCCTGTATCTTTAAATTTACAAAGTAAAGACTCTTCTTTCCTTCTGAGTATTTTCTTGATCATTATTAGTACATGTTTGTATTTACGTTGGCAGAGTTAATGGAGAGAAGGAATATGGTGGTACATTGGAACAAACTATAATGTCGTTTGAGGAATGAAAATGAATTTGGGAAGCATATTCTTTACAAAGATCCTGTCATTTTCACAGTACTGGATGAAACTTTCAGCTCCATCTCAATATTGCCACAGATGAGTTCCCGTTTGGAATATTCCACCAAGTGCCTTGGCTTATTTCATCTAAATAATAATTGATATTGAAGAAGCACATGATATATAAATTGATCCTCACCTTTTCATCAGCAGGCCCCAATCAATCTGAAAGGGCAACATCACCTCCTCCTCCATGTTGACCCTTAGGGCTGCATGTTTAATCTCTGCTCTATTCCCTGTACATTCATGACTGTAAAGACAAACTTGGCTCCAACTCAATCTATAAATTCACTGATGACACCACTGTTTGCCAAGTTACTGGGAATGATGAGATAGAAAACAGAATGAAGAACAATAACCTGGTGTGGTTGGTGCCAGAATAACAACCTTGCTCTCTATGACACTAAGACCGAGGAGTTTATGTTTGTTTTTTGTTTGGAAGGAGAGGCCGAGGGATCACACACCTGATCGCATGGATGGGATGGAGGTCGAGTGGGTTAGAACCTGCATGTCCTTGAGAGTCCATATTTCAGAAGACCTTTCCGGGAATCAGCACATTGAGGCAACCGTGAAGAAGGCACATTAACACCTGTAATTTATAATCCACCTGAGGAGATTTGGAGTGGCATCAAATGCTCTATCAAACTTCTGTGGGCACTGTGGAAATTATACACTGACCATATATGTCTGGTATTGCAACACACCCAGGTTTAGGAATTTGAATGCCCAGGAACATAGAAGGCTGTAAAAAGAACAAATATCGATAGGTCCATCACAAGCTCTGATCTCCCAACCATTAGAGATATCTATGTGAGGCGCTGCCTTAAGGCGGCAACCAACATCATAAAGACCCCCATCACCCTGGTCACCTCTTCTCCCTGCTCCCTTTGGGCGGAAGGTACAGAAGCCTGAAGACCAGCACCTCCGGGTTCAAGAACAGTTTCTTTCCAAGTTACGAGGTTTTGGAACCTCCTCTTAAAACACGAGTCAGGGACAGCTCTGATACCACAAAAGAATTGCATTATTGCTAAGTCACTTTTTCTTTTGCATGAAGATAATCTATTTTTTTGTGTATTTATTTCCTTTTTAATTCATTTAAGTATTCACTGTTTGCAATTGTTTTTATTTACAAAGTAACTGTTCAACTGCAGCAAGTAAGAATTTTGGTGTATATGTACATTGCACAATGTTTATGTCAATAAACTCATCACTATCATAAACTCATGTTTATAAAAATATATTGTGGAACTATTGCACTCCATAAATGAATTACTTTTAATCATTATTAATTTCTAATCTGTGAACAATGAGTAAGGGGTGAGGTGATCCTGATGTTAAACTGTCTAAAAGTTTAAAAAAAACCTCCCAAATGAAGCCATTACTCTGGAGTCAGCAATGAAGGAAGGAGCATGCAACGTAACATTGATTCTTGGAACTGAAATCAACAGTGAATGTGTTTTATATTCCCTTTCCTCATCAAGTTGGTAGCAGCGGATAAAGAAAAAACTGAATTATATATTGAAATGTATGGGGGGGGGGGGTGTAGGTTAATTGAATGTAATTGGGTGGCACAGATTCATGGGGTGAAATGGTCTGTTACTGTACTGTATGTCTAATTTTTTTAAAAATTAGGTATTTACAGGCATACACTGTTTTATGAACACTCGCTTTACAAATATTTGCTTTTATGAAGAAACCTGTGTTTGCTTTTACAAAAGGATTTGAATGGGATTTTGATTTTATGAAAATAGCCTTCAATAGTAGCCATTTCAGCTTACAAAACGTTTCATAGAAACGCTCTAGTTTCTCAAAGCGAGGTATACCTATTTGAGTACGTATGTGTGTGTGTATATATATATATATATATATATATATATACACCACACACGCACACATATACACACACACACGCGCACACACACACACACACACACGCACGCACGCACACACACATATATATACAGTGTAAAAGGACTGTACAATTTCAATATAAAAATTAGCCATCATGCCCAAGATTTATAATAGACAAAGATGAGGAAAAGATTGATAATCCTGCATCAGTGTATATAAATGGAACTTTTCCAAGAGACCATAAGGTTCTCATTAAAAATCATCTCACATTCTCCCATGAATTGTGCACAATGTCAACCCATTTATGTTGAAATAGTTAAATATATCTTATATAAAAACACTCCTTTAAATAGGACCTACCAAGAATTAACCTATTAAATAAAAATCAATATACACATACAGTGCCATGAGAAAACTCTGCAAAACAGCAAACAACTCCTAATAAAGCTGATAAAATACATAAAATCTATTTAAATTTGAATTTCTTTATCTTGATTTAAAGCAGAGCAGCTGCGAGACATCAATATGAATAAGTTGTCATGTCCTTAAATGTGGATGGAAATCTCAAATTCAATTTGCTGGAGGCATTTCTTCCTTGCTCTGTCTTTCACTGGTAGAATGGATCGCATAGGTGTGGAAGATAATCTGCATTTAAGGAATTTCTTTTCATTTGTAGGGATGCCATATGTACCTTTTTTTTAACCTACTGCAGATCCCAAGTGTTGTTGAATATGTAAACCACCTTTAACCTTTTTCTCAAGAGCATTCTTTAACCTGGCTGAATTCCCTGAAGAAATTTAAGTGCTGAGGATAAAAAGATGGAAGGAAATGAGCCAGTTTTTGGAGTCAGGGGATTTTTCTCCTTGCTCCATTTTCAGAAAATGCAGTGTGTTATTAAACCACAGGCATTTGGACAAGGCAATGTGTAGACTTTCTTATAAAAGAAGATTCAGAATCTAGAATAGTGTGTGTGTGTGTGTGTGTGTGTGTGTGTGTGTGTGTGTGTGTGTGTGTGTGTGTGTGTGTGTGTGTGTGTGTGTGTGTGTGTGTGTGTGTGTGTGTGTGTGTGTGTGTGTGTGTGTGTGTGTATTTCTTGACAATATGATGATTGAGTAAATTAACAATATTTTAGGATATCAGTGGCATAAATGCATATCTTATATTCCTCTCGTAAAGATGTTGGACACAAATAATATTTTAAAATTAAAAATTGGGGCTCCACAAGAGTGTCTGAAATGGGAGTAGGAGTCAGCCAACTGACTCATCAAGCCTCTTTGGCCATTCGAAATGATCAAGGCTGATCTGCCACAAGCCTTGAATTCTCCTCTGTGCTTGGTTCCCTGAACCTTGAACTCCCCAATTTTCAAAAATATGTCCACCTCCTCTTTAAACACCTGCCCATGATCCAGTCTCCACATCCCTCCAGGATAGAAATTTTCAGTCACTAACATCTGAGAGAAGAAATCCTCAAGCATCTCAGTTTTAAATGATGGGTTTTTTTAATCTTTTTTGGACATAGAGCACGGTAACAGGCCATTTCAGCCCACAAGCCTGTGCCGCCCAATTACATCCAATTGACCTACAACCCCAGTACATTTCAAATGGTGGGAGGAATCCGGAGTCCTCAGGGAAAACCTGTGAAGATAAGGGGAGAACATACAAGCTCCTTAGACAGCGCGGGATTCGAACCGCTGGTGCTGTAACTACTATGCCAACCATGGCGCTATCTTGTAACTATATTGTCTTTTTCAAGATGCTCCCACTAGAGGAAACATTTCAATATCTACCCTGTCTTGTCCACAGAGGATTTGATACATTAAGCTCTCATTCCTCAAAAGTCCAAATTCCTTTGCTGCTCACCAAATAATTTACATGGTGAATGCTTCTTGGACTGCCTCAAAATAATTCTGCAGCTGAGCTGAACCTGAGTGAAGGTAGATGTTTATTCCAGAGATATTATTTGAATTCTTGAGGCTGGATATCTGTTAGGTCCTTGGACAGGTGGCTGCAGGAAGCAGGGCACCAAGTGAAAAAGAGGCAAGGATTAACAAGGTTATTGAATGGATTAAAAATGCAAGGTGACTACCTTTAAAATAGTGATTAAATTATCCACTTTCAATGTAAGGCTTCCATCTTGTAGAATTCTTGATTTTCCTATTTCTATACATGTGCTGTTTTTATTCAGCTGGTTAAAAAAATATTTTATTTCATCTTACCAAAACCAAGTGCAATCTCATAGCTAGTTATAGAGACATTTTAATTTTACATGAACAAAAGTCAGAATGGCTTGATTAATACTTGAAAATTGCAAACTTAACCCCAAATTCAAATTTTAATTTCAGCTACAGTCTTATTGCTACAGTGCTTCAGTGTTATATCGCATGAAATCCATATTTCAAACTCAGAATTAATGATTTTAGCATTGACGGGATACAAATTAAATTATTTATCTCATTGAGACCAGCATCAGCTCAGTGTACATAATGCTGATTGAAGCTGTAGCTGCATTTTTAAAAGGAAGGCACTCATTGGCTCCTGTCATCAGTGAAGTCATTCCTCAGAATTTGGAAGGAATTAGAAAGATTTGTTAAACCACAGAGGAACGATGAAAAATAGATTTTCAGATGTAACTTGGTGGGACTCTTCCTGCAGGAGCTCAGATGCCCTTCAAGTCAATATTCGAGAAGCTATGGGAAGCTCAAAGGTTATTTATGCATTGCCACTTGAAGATTGATAGCCAGAACATTAAAACCATAGTTGAAAGTACATCCATAAACTGTATTATAATGGAATCTCTTCAATAGACTCAGGAGCAGGTTGGTATGAGGATGACTGAGCCAAAATTGGGGATCTGGAAAGTAGACTTTTCTTTCCACATTTATCCATCTGTATGAATATGAGCAGAAGCACAAAAAGGATGCGCAAACTGACCAAGGCACCAAGGTACAGAAAGTTGGGGAAACAATAGGGAATATAGAAGTTGTGTAGAGGATAGCTTAGGGAGAGGATAGATGCATTTCTCTGCAGCCACGTTTGAGCCCTGAAAGGTGTATCACTTGTCAATTGCCAGGGTTAAGGAAATTCCCTTAATGCTGGAGAGGAATGTGTCAGAGAAGCAAAGGTTCAGAAAAGTATCAACAATGTGGGTAGAACTAAGAGAAAGATGCTGCTAAGGGATCATGAGCAATTGGGAAATAAAGGTAAAAAGGTAAAGGTAATGTCTCCATTATTGTCACATAATAGTACATATAGAATGTAACATACATGAAATTCGGTAACTTTGACCAGCGCCCCTCACAGAACTGAGGCCCCAGCGATGAATGAACTCACAAACCCTGGTTTACAAGACCACTGAACAATCAGAGCCTCATCCATTCTTCCAGAAATTAGAATGGAAGAATACTATGTTACCTAATCTAAGATCACTGCTTGAACGACATGCATATTGGATGAAGGCTAAAGAGCCAGAGTTGAATGCAAGTTTGGGAGAAAGGTTGAGTCAAAGTTTGGTTTGGGAGAACTTGAATATTGGACCCTGGCATCACAGAAGAAAGAAATGTTCCAATTGCTGTTTTTTTTTTTTCTTTGGCTTGGCTTCGCGGACGAAGATTTATGGAGGGGGTAAAAAGTCCACGTCAGCTGCAGGCTCGTTTGTGGCTGACCAGTCCGATGCGGGACAGGCAGACACGATTGCAGCGGTTGCAAGGGAAAATTGGTTGGTTGGGGTTGGGTGTTGGGTTTTTCCTCCTTTGCCTTTTGTCAGTGAGGTGGGCTCTGCGGTCTTCTTCAAAGGAGGCTGCTGCCCGCCAAACTGTGAGGCGCCAAGATGCACGGTTTGAGGCGTTATCAGCCCACTGGCGGTGGTCAATGTGGCAGGCACCAAGAGATTTCTTTAGGCAGTCCTTGTACCTTTTCTTTGGTGCACCTCTGTCACGGTGGCCAGTGGAGAGCTCGCCATATAATACGATCTTGGGAAGGCGATGGTCCTCCATTCTGGAGACGTGACCCATCCAGCGCAGCTGGATCTTCAGCAGCGTGGACTCGATGCTGTCGACCTCTGCCATCTCGAGTACCTCGACGTTAGGGGTGTGAGCGCTCCAATGGATGTTGAGGATGGAGCGGAGACAACGCTGGTGGAAGCGTTCTAGGAGCCGTAGGTGGTGCCGGTAGAGGACCCATGATTCGGAGCCGAACAGGAGTGTGGGTATGACAACGGCTCTGTATACGCTTATCTTTGTGAGGTTTTTCAGTTGGTTGTTTTTCCAGACTCTTTTGTGTAGTCTTCCAAAGGCGCTATTTGCCTTGGCGAGTCTGTTGTCTATCTCATTGTCGATCCTTGCATCCTTCCAATTGCTGTACTTCACTTGAATTGACCTAGGACAAATCTTCCTGAAAATTATATCACAAGGGCAGCAGGAAAGAAAGTGATGGAACAGGTTAAAGTGAGGGAAATCTAGAAAAGGTCAAAGCAACCATATAGGGGAACAATGTGGGTTATGATGACCAAGTTTGACAGGAAAGGTGAAACCATGCCATTTGTAGACCTGCAAATAAAGATGTGATTGCAAACCAGTCCAAGGCTGGAATTGAATATTTTGGGATACTTGACATTTCAGAATGATTGAAAGAAGTGCAATATAGGATGATTTAAATAAATGACAAATGATCTTGGAGAAAATTTGGACAGAGTACCAATTTGAAGGCAATGAGAAAAAAAAGCAAGATGGAGAAATCATTTGTGGTCATTGGCTTTAAGTCCATACCTTGTAACCATAGTCTAGGGCAAAGTAAAAATGGTAAATGGTGGATAAGATAGGGTGGAAAAATAAATTAAAAGGTGTTTGTGAGGATGCAGGTGTCACAATTGTTAATGAAGAAATATTCCATGGATAAATAATGTCTATGAGAAGAATGAACCCTTTGTGGATAATTAAGAAAGCTGGAGATAATTTCAACTTGAAAGGAAAGAATAAATTGTTTCAAAAATATTAGAATCTAGCAATGGATGATGAAAAAAAAAGGAGAATCAGATAATGTGAGCAAATAAATAAAACATAAAATCAGGTAGTACATGTTTCAACAGGTATACAAAAAGCAAGGAAGAACCTAAAGTAAACGTTGGTCCTTAGAGGCTGAGAATGGTTATATTATAATGAAAAAAATAAGCAAAGGGAAAACAAGTGAACAAGTATTTTTGATTAATATTTTTGGTAGAAGGCAATAAAACATCCCAATGATCATATAAATTCAAGGGGAAAAGGGAGGGAAGAACACAAAGCAATGACTATTACCAGTTTTAAAACAAAAAAATGTTTTTTCAAATGTTAACGACACAGCACAATACAAGGCCTTTCTGGCTCATGAAACCCATGCCGCCCAAGTAACCTACCAACCCAGTACATTTTTTGAAGGGTGGGAGGAAACTTTAAATCTTGGTATTATAAAGTATGGTGATTGACCAACTGAGTTTCTCCAGTGTTATGTTCTTACTTTTTTTTTCTTTCAGCATATTGGCTTCCTTTCTGAGGCAGTGGGAAGTGTAGGGGAGAGAGGTTTGCTTGATATCCTGAGCTGCATTCAGCTGCTCCCAATGATGCATCCAAACTAGGATACTTTTAATTGTGCATGCGTAGAAGCTGTTAAGGTACATGCAGCAATTCCTTACCTTTTCAGGGAAGTAGATAGATTGGTGTGATTTCTCCATTATTGCATTGGTGTGGTCGACCACTGTATATATGTATTGGCTGTGTTATACTTGTTATAGTTTGCCTGGACACGCCCCTTGTTGACTGTGCCTGTGGTCCCTCCCACAGCAGTCGACCAGCATGGACGTGCCTCCATTCTGTTGTTAATAAAAGTCTATCAGTTTCTCTACAACTTCTAGTTTTTTGAGGTAGTTAATGGTGCAACACTTTGTCAGGTCACTGGATATATTTGGTCTCAAAGACTTGAAGCTATCTACTGTCTCCATATCAATGCCCTTCATGTGGACAGGGAGTGGGTCCTACCAACCGCCCTCCCTTAACCTGGTCTATTATCAATTTACTTGTCCTGTTGTTATTGAAAGATTGTTATCTTGACACATAAAGGCAAACTACTATCAAATCTTTGGAAAGTGGCGGCACTGCCAAAGCTGATGTAATGGCAGCGCTGTCATTGGTGTGGACCAATGGAGAGCAGTGAGTGGAGTCACAACGCTCCCATCAGGGTCCAATTGTCTGCTCTGTACAGGCTTTGAATGGCCTGTAAATGAAGCTGACGGTGATTTTATTTAAAAATACTGCAACCACATGGTCTGCACGCAAGAGGGCAATGCCTATGATTGGCAGCAGCCACGGGGGTTTCCAGACTCTGAGGAAGCAGGGCACAAGAAAATGAGGGGACAATCCCTGTGATAGTACAGATCTATCACCAATGTATATAGTGTATATAGCTACAGTATCTAGACTGTGCTTACAGCGATTGGCTGAGAGCTAAGCCACGCCTACTGTCTGGGCCTTAAAGGGTTGTGTCCCTAGCCAGGTCGGATCATTCCGGACTGGTTGGCCACCTGTGAAGAGCTCCTGTCTTTTGCTAATAAAAGCCTTGGTTTGGATCAACAAGTCTTTGATTCTTTCGACGAGCTCTACAATCCCCAATTTGAAAAGGAAAAGCAGAAGAGATGACCTATGAGACGATGACCACAGAGACAGACCAGTGAGGGGCTCTGAAGCTGAAGAACACACAAGTGGTAGGCTGTTGGTGACTCAAAGCGAGGAACCTGTGCAGCCTGCAGGCTGCTGGTGACTGCGGTCAAGGGATTTACACCAGGCTATGGAATCCTGGAGACTGCTTCAAGACTGGCTGAAGGGGTACCAGGTATTGGAACTAGGATGCGAGAGGGTGCCAAGGGTGCTAAGGGGGTCCTGATCATGTCAGAGGTTCAGATCTGGCGCTTGGGCTGATGCTGGGTTGGACTGAGAGTCCAGTGGCTGCAGGGGCTGGGAGAGCACTGGAGGTGAATCTATGGACAAACGCTGGCTCTGAGGGGACTCTCTTTTGCTTCTCTGTCTCTGACTGTAAGAAGCACTTCAGGAAATTTCTGCCAATGGTGAATCTGTCTACCTTACAGCAGGCAAAAACAAATTTTGTGTAATATTGCACTGTTTTTATTACGTGGCAATAAATTGAATCTTGCAATCTAATGGGTCTCGAGGCTGGGAAGTTTCCTTACATCTGATTACCTGCATTCCAGGGTCTTAAAACAAGTAATTATAAAGATAATAGGTGGATTGATTGTCACCTTTCAAAATTCTATAGACTCTAGAAATGTTCAAGAAGAGTGGAAAATGGGAAATGTAAAGGAAAAAAAAACTGTGTGAGTTTACTATAGACAAATCATCAAAAATCTTTTATGTGGGGAAAACGTTAGAATGAAGGGAACAGGAGCAAGCCATTTGAAAAAGATTATAGATTGGATAATAATCAATAAGATATTGTGAAAGAGAATTCATATTGGATACATTTATTAGAGTTTCTATGAAATGTGGTGATCTGGATGACCAAAGGAAAAATAGCAAATATTTGAATTTCCATAAGGCTTTGGAATAGTATTCATTTTATTTATGTTCAGAAAAGTAGGTATGTGATTAAATGCTATGTTCATTTTAATGTTTATTCATCTATCTTTCGTAAGTTAAGTTACTTTCTATGTAGGCTGGGCTTTAGAATTCTCAAATTGCATATACATTCTGTTCTTCAAACTCAGAAAATCATCTTGTCGTACATGATACATTTCAAATGATTATGAGCCTTCAGTTAGGATTTTAGAACATTTACCTATAAGGATGTACATTGCAGATTATCAGGGTTGTGAAATCAAAGTGGTTGTCAACATTGACCTTTTAAACCTACCAAGCATAAAATCACTAAATGTAATACATATGATAAGGCAGTGGTTCTCAGCTATTTTCTTTCCACTCACATACAACTTTAAGTATTCCCTGTGCAATCGGTGCTCTGCAATTAGTAAGGAATTGCTTAAGGTGGTCTGTGAGTGGGAAGGGAAGGTTGAGAATCACTGCTCTAGACCCAACTGTTAAATGAAATATTTTGCTTGAGGAAAATTTTCATTGTCCCATTTCATTTGGAGTTATGAAACTGTGCACATAACGAGTCAATAAGCTATGATTAAAACAGTGGTTTTCAAACTTTTTTGTTCCACCCACATACCACCTTAAGCAATCCCTTATTAATCACAGAAAACCTATGGCATAGGGATTACATAAAGTGGTGCATGAGTGGAAAGAGAAAGGTTGAGAACCACTGAGATAAGGTGTGACATAATGCACTGTTATATCACCATTCCTTATTTCACCCGAATATGTATTTGTTGGCTGTTGGCAATGATATTTTCCCACGTAAGGGAAAAGAGACATTGATTGAATAAAAATAGGGAAATGTTTTATTAGTTCTTCCCCTCTGCCATCAGATTTCTGAAAGGACAATGAACCACAGAAAACTACACACTTTCTCTGTGCACTAATTTATTTATTTAAAAAATGTAATTTATGTTTGCACCTGAAATGCTGCCACAAAGCAACAAATTTTGTGACATGTTTATGACAATAAATTCTGATTCTGACATTTTTTTTCCCAACATACAATTTACAACATAATTTTGTGGGAATCATTTCATGTTGATTTTGCGGCTCCTATCTGGAGCAACATGTCAAGTTTTCCTCTTGTTGGTTTGTTGCTGTGATCTGCAGAAGTATGTGAAGCAAATCTATTGCAATTCATGAATCAATTTCCACTTCCTTTAATAGGAGATCTGGCTCAACACTTTAAAACTAAACCCATTTTTGGAGAGAGTGCACAGATAGTAGCTGAATAAAGTAGTAAAATGGGAATGTGGTGGCTTCTCTAAATATGTTTTATGTGATCTTGCTTTACATTTTAATAGCTTTTTATCCTCCACTCATTCACTTTCTGATTGGAATAATTTTGTTTTGCATCTTGTTTAACCCTTTCCTATTACTGAGGAATATACATCTTGCAGACCTATTTAGATACTGTGACTTATTCAGTATAGATATTAATTTCCATTCCTATGGCTTGTATACATACTTTCCTCTTGCTTCAACATAATGCCCAAAGATACATGCATTACATAGCATATAAATGCTTTTAACGTCAGATTGATTGGTAGCATGGGAAACCAATCAATATTTTGCAGTTACCATAATTTAAAAAAACTTTGCACATAAATTATAAAGCATTTTTGCAGTGTGAAAGCAATCATTATCGACAACATATTTTTATTAATCAATTATTGATTATCAATCTGTTAACCTGCAGGAAAACTTTGTAAAAAAAATTGCTTTCATTCACTTACACAAAGGTGCCATTATTGTTTAAAAATACAAACTAAAATGATTGGAAACTTGTCAGAAATGGAGACCTGGATCTGAAAGGAAACAAATATTATTTAGCTGAAAATGTCACGGCAACTTCAATGCATTCTTGTATGAGATGATAAAGAGGAAAAAAAACCCCACACAATTCCATGTTTTCTAAGGCCTTTTGCCTTATGTTTTGTCTTTTAGTCATGGTTTGTCACAAATAGAATTAAGTTCTCAGAACTGCATTTGCTAAAAATAACTTTCTAAAAATGCCATGATTTCTCAATACATTGACAACATTCTAGTCATGCTTAATCAATTAAATGGCTACATTGTCTGAATGTGTTATAAATGAAGTTAAGCATGATTTATCACAGAGAAGTAAAATGAAATAATAAAAGCTTTCTCTTTATTGTGTCATAATACGTAGAATATTTTGACTGACCTCCACAGTTTTAGAGCTGGTGAATCTTGCATGGGTTTTCTCTTTGTCACATGGTCTTCCAGTGTTATAACCAATGTTCTCCTGAGGTATTTAAATGTAATGTAACATTAAATACTCCCAACAATAGTGACCATTCCAGCTCAACCATATTCCATCTTCCAGGTCTGTTCCTCTCAGGCATCTTTCCTCTGAACTTACAGTGGGTCATTCTTTAGCTTATTTTTTATTGGTTTCTTACTGCTGACAGACATATTTTAAGTGAAATTTAAGTAAAAGAGGTCGCAGCCTCTTCTCGCTGCTACCTTTGGGAAGAAGGCACAGAAACCTGAAGACCAGAACCTCCAGAATGAGCAAAGGTTTCGAAACAACAGCTATCAGGCTGCAGAATCTCCCCTTACTCAATAATTAAGAACTATGGCAACATCATGGTTTGGTTCTTGCATTATGGTGAATATTTATTATCCTATCCATCTTTTGCATTTATTATCTATTTTAATTTAATTTCATGATCATTATTATTGCAGCTTTAAAAAAAATAAAGTTCGTGCCCCAGCTGCAGCAAATAAGAATTTCGATGTATATGCACATCGTACAATGCATATGACAATAAATATTATATTATTTTAAATTTGCTCACCTCGTCACTTTTCCAAAGTCAAAATTCACTTTGCTTCCTTTGTGCTTCCCCTTTTCCTGCCCTGTTGGACTTCCTTGCCATATAGTTGACCATCCTCACCCATGATGCTGAAGACTTAACCATATTTTCTTTGATCCTGGCTCGAGCATGTACTCAAATAATTGGTTATTTGCCATCCTTTACATATCTAATTGAGTGTGTGGGTGTCTGTCATCATAATCCCTTTGGAACTTAAAGGTCATTTGGCCATTTGACTCCACGCCCCGAGAATTCTTAAGAAAGTCAAACTGCAAGAAAAACTGCTGGTGTCCTTCTCTCGCTGCTCCATCGAGAGTATGCTGGCCTATTACATTCCGACATGGTTTGCCAGGTTCTCAGTTAACAGACAAGAGGGACCTTCAGATGGTCATCAGTACAGCCCAGATGATTATCAGCTGTGCACTGCCCTCTTTGGTGGATTTATACAGATCTTGCTGCCTCAGTAGAGCAGCCAACATCTTGAAGGACCCTTCCCAACCTGATCGTCATCTATTTGAACTGCTGCTTTCCGATAGATTTTGTAGGTACATTAAATCATGGACAGACTTATAACAGTTTTTTACCCCAGAGCCATACATGAACTGAACTCCACCAAACATTGAATATTGTATTGTTTTATTGTGTTAATGTTTTAATATTTTATGGTATGTTGTATGCATGCACTGTCAGGATGTGCACTCAATTTCATTGTACATGTGTAATGACAATAAAGGTTATTGATTTATCTTCACTGACAATTTACTTCAGTGTAACTTTCCAGCACTAGTCCCATATCTGATGATTCCTTTAAAAGCTAAACATCCGTGAACTTAGGTCTTGAAAATACTCAATGACCAAGTCTCCAGAATCTCTTGCACAGAAAATTCCAGGGATTCACACACTATGGTGAAAAAAATATTTTCTCAAATCTGAATGAATTTGTCTCCTAATTTTGAGAGAATATTCCTTGACCTGGATACTACACCTTAAGAAAAATCTAACCTCCATCTACTCTGTCAAGCCTCTTAGAACTTTGCAAATTTCAATGAGATCATACCTTATTTTTCCAAATGTATTGCATGGTCTCTCCGCATATAACAAATCTGCCATCCCAGAAATCAGTTTGGTGAATGTACTTACTTGTTCTGCAAGTAAATCCTTCTTCAGATAGGGAAGACCAAACTCGTACATAATATTCCAAGTTCAATCTCAGCAGGGCCATACATAATTCCAGCATGTCATCTTTACTCTATACACAGACTATCTTGAAATATAAGATAAACTATCATTTCACTTCCTAATCGCTTGTTGTAAAATAAAATTTAATGATTTGTGTTGAAGGGCATGTGATCTCTCCACACTTCAATATCTTTCATCTTTCAAAAAATACTTACTTTTTGTTCCACAGTGGATACCCTTGCTTTTTTTTTACCTTATGTTTGATGTACCAGGATTTTTCCTTCTATCTTTATTTGCCTGAAATGTCTCTACATCTTCCTTACAAGTCACAATGCCATACAGTTTTGTACCATTCACCAGTGTGAATACTTTACGCTTGGTCCCTTCACCCAAATCATTGAGATGGATTATAGACAGCTGAAGACCTGATTGATCCCTGCACTTTGCTGGTCACAGTCTCTCAACTTAAAAATAATCCATTTATTCCTACTTCAGGTTCTTTGCTCATTAACCAAAGTTCAATCTATCAGTCCATGCTAGTACATTACCCTCAATACTGCCACTTGAATTTTGTTTGATATACACTTGTCTGATATTTATTAAAGATAATTTAAAAGTCCAGACAATTAGACTGTGCCTATTCTTCAGCTTCACTTTAAAAAAAAATCACACTAAATGACACAATTACAGATTTGCATCCATATATATTGATGAAGGCCTTCTGTGCTCGTTTCAATTGAGCTCCCACAGACCCCGTCAACTCTGTGGTTCCAGTTTCAACAGTTGATGTGAAATTAATCCTCCAGAAGGGGGATTCTTCAGAAAGCATCTGGCCCAGATGTTATACCTGGCTGTGTCATCAAACTCTGCATGGAGTTTTTGCAGATGTTTTCAACCTTTTGTTGCTATAGCCTGAAATCCCTTCCTGCTTTGAGAGTATACCGATGCCCAAGAAAAGCAAGTGTCTTGCCTCAATGACTATCAGCTGCTGACACTTGTCTACCATGATGAGGTGCTTTGAGAGGTTTGTTTTGGAGCTAAACAACTCCTGTCTGAAGAAGGACACAGAACCATTTATCATCGCAGCAAGTTAACTGCAGATGATATTTCACTGGCCCTCCATTCTGTGCTCGATCACCTGGACCACATGAACTCCTACGTTAGCATACATGCATTGACTACATCATACCAGCAAAATGTAGAAACAAACTGAGTGATTGAGGATCCTAATTGTCCCCCTTTAACTAGATCCCTGGTCCTTGACTTCCTCATTGGCAGACCCCCATCAGTGTGGATTGGTAACATCTCTGCCTCCTCTCTGACCATCAACACAAGGGCACCTGAAGACTGTGTGCTTAGTCCCTGCTCTATTTCTGAAACAATTGCTTAGCTACATTTGGCTTCAACATGATCCATAACTTTGCTGTATAACCACTTTGTTTGGCTGAATAATGGGAAGTAATGAGTCAGAATAAAGATGAACATCAAGACTCTGGTTGGACCACAAAGAAACTCGTTGTGGATTTTAGGAAAAGGAGGACAAGGGACCATGCATCTGTCTGCATTGATGGGCCAGCAGTGGAGAAGGTTATTACTTCTAATTCCCAGGAGTGATGGATGATCTCTCCCCACACCCAAAGCTTTGGAGCAACTGTAAAGGAGGCACAACAATGACTCTACTTCATGAGAGGCTTCAGGGGATTTGGTGTAACTGAGCTGCCTATTGAACGTCTACAGGTGTACTTTGACAAGTATACCAGCTGAGTTCCTCCAGCATTCTTGTGCATGAATTGGTTACACCGCAGCCTGGTTCGGTATTTGAATGCCCAGCAATGCTGATGGTTGCATAACGTAGCAACATAGCTCAGTCCATCACAGGCTCTGACTTCCTATCCATTGAATGCACTTAAGTGAGGGGCCACTTCAAGAAGACAAGCAGGATCACAAAGGAGCCCACAGCACCCTGGTCACAATCTGATCTCACTGCTACCTTCTGCAGAACCCTGAATTCCAGCACCTCTAGATTCAAGAGCAGTTTTTATGCAATGGTTATCTGGGTCTTGAATCTCTCTTCATTACTTTAACCATAAATTATTCTGGGTTTGTCTGCATTATTGAAATACCATTTTTAAAATTCTTGCTCTGCCTGTAACTGTGAACATTTATTTATCTATCTTTAATATTTATTATCTCTTTGAATATTGGGGCAATTTAATGTTCACCATTGGAGTTGGTATATCTCTTTATTATTTTTAAAAATTTTATACATACAGCACTATAACCGGCCAATTCGGCACTACAAGTCTGTACCGCCCAATTTATACCCCATGTTTGGCTGCAGCAAGTAAATATTTTGGTGCATATGCATCGACCGCAAGTTGCCAGTACCCCACAGTCTATGTAGATCCTTCAGCTGCTGAGCCACTCACTGGTCCACTGTCGTGATCACTGTCCTGTAGGTTCGTCTCCTGTGCTTCTCCTTTTCAATGGTGGGTGTCAACAATTCCTTTAACAGTGCTAGTCAACAAGTGCTAGTAACAGTCAACAATTCCTGTCAACATTAAGACTGGGTGGTAGGGCCTTGTGGAGCAGCACTTGTCTCTGTTCTCCACTGTAGTGCACTACCAGTAACCACAAAGACTAGGCTAAGGGAACAATAGGCTTTAATATTCAGAAGAACCTTGCTGGCCCAGATCCAGGTATAGGAATGGAGGGAAGGGAGAGGTGGCTCGACCTTTATGGCCCAGGACCACGAGGGAAGAGTCATAGGGTGTGAGTCATCAGTGGGCGGGTCAGCTCCATATACAGTAGTCAATCATAACTATATACAATGGAGGAAACATATCACCACACCTACTCTCTCGGGTCCACCCCAGCAGCACTGGTGCTGTAACAGCAGTTCTGGCATTGCCATAATTTTTTATTGTTATATTTTTATATTTTTTATTTGTTTTTTATTCTTATATCATTATAAATTGTAGCAATATAACCATGGGAAAGTATAGATCCATATTTTGCTGAGATATAATCATTGTGTAACTGTTACCAAGGTTACCCTGATCCTGATGACTAATGTCCCTTTCATTGGGAAACAAAGGTGAATGGTCGAGGTGTCTGACGCAGGCACCTCTGAGGCTAAAGAGAGAAGAGGTGAATGTGAGAGAAATCTGGAAGTTGTCTTTTTGGTGAGAGTGACCTGGGTCTTTTAATAGCCTGGAAATTATAGACAGAGATAAGGCTTTTCAGGAAAGAAAGAATTAAGGCAGGAAAATATATATCCTAAATTCAGCACAATCTGGAAGCTGGGAGGAAGCAGTGGGCAGAAACACCGTTATAAATTTAAAAAGGAACAAGGACTGAGATTTACTATCTTACATGAACAGGATAAAAGCAACCTTCCATTGGGATCTGCAAGAAAAAAACCCTCTAATTTAGAAGTAACTGGTTTTCCCCTATATTTGGCAGTATTTTTGTTACTGTGAATTAGAAGTCATAAAAACGAACTAATTCTCAGACCATTAAAGGATAATAACTACTTGTTGCTGTGTCAATTTTATCATTCTTTTAACTGAGTAATGTTTTTAATCAACCTTTGAATGACTATTCTTGAAAATAACCTTGTGGTGATTTAATGCGGCAAACAGAATTTGTAGAGCAGAGGATATTGAGAAAGAAGTATAATGGAAGATGGTAAGAGATGTGAGAGGCTGATGGACAGACATTGGGGAGACAAGGTACTGTTCCTATTGGTAAAGAAATAAGCATCAGGTCAACTATCAGAAATAATCATTCCTACCAATCTTCAGTTTCAGATTTTGTAAATCATGGAATGTCTTCTGTGAACTGTTTGCGCAAACTATCCCTCTTGCTGATTCATACTTTAGCTTCAGAGTGTGTTATAAATGGCAACAGCGCAGCTTGATAGTTAATTTTCTGAAGGATTAGAATATCCAGTCAGATGGTGAATGAGATCATGGAATGTGAGAAGGAACATGAGCTACCGGTCAAGGATACACAATGTGACGAGGTTGTACTGCTGGTGTTAGCTCGCACTTTGAGAAATAAAAGATGCTGAGGATATTCCTGCAGTTCAATGTCAATTTTAGGCTAAAGTAAAACCAAGGTCACTTTTCAATTGGTCAGTTTTATACAACACTATGGAAATTTTGTGGAAGTGAAAAATACACGTGGTAAAACAAACTGCATGCATAAAGGCTTTTGGACAAAAAAAAAGTCTTTCTTCTTTGATATTGGGTGGAATGGGAGGATGAAGTGAGTTTAGGTGTGTGCACCCTTCCTTTCTGAACGGTTAACCATTATTTGAGTCAATTGCATGCCAAATCACATTAACAAACCAGAATAATGATCATTGTCCTGTGCGGATGTTTGCATTCATTCTGAATCAAATATGCAAAAAGATACTTGGATGTTAAACTATTTAGAAAGATGCATTAAAAAGTTGTTCAGCATTGGATATTAAAAAATACTGAAGATTTACTACAGTGATATTACAGTTTCAAACCACACTTTGAAAGGTTTTTAAATTCTGTTTGTGATCTACATTACAATTGGACAGGGTAGAGAAGTACAGCCAGAAGTGTGTTTCCAAATGAAACACCTTCTCCTTATGAAATGATAAGAAAATAAGTTCACCATTGGGGAGAGGTTAGGGGCAAAAAAGGTGTTGTCACTTTGCTGTGGGAATATTAGAGTGACCAGTAGGCAATCACCAAGAAATAGAGGCAGGCATTAGATACAATAAAAATAGCATTATAATATAATAAGGGTATTTTAATTTCCTGAATATTTGCTGAGATTGCCTTCATGTAAAAAGCTCAAGGTAGAGGGATATTTGAGACACGCACTACTTGCTCCTCTTCCATGATCAAAATCATTAATCTTCTACATAAAAAGTGGCCCCAACACTGACCCCTGTGGAGCGGTATTTGCACTGGCAGCCAATCAGAATATAATCCCTGCATTCCAACTTTCTGCTTCCTGCCAATCAGCCAGTGCTTTCCCCATGATAGTATATTTCCTGATACACCATTCCCTCTTATCTGGTTGATTAGCCTCATGTGTGGCACCTTACCAAAGGCTTTCTGAAAATTCAAATACACAACGTCCCCTGCATCTCCTTTAGCATGCTTGTCACTTCTTCAATGAATTCCTAAAAAATTATCAGGCAAGATTTTCCCTGAAGGAAACCATGCTGGCTTTGGCCCAACTTGTCATGTTCCTCCAATTACTTTGTAACCTCATCCTTGACAATCGACTCCAACATCTTTCCAACCACTTTTTTCCTCTTTATATACTTAAAGAAGCTTTTTGTATCCTCTTTGATAATATTTGGTAGCTTACTTTCATACTTCATCTTTTTCATCCTTGAGTTTTAATTACTTTCTGCAAGTTTTTTTAAAACTTCCTAATCCTCTGCATTCCCACGATTGTTTGCTTCCTTGTTTGCCTTTTTTGTTTGCTTTTACGTTGGCTTTGACTTCCCTCATCAACCACAGTTCTGACATTTTTCCATTTGGATATTTCTTTGATTTGGTCTGTATTTATCTTGCACCTTCCAAATTTCTTGCAGAAACTCTATCCATTGCTGCTCTGCTGTCTTCCCTACTAAGGCCCTCTTTCAATCTACTTTGGCCAGTTCCTCACACATCTAGTTTTTCTTTGTTAAATCTCAAAATGAACCAATCATATTGTGATTATTGCCCAAAATGGTTTCTTTATTCTAAGCTCCTAATCATTTCTGGAACATTACACAACACCCAATCCAGTCCTGCCGATCCCCTAGTGGGCTCATCAACAAATAGATCTAAAAAGTCATTTTGTGGGCTTTCTACAAATTCTCTTTCTTGAGATCCAGCTCCAACCTGGTTTTCCCAATTTACCTGCACGTCAAAATCACCCATGACTACCACAACATTGCCCTTCTGACACACCTTTTCCATTTTCTGTTGTAACTGGTTGTCCACATCCAAGCTACTGTTTGGAGGTCTGTATATAACTTTGAATAGTGCCTTTTCCCCCTTACCATTTCTTAACTCATCCCACAATAATATCTTCTGGTTCAATGTCACCGCTTTCTAATGATTTAATCTTGATCCTTACCAACAGAGCCATGCCATCCCATCTGCTTACCTGTCTCTCCTTTTGGCACATTATATATCCTTGAATATTCATCTCCCAATGACATCCATCCTTTAATCATGACTCTGTGATGAGCACAGCATCACACCTACCAATGTGTAGCTGTACTACAAGGTCATCCACTTTATTTCTTATGCTGTATACATTTAAATACAAAACCGTTAGCCCTTTGACTCTATCTTTGTTGCATTGCAACTCATCCCACTGGTTGCTAATTTGCTCTGTCTGCCTGTCCTTCCACACAAACTCCTAATCAGCTGCCCCTACTGTGTGCCAACCACCTCTTCCTCTTCGTTTTGGTTCCCACCCTCCTTTGAGTTTAGTTCCGGCCCCCCCACCTTCAACAGCATCAGCAAACTTCTGCCAAGATTTCCCTCAAGTTTAGGTGTAACCCATATTCCAATTGTAGAGATCCCACCTCTTCCCTCAGAAAAGGTTAGAATGATCAAATAACCTGAATCCCTGTCCCCTGCACCATTTCTGCAGCTGCGCATTTGTCTGTGACACCTTCCTGTTCTGACCTTCCCTCCCTAGCTCGTGGCATCGGCACTAATCCAAACGATCACATTGGAGGTCTTGCTCTTCGGTCTCTTTCCCAATTCCCTCAATACACCTTGCACCCAGTCTACCCCAGTCCTGCTTATGTCATTGCTGCCAATATGTTCCACGATTTCTGGCTGATCACCTTCTCCCTTAAAAATATTCTGCATCCGGTCAGAGACATCATGGATCCGAGCACGTGGGAGACAACACACTACTCTGGAGTCTCTTTTGCTGCCACAGAATCTCCTATCTGTTCTCTTGACTGTTGAGTCCCCTATGACTATTGCTCTATCTGTCTTCACCCTTCCCTTCTGAGGCTCAGAGCTGATATACAATACTAATTGTATGGCTGCTATTTGGCCAAGATACCTCAGGGGTATACTTGCTGCTGAGGGGAATGGGCACAGGGAAGCCCTGCACTGCCTGCCTATTCTTTTCCTCTCCTGACTGTCACCGAGCTACTTTCCTCCTGCCTCAAGGTGTGATTGCATTCTAGTAACTCCGGTCTCTTACCCCTTCAGCCTCCCAAATGATCTGGAGTTCATCCAGTTCCAATTCCCTAACATGGTCTGTAAGGTTGTGCAGTTGAATGAACCTCTCGCAAATGAAGTCGTCAGGGATAATGCTAACTTCCCTGACTATCAAAGTTCTGCAAGAGGATCATGTCTGTGCCCTGGCTGCCATTCCCACTGTCTATTAAAGAGGAAAGAGTTAGAAAAGACTTTCCTTACTTTGCCTCAACTCTTATACCTCCACCGGGAAGCCTTTCAATCCAAAGCCTCAAAGTCCCACACCTTCTCTGGGCAACTCACATAATGGCCGCTCCGCTTGATCTTCCCTTCCTTTAATTGGCTACAGCTAATTGGCCAATGAAGAGTTTTAAACAAGCACCCACCTCTCCCACTTCTTTTTAACAGCTCCTCCGCTCAACCCAGATCACTGTGAGTTGATGTATTTTAAGTCTTCTCATGAGTGGTAGGATCTTAATCACCATTGATAAGCAAAGGGCCATTGGAACACAAATCCAGAGACTCCAGAGGTGGTAGCGCAAACAGATAATAAAACTAAGAAGACATATGGGTTAGTGGCATTCAGTAATCAGGCACTGAATACAAGGACAGAGAGGTTTTGAGATCCATTTTTAAAACACTTTGATTAGGACTCAACTAGAGTGGAGTTCTGGATACCACCCTTGAGAAGGGTGTGAAAGATGTGAGAGGGCACAGGGGAAATTCACCTGGGATAGAGCATTTCACTTTTGTGTGGACACTCGTCTGTCCTCCATGGAGCAGTAGAGGTTAAGCAGGAATATGATTAAACTATATATAAAATTATGACAAGTATTTGATAGGGTAAACTGCAGGCAATTTTTCTTAATATTAGAGGCAGACAAGACAATAAGGACATTGATTTGGGTTAAGGTGGAAGAGTTTCAAAGGGGATGTTGAGGGGTCTTTCGCACAGTGGGAGTGGTGAGCACCTGGAATGCACTGACCAAAAGAGTGTTTGAAGCAGGGTGACTGGCCACATTTAAGAAGTTTTGGGATGAGCTCTTGCAAGATTTGCTTAGGCATAAACAGGTATGGGCCAATGCAGGGAGATGGAATTATTGTGGATGTCAGCCCATTGGTCAGCGTGGATGTAATGGGGCCATGGCCAACTTCCATGCTGTATATTTCTATGATTGTAATTTATCACACATTGACATGAGATGAGTTTATTGTACAATATACAAATGGACTGAAATTCTTACTTGCTGCAGCTACACATATGGAAAATATGTTAACAAAAAGCAAGTATAGATGCATGAGAGAAAAAGGGAAAGATAAAAGTGTAGATAAATAAAAATATCCTCTATCACTGTATGTTGGGACGTATTATATGACAATAAACTTGAAATAAACAGAATTATGGTTAGTGCATAAGAAATTGTGATATTTACTGCTCTTTGGTGGCCCTGGAGTAATGTTATGTTTAAAGTAGTAAAGGGAAGTTCAGATGCCTTGGGTGTGTTGGGGGGTGGAGGGGGAAGCCTGTTCTTGAACCTGGAAGGAAGGCCACTGTGAGAAAATGTCACCGGGATGATAGGAATAGGAGGTAGCTGCCTGTGATGGACTTGGTTAGGTTTACCACTTTCTGCTGCATTCAAGTTTCCAAACCAGGCCATGAGGGGAACTCGAGTTTCCAAACCAGGCTGTGATGCCATTAAAAGACGTAAGGGAGAAAATTGCAGAGACTCTGACTACAATTTTTCCCCGACTGCATGAATCAAACCAGAGGATGATTTCAACAAGGGTCGAAGGAATAACCAAATAAATTCTGACTAGTTGGTTGAACTTCAGTGATAAGAAAATGTTTGGAATCTATTCTAAATGTTAGTATAATTGGACAATGAAGGAACATACTCCCATCTGGAGTCCTAGAAAGATCAAAGGAGACTAGCTGTGCTTGTTATAAACCAATCCTATCACTACAGTTAATTCGATCTATATCACACACCGTCTTGGGAAAGCTGCAAACATACAAAAAGATTTATCCCACCCCCAGTTCTTCCTTGTACCTTCTTCTTTTGAAAAAAAAGACGTGCTTTAAAACATGAACCCCCAGACCACTGATTCCTCTAAGCTGTGTGCGTATGTGCACACCCACACGTTTTGCAACCAGCGCACAAAGGAGATCAATGTGCCCACAAATGGAACAAAATACTTCAAAGTATAAAATAAAATCTTAACTAAGTACATTACTTCATAGAATGCAATCATACTTGTATTGTATTAAAATATGCCAATACAGTTTTATTAGCCAGGTGTCAAAATTATCTTGAAACAATTTCAAGTTTACATTTGCACAAGCATTCAGTGTGCACATACTTTTGTCACAGGGGAATAATTTGCACAGCATAAGATTTTTGTGCACACTGACGATTAAAAATTAGAGGGAACATTGCTCCAGACTCAAGGACAATTCCATTTCTGCTGTTGTTAGACATTTGGATGGGTCTTTCATTCATCAAAAATGATGCAGATGCATTGTTTAACTGTTTTTTTCACTATATCCTGCACTTTGTCTGAGTAACATGATGTTCCACACTTTCTGACTAACTATAACACTACACCCTGCAATTTTTGGTGTATTATTGTACTACCTGCTGCACTTGAGTATAAATTGACTTGCTTGAATAGCACACAAAACAAAGGTTTTCACTACATCTTCATACATGTGACAATAATTCAATTAAATAAATGGTCATAGTATTTTTAAAATTGGTATAATCCAATTTCTAGGAAAAAAAATATTAATGTGGCACAGACTGGCTAAGACCTCCATTGTTAGATCCTTGTAAGCTGAAATAAGAGATCATAGTAATTGTCAGATATGATCATGACTTTTTAAAAACATTCTATTACATATCTTTCACCAGCATATCAATATTGATGTATTCTGCCACGAGAAAAAGTCTATATGAAAATGAAAAACAAAGGATCTCTTTTGAGATTAGTTTTTACAACATTCAAGCACACATTGGATATCATATGCATTCAGCTTGTAATGGATCTGCTTACATTTGAAGCTCATTCAAACAATACTTTGAAAAGTTCTAGAACTTCCTGTAATTCTTTTTGTGTGAGCGATTCAATATTCAGAGATTTTTGTATGTTCCCCATCTGTTTGTACGATGGAACAGGAAGAGGAAAAATGAATTTGAGGCAGATGAGAGTTCACTTTCCATTAGCTTCAAACTCACAGCTACAGATGAGGGTGAACACATTTATTTGGCAGAGCGTTGGTGCATGTGGAGGCCCCAACTGTCACAGTTAGTAGGTTTGCAAGTGGCTTTCCAAAGGTTTCAAAGCCACAATGTGGTGACACCTTCATTTTGAATTATGAAATACAAAACGATACAGAAAGATAGGTGATGAAATATACTGCTCTTGAAAATCTCTGTAGCCACTGAAAGGTATGCCTAACTAGTAGTGTGCAGGGTTAGTGCAAGCTTTGAGGAGGGATTTTTCACTGCAAAATTCTGTCGTGCACGAAGCCCAAAGTGTCTAGCAGAATCACACAGGCCTTGCGTGCTTAAAGTGCTCAAAGGCTTTTGCGCTGCTCATTCTGCCTTGAAGAAGCAAGTGGATGAACTGATTTCATACATAGATTAGTAGTAATGATACATTGAAGGGAGCAAGTCCACATATGAGAGAATTCAAAGGCAGGATGAACTTTTGGCATGTTAGAATTGGCTTTTGGAGAAGTATGGAATAAATCAGCTGTCGAAAGGGATAGAGGGGTGATTGTGCAGAGATAGTGCAGATTGAATGTAGTGTGCAACGGTGAGAGGCCTATAGGAGGCAGATGGGTAATTTCTTAGCAAAGTTCATTTACCTCTCTGTGCTTCCAAGTACCAGACACCATGGCCTGAGGAAGACTCATGCAGGTTTCAACTGCCAGAGAAACCCTCACATATGGTGTGAAGGACTTTTCCTCCATGACTAGACAATTTCCTGGAGAACAACTTGTGTGCCATTCAGCACCATGGCATGTAGCTGGGCTCGTCCCTGTGTGTTGTGGACCCAGAAGCAATTCCATGAATTTTGTGAAAGGCACAGTGGGTACACGAACATATTGAACAATAGCTTTCTAACACATGGTACATATAAATCCTGCAATGCACAAAAGAATTTTAGTCATATTCACTGGCATTCTATAACAATCAGTAAAATGCAGAGCTCTATTTTGTATGAATATGTGGCCTGGTGTAAGAGCTCCTTCATTGGTTAGGCTTCACGCTGGTTGCATTCTCCCACTCACTGACAGTGTTTCAACAAAATATTTTATATTGGGCATGAAGATTGAATAACAAGTTTATGAATTTAAAAAATAGAGGTCGTTGTGCTGAAGGGAGATATTCCCTTTTAAAAACTAGCCAATGGAGTATTTTGTATGCACAGAAAGGAATGGAGAGTGAGCATCCAAAACTTAAGGCCAGCCTAACCTCAAGTAAGTTACAGCCAGGAGCAACAGACCCCAGGTTTTGGATGCTATTAAGTTTATGCTATCTGACTTTTGAATATTTTATTTATATTTCACACAAGCTTGTACAGTCATATACTGCATCCTGCCAACGATGGCAGGTCACGATCACATATAATGAAAAGGAACACATGTATAATGTATAACTATATATACAAGCCTGTGTCTTTACCAACCCCCTCCCCCCACCTGTAGAAAAAGACCATTTATTCATACTACAATGGCAATAATGAACATTAACATGGGGGGGTGGGGGGACGGGGGAAGGCAAGGACCGTCGCAGCTCAATGGACGGTCTCTGGGTTGGTGCTCATTCTTGACTTGCCTTGATCGGGACCAGTGTGGGGGAGAGAAAGCTGCAGCAGGGAACGGAAAAAGCAACGATCCCCATGTACCTATGATATGCTATCTTGAGGGATTCCAATGATCTCACTCTCAGGACTTCAACATTGATTTTGGAAACACTTAATGAACATGACAAAGGAAGAAAATGAATACACTGCACATTCATTCCTTTCTTTCACACGATAACATTTCATCCTCTGAAAGTTTGCATAACCACTCCCTTATAAAGCCCTTGTTAAGAGAAGGTGCAGAGGAAATTGATGGAGATGATAGTTAGTGGGGAGGTGTGATTGAACTGCAAGAATGATTACATTCTGAACAATAAACCCCACTTTTTTAACTAGAGCACTGAAGTCCAAGTTTCACTGTATGTGGAATTTCTAAGTTTACAGGTGGGATTGCAAACTTGGTAGGATTGTGAGTTGTGAGGAGAATTCAAAGAAGCCTCCAGCAAGTTAGACAGTCTGACTGAGTGAGCAACTGCTGGGCTGATACAGTACGATGTGGATAATCATGAAGACAAAACAGAAAAGTAGAATATACTGAAATGGAGATAGATGAGGAATTGATCATCAAAAAAAGGACCAAGGTGCCCTTATACAGCAGTAATGAAGGCAAACAAGCAAGTGAATTAAACAGTCAAGAAGATGGATAGTATGTGCCAGAGATTTTGAGTCTTATTACAATTATACTGGAGCTCTCTGACACCACACCTGAAAGAGGTCATCAGGTGAACTCCCAGGATAGCAGCAATGTCATTTGTGGAGAGATTTGGTCAACTTGGTCAGTAATCAAGTTTACAAGAGATCTTAGAGTGAGACGAGCAGAGCAATTTCTGGAACATGACTATGGTAATACCTGGATTCAGGGGATTTGGTTGTGCAACACTCTGCTGCTCAGTGGCAACGTGGATACAACTCAAATAAAGTGGCAGTGACCAGTGTTCATGTGTGTAATACAAGTTCCTCAAGAGAGGAATATGTGCCAATTTTTAATCTTCAGCTCAAAGGTAGGTCAAATGGTGAATTAGACACAAGACCAAGTAAGTTCCTCTGCCCCCGCCCCCTCCCCCAGCATATTCATTTCTTGCCAGTAGTATCCAATAACTGAAAAACAGCCATTTGTATAGTGGTGTGTCCATTCAATGAGAGGTGAGAACTGTATTAATCAGTGGAGGAATATATTGGTGCCATCTCTTTTGTCAAATATCCTTCTTCGATTTTAAATTCATTTCTCCTCTAATAAATATGGAACCTCATCTGTCTTTGAAGGAATTCTTCTGAAATTTCTGACTCTCCAATTTGTGGGGGAGCCTGCTGACCACAGGGAGGTGCACTGATTGGGATCCCAATTTGAGTCTATTTGTTTGGAAGTGTTTTGGGGCAGTATTCTGCCCGTGACTTCAGAGGAGAAGAGATTGGAATTAAAATTCATTTAAAGCTGTCAGCATTATTTAAAGCTGCTTCTTCCGTGAGCAAACAGGATTAATCACTGTTCTAAAAAAAAAATCAGGTTGAAAATCTCGTCAGGGATGAACTCTGGGCATTTCACAATTGTTGACGTCAGTTGGGCAAGCTGAATGCCAAATCAACAGGTCTAATATGCACCAGTTATCCATAAGGTGTTATCAATTGGCTTAATTTCCCTCAGAAATATATGAGAACTTGCCTAATGCAGCTTCAATATTTTTCAACTATGCCGTATTGGTATACAGACACATTGTTACGCACTTATCTGTTAAACATTGGTGACTTAAGAAAAAAATAAAATGTTTTTTCTGAGTTTTTGAACAAAAAATTAGTTGACATGAAAATTAATAATGGATTACCCCTCATGTATGTATGTGGAAGGAAATGAAAGACAGTTAATGAACACATAAGAAAGAATAGGTTACAGGAAGGGGGGGAATGGGACTGATGGGCTGACTCTGAGTGTTGACATAGAATTGATGGGCTGAATAGCCTCTGATACTGGAGTCATTATTAAGTAGCAGTCTTTTTTTCCATTCAGAAATATGTACAAAATATGTTAATAGTGTTTTAACACAATTTTCATTTCCGTATGCTTTGGTATAGGCCATGGCATTTTTAGAAAAAAGATCTGCCAAGCAATTAGGCAGAAATCAATCTTGAACTGGAGCAGATAATGAATGATACAACATTAGCAACCTTTTTAACACATTACCTAATTTTGTTCTCTATTAAAAATAATGGCTGACATTGTCAGGCAGAATGCAATATTTTATTGGATGCTAGTGTGACTGTCCAAGTCAGCACGCTGGACAGTAAAAATATGCCGATTTCAGATTGTTACTGCTGCACTGAGAATTCGAAGCTCCAATGTGAGTTTTTGCAAAGAGACAAAGCATATCTCAGAGTGTAAAGGGAGTAGCTGAGATAAATCTTCCTTATCTTTTAATAGCCAATATCAGAATAATTGTCAAAGGGGCACCCACAATTCATCTTGGCAGAGAATTGGTGCATTGGCACAAGTGAAGCCTCTTTGTGAGAGAAAATAGATGAGAGGCATTTGAATTAAAAGAAAAATAAACACCAATGTGATTTTGCTGTTACTGAAGTAAAATCTCTCTTTTTTTTCTAATTTGGTTTCCAACTCAAGAGTGCAGGCAAAAACCAACTTTCAGAATATAATATCACTTCTATTTCCAAAGCGTGAAAACTGCAATAAACCCATCACATACAACAGCAGAGCACAAGAAAAGATATCGAAAAAAAAGCCTGAAAAGAATGTAGTAACCACCCATTCACTTTTAAATGCTCTCCACACTTCAATGCACAGACCTAATTACTTGCTGCATTCCTAAATCCACTTTGCCTAGTGCAATCAGAAACCTGGCGTTAAAATATTTTAGACTCCAAGGATCAAGGCTAATTATGGGCCTAAGCTGCACCTTTTGGTTTTCTTTTCTGGTTGCTTTTAAACACGCTTCGTTGGAAGAATGGCGGCTTCGGCCACTCAGGGGTGAAGAGAAGACAAAAAAAACAAAGAGATTGGACTCAATTCAGCAAATGTTAAAAAAAAAAGAGAATGAGAGAGGGAGAAGAGAAAGCCATGCAGTAAGTGAGCCTGGGTTACACTACAGAATTGTGGCAGAATACAATCTTCACAACACAAAGGCATGTTTAATGTTGGCAAGGCCCCTTAATGCTGTTGTTGGTGTTTAAGTAGTGCACTGAGGTATTTAACAGTGATGGTTTCTAAACATTCAAGCTGAGAATGAAGCTGGGCCTTTAGCTACTTGAGGAGTGGGGGAGGATTTGGTTCAGCTGCCCCTCCCTCAAGTCGCAGGCCCACAGGAGCAGCAGTGTGCGCTCACTGACAACAGACTCTAGTGATATGATGTAATGCACATGATTATTGCATACTTATGAGGGAGATACGTCCTATAAAAGTAAGTTTCAAATAATGATCTGCCCACCCAGGCAGATAAGCTTTCTCTAATTGAGCCACCTGTCTCTCTGCCGGGTAGGAGCTCCTGTGGAAAGCTTATATCCACAACAGTGCTCTGAACACATAAGGTGAGAACCTGTAGAACTCTGCAATGTCATGTGTCAAGTATATTTGGTATTGAAAGTTATATTAGTGCTTTTATTTCCTTTTAAATATTCTCAGAACTCCATTGTAAATTATTGCAAGCTCTCAAACGATTGTGATTAAATTCAATTCAAAAAAAGGCCTTAAAGTGTTAATTTTAGTTTTGATTTGCCACAGGCTCTGCAAAACACAGGAAAGAATGTTCACATTTATGGAGCTTTTGTCTTCAAAAATAATAGTTTGCACAGTCTTTTTTATTAATTTGTACATGGGATGAATCAGACAATGTGCATTTTAATGATGGGAATGATGTCCATCTCTCCCTGATGATCAAACAAAAATAGTTCACCAAACATATTTTGGTCTGTTTTTCAGTCTGGAAACAGTCCAGTGCTCAAGAAATTAACTTTCCACTCAGCCACGCAGTATGCCTGACTACAATTGATGTCCGCTCTGCAGTGAGTGCTACCGACATCCATTTTAGGTTTTTTTTTTAAATAGAGAATGCCCTGCTTTCTCAGAGTAAAAGAAAAATTGACTTTAGATTTACTTTGCATCAAATCCGGTTTAAAAAAAAATATTTCCAATCCAATATAAGAAAGAATGTCATGGAATTGCCTAAGAATACAGGCATGGATGTTTTGAAAATCTACTCCCATTCTCAGGATTGGGTGAGACTCCAGTTGAAGCCACAAGGAATTTTCATCTTCTATTTGCAGATAAGATACTTTGCCCTGGCCCTCTCTGTTGTACGTCTGCCCTACCATCCTGTTCTCCAGAACTTCAAAAAAACTGTGCTTTGCTACCCACTATTTCTCTTGATTATAACCATTTTGTCATTTTATCTTATGGAGCTTTTGACATGCATTTCTGGTCCATGCTATCATCTATTTTATTTCATCTATGATTAGTTCTTACTTTGCTCACTTGTCTAACAGAACATAGCTACATTAACGTGGAAAGAAGTGTGAATGCTGCAATGGCTTGGACAGTATGCATTCACTATTCTGAAACCAAACCCGACTCTTCTCTCACCTGCTGTGAAGCTTCCACATAAATTATGTCTGAACCATTCTCAACCCACTTCTTCTTAATTTAAAAAAAAATTTCACACTGTGAAACATATCAATCAAAATACATACAAACATTTCCCTCTTAAATATATACAGTGGCATTTTCTCCCCTTTTATTCCCCCTTCCCTTCCCACCCCCTTCAAGCCCATTAAACGTTCAACATATACAATACAATAAAACCATTAAACAATGTCATCACACAATGAAAATAAACAAGAAATTTGTCTAATCTACTGGATCAAGTCATTTTGTCTTCTTATCATTTTATCATTTTAGGGGGTGGAGGTCCGAGGCAAGCCCTCTCTGTTATGTTCCATGTATGATTCCCAAATTTGTTCATATGTTATTTTTTCCAATGGAATACATTTATTCATTTCCACGTACCATTGCTGTACTCTCAGGCTCTCCTCTGATTTCCAAGTTGACATTATACATTTTTTTGCGACAGCTAAGGCTATCATAATAAATCTTTTTTGTGTTTCATCCAGTTTGAGGCCTAATTCTTTACTTCTTATATTAATTACTTAGAAGAAAGATCTCTGGATTTTTTGGTATGTTGCTTTTTGTGATTTTATTTAATACCTGATTTAGATCTTCCCAAAACTTTTTCACTTTCTCACATGCCCAAATTGCATGTACTGTTGTTCCCATTTCCTTCTTACAGCGAAAACATCTATCTGATAATGTTGGATCCCATTTAAAAAAAAAAAAAAAACTTTTGGGGTGTGATATATAAACTGTGTAACCATTGTAAGGTAAAAACATCATGAGTTGGAGAAGGAGTCACCCAGTACTAAGGAGTAACAGGATGCAGGTATGACTTTGTACGCTCAAGATAAGTGTGGCAATAACAAGATGACGTGCAGCAGACTAACAGAGAAGGGTAGCAACAGCTTATTCATTGGACAATGTAATGGTATGATAATTTACTAAGTGCGTGTCCTGAGGTATAAAAAACACACCACTTGCTGATATCGGGAGAATGCGCCTTCTCCAACTAACACTGTTAGTTGCAAGTGTTACAATCCGGTAATAAAGAACCTTGATTTCAACTCAGTCTGGTGTCTGACTCACTCATTCTCGAACAAAGCAGACCTAACAATTTGGTGACCCCGACTAAGTGGTGTTTTTTTAATACCTCAGGACACGTACTTAGTAAATTATCATACCATTACATTGTCCAATGAATAAGCTGTTGCTACCCTTCTCTGTTAGTCTGCTGCACATCATCTTGTTATTGCCACACTTATCTTGAGCGTACAAGGTCGCACCTGCATCCTGTTACTGGGTGACTCCTTCTCCGGTCCCAACTCGTGATGTTTTTAACCTTACACCAATTGCACTTAAAGGCAAAAGCTCACAACACAAAATGACTAGCAACTTAGCAATCTTATTTTGGATGCAATTTTTAAAAAGCGCAAACTAACAAACTCAGACTTTGTGATACTGACCTGGATCAAGAAATAACACGAGTATTTGAAATAACAAATGGTAGATAGTAATGAAACAAAAGGGAAATTCAGAATGCTCTTTCATAGTTTGAAATTATGAAACTGTAATATAATATGAAGATACTGTGGCATTCCTATGACTGTCATTTTTAAAAAAAAAACCCAACTTATTGTGTGCAGAAGTCAATGTAATTGTGAGAGAGCCATAACATTATATTTTGGTACCGGTTTCACTAGGAGAGAATATGTTAGTTGATTTCTTAATTAGGCTGGATTGCTATCTGAAATGTTTCTAGGTATAATTATTACTTATATATTTACTTTACATTTATAATTTTGTCAACATACAGAAAAATAACTAACGCTTGAGTTCTTTATCTTGGACAGAGCCAGAAAACAGTAATTTAATTAAAACAAAATGGAATTATAAATTTTACCTGTTCATTCTCTAACATGGACACACTTTCAGATAATGTGAATCTTCAAGCTCAGGACTTTTGGCATGCACCATACTGAACTAGTCATGAAACAGAACAAATCTATCCTTTCTTATCTGAGAAGATATTTATTCACTGCTTATTTAACCATTTTATAAAAACAGTTTGCTAGCAGAGAAAAATTCTCAAATTTTACAATTCTCAAGTCAAGTTTATTATCATCCGATTGTACAAGTTCAACCTGCGCTCTCTGGTCCTTGGTTCAAAACATGCAGACACACAACGAGACCCAAGACATATACAGATAAACAAAACAAATACAGTGCAAATAAATGCACTTTTGCCAAAAGCAAACTTGTGGCATGAAGCTTGCAGTAATTGGTGTTCGATAGGTAACAGTTAACTGCAATGAAACAGTCTTCTTCAAGATAAACAGATGAGCAATCACATTGTCGAATTTCCAAAGTGATGAGGAGCTCTGGTCACAACAAGAAGTTTGGGATATTTTTGAGGAGAGGGTCTAAAAGCTAGCCAAATTTTTTTCATGCTTTGGAAATTAAAAGCTGAAAACATGTAACTTTACAATGAAGGCAAATGGTGAACAACTAGAAAGGGGGAGGTCGTATTCCCAAATCTTTGAACTCAAAGGTTTTCTGTGAACATGGATGTAGCAAAGAGAAAAGATTGTGTAACTTGGATCCTTTCTTGCTTATTTAGTCCAAAAGACTATCAAATGCTGACATTAATAAGCATTTTCTGCAATAAGCTTGGAGAATCATACTGGTCAGTAACGGAGCAGTTTCTTGCAATCAGCTTTTCAATGGTATAGTTAAATTAATCATTCTTAACTTTGGTTGGATTAATTGGAGTTCTGCACTTTAAAGTAATAATTGTTTGTAAACACGAAGTTCAAGTGAATTAAAAATGGTGTTATATGTTCTTCCTCCTTTGATCCACAAAGGTTGAGCTCCAAAAGTTGATCTTATCTCAGCCTAATGATACAGCTCAGAACTTGAACCAACAATTCAAAAGAGCAAAGGTGGCAGTGTCTTATAAAATGCTGCAGAAATGTCCTTCTGTTCTTTTCATTATTTTTATTGGTTATCCTTTCCATTTGGGGATGAAGTTCTTGATTTCTGGATTGTTGCCTTTTCAGCCATTCATTTGGGTACAACAGAAAAAAAAATCATTTTTTTTCCACACATTTCTTCAAAATCAATGTATTCTTCCATTTTGCCATCTTAATTAAAATTGAGGCTGTATTATGTGTGCGTTATACTCATTTAGTTCCTTTGTGCTACCTACATTGTTTGTGCACCTGAAACCAGACATCTGAAACTGGCACTCTATTCTGTGTCCATCATGCTCTCAAGGTCCTACATTTTTTTACTAATATTCCTTTTTGTTGCTTGGTTCTAAATTTATATGAAGATTGCATTGGGATACATGCAAAATCTTAGATGGCTGAACAAACTATTCAGAACTAATTGGTAACTGTGGGGTGAATAAGAACTTTTTATCTCAGATCCACGCTCAGATGGCAATAGGATCTGGGACTCGCCTTCAATCCTTATTCTTCAAAGTGAGAAAGTGAGAATAGCAATTTCAATAATCAAAGGTTTAAATTTTTTGTACAAAAGTAGGCCAGAGATCAAACAGTCAGGGCTTACCTCTGTGACAAAAACCCTAAGCCATGTTAGTAATGAATAGTTTTACTGAAAGAGGAGGATAAATCTTATAGTCCTCACCACAATAAAGTCACACCTGAAATTTGCTTGTTCCTCGATGAGAGGAACATTCCTACAATAATTAACTGCAAGCTATTATTTGGTAAAAATAAAGTGTGAAATTGTAAGACCAGTAGAATAATGATTTCAGCTTTTGCTGCTAATGCACCAGGTAATTTTACATCTAATATTGTAGTAAGGTGACTTTGAACTCTGCTCACCAATCAAATGAGGCAGGCAATGATGCAATAAGGTCATGTGTTCTTTGTCAAACCAGTCAGGGTGAGAAAGTAAAGTTGACATAACCTGACTGGCAGCATGTTGAATCCTACAGATTAGGTTCTACCTGCTATCAATTATCTGATTTCAACAGTTCCTGTGTAATTGCAAGGTTAACTACAACTTTTCATAAAGAGAGGTGAAAAACATTTAATAAACAGTGTTTAGGCAATTTATAATGTGTTTTCCAGGTTTAAATCCTATCTTTCCAAATGCAACAGAGAAATCACAACTCATATTTTCACTGCAACAATTACAGATGTGGCTTCTCTATAATTAATTTTGTAATCACTGTGCATCTTACAAACATTTAAACATCCTGTGGTGTAAGTATGAGCAAATTTGAAAATGCTAAGTTGCTAAATCAAGCAAGCTAATCCTGATATCAAAATAGTGGTATTTTAGGTCAGGAGACATATGATAGTCTCTTCCAAAATAAGTAAAGGGAATGAGAAGCAAATCATTTTTTCCACAGGACCGAACAGTTTTATTAATGCAACACCAATTTTATTAAAACATACTCGGTGCCTGTCAAACACTGTGCGCAATGACACAATTTGCATCACAATATGCTGATCAAAATGGGCTGCCTGTGCATCCTGTCGGCTCATTGACAAAGATATACAGCCGTTCTGGCTGTCATACCTCCCTACCAATCAAGATAGTGTCTCTACAAGTGGAGCTCTGGGATGGTGCTGTTTGTATTAGTGTAATTTTGTATTTAATCGAAGTTAACAGAGAATAATATGAATATGTGAAAGAAAACTGACAAATTTCAACCATCGCTAATAGGAACAACTATCATGTCAATTTTGAAATAAATATCAAATTTATTCTGGCATAGATGCCTAAATAATATGCAAATATAATAATGGTTGAACAGCAGTAAATTGCAATTGAATGTGCAGTGCAGATAATGATTCAGAAAGCACCTTGGGACCTTTGGCTGTGTTAAAGACATTTTGCAAATAAAGAATGCTGTTTGTCCTTGTTAAACCACGAGGGCTAAATTCCATGAGGTCACTATTTGTGTCCAAATAAATTTTAACAAATATAAGTGCATATGAACGTATGTGTAAAATTAATAGAAAACACAAATGGATTTGTTATTCTGCACTGAGAATTCTTTCACTCATTAAAAGTATACTTAAGTACAACAGAAAAATTGGGGATAAATATCATACTGAACTATTTTTCAATTAATGGAAAATAATTGAGCTGGCTTTGGTGAAGAGGAAGCATCAACAAAGTGATAATACATTGGAAAAGTTTATTTGGCAATAGGTAGGAAAACACTTCCTCAGGAGCTCGCAGTAGAGGGATCAGGAGTGAAAAAAAATATACTGGAGGGACAGCATCCCTGGATAGAAATGGTCAGTCAACGTTTCAGGTTGGGACCCTTTATGGCACCACTGGAATGCTCCCCCGCCCAGCCACTCTGATTTGGATCAGGACATTTGAAACACAAAATAACCTGCAGCAAGTACCTAGTAACAACCTCACTAGACCTTAAAATTCATAACACATAGAAGGCTACCGATGCTGGATTAGGAAGTTCCTGAAATGTTTACCCTTCTTTGAAACCCATCGATGCTATCGATCTGCTGGGTTCCTCCAGCAGATTGTGTTTGTCACCTAAATTAAATAAATTTACCTATCATATGATTAATAAATATGATTATATAACCCTGTCAGACGATAATGCTCATTACTTTTTTTTGCATATTTTATTTTTATTTTACAGACATGCATTTCAACCAACACAGGGGAACATTCATCCCCTTCTACAGAATATATTATACTGAGTCTTTCTTCCCCTTGCCCCTCCCCCTGCCCACTCTCCCACTCCAAAACAATAAATCAACAATCGCATACTAGTTACAAAAGAAAATAAAACACAGCAATGGTTACAAATAGGTCACAGAAATAATCCAAAGGTAACATAGGCCAAATTAAAGTGCTCAGAAAAAAACCAAAAGAGACAATACAAAAAAAAACATGGGGGTATGTTGACCAGGTCTCAGAGTCATTTCTTCAATCTAGCATGAACTCCCCATCCACCGCTCATTTCAATGAAAGGAATTGGGAGTGCAATCACATCTGTGTTCCAATGTGGTCACTACACTTCAACGTACGTGCCATGCCTCCTCCTCAGATTGTAGGTGATTTTCTCCAGGTGAACACAGCTCTGCATCTCCATGCTCCAAAGTGTGGTGCTCAGCTGGGAGTCAGACTTCCAGGTCCAGATTACTTTCCAGACAGCTTTTCCATTCGGCAGCAATCACGTGTATTTCTTTTAAAAGGAGGATGAATGATAATGGTTGCTATCCTTGTAGCTGGAAACGATAAAGGTGGCATGGGTCCTGAAGCTATAGTGAAGAAGGTGGAGTTCCAAGAGTACAATGCTGTGATCAAATTCTTCAAATGTTTGCAAAATTTAACATTGCATTCATTACACAACATAACATGAGTGGTGGAAAGTGTGTTGATTGGCTGCATCGGAATAGTATGGGGACACCAAGACCCCCCGAGTGTAAAGCCCTCCAAAAGATAATGGACACAGCCCAGGACATCACTGGCAAAACCCTCCCCATTATCGAGAACATCTGCAAGGAACGCTGCCGTCGGAGAGCAGCAGCATTCGTCAAGGATCCACACCACCCAGCACACACTCTGTTCTTGCTGCTGCCATCAGGAAAGAGGTAGAGGTGTCACAAGACTTGCACCTCCAGGTTCAGGAACAGCTGCAACTCCTCCACTGTCAGACTCCTCAACCACAAACTCAAGGATTCTTACTGGTGCATTTTATTCAAATATCTATTTATTTATTTAAAATATTTTATTTTAATTTTTACAAGACTCATATAGAACATTATTACACACATCATGTAAACAGTGTTTTAAAATTACAGTCTCGTATAATTGCCCAAATTTCACCCTCCTCCAACTGCTAACATTAAAAAAGAGGTGTTTGAGCATGCTTTCATTAATTAGTCCACATCTTGATCTTCAGGAATTCAGTGCTATTAACCTAACTATATTATTTAAACCTTTTCAGGGAAGTTAATTATATCCTTAAGCCAGTATGATTCAAATAAGGTTGCCAGATTTTAACAAACACGTCATATTTCTTTCTAAGATTATAAATGATCTTTTCTGGGGGGCACAAATTTCCATTTCCATATTCCAGCGACTAATAAATAGAGGGGAGTCGAACTTCCATGTAACAAATATACATTTCCTGGCTACCACTAGAGCAATCCTCACGAACTGTATTCAATATTTTGATAGTTTTGTGCCGATAATCATCAGATTGCTCAACAAATACAGTTCTGGCTCCAATGGAAAATCAATTTCTATGAATTTTTTTGTCAAAATTTCTGACAAATCGTACCAAAAGGATCTTACTTTCACACATAGCCAGGTTAAATGTAGAAATATTCCAACCTCTGTACCACACCTAAAATACGAGTCTGGAATTTCAGATTTTAAACTGTACAATTTTTGTGGCGTAAGGTATAATTAGTGCATAAAATTGTATTGTACCAATCTATATCTGACATCAATAAATGAGGTCATATTATAAGAGCACAATTTTGACCAATATTGTTCTTGAATTTAATTTTTTAAATTCTCTCTATATTGCACAATTTGTTTACATTCATTATCTGTTTACAGTTCTTTATATGTTTATGCTGTATACAGCCTTTTTGCACGACAAATAAGTGGTCATTCTGCCTCACCCGCAGGAAAAAGAATCTCAGGGTTGCATGTGATGTTATGCATGTACTCTGACAATAAATCTGAAATCTGAATATTGCTTTAATTGAAAGATTCAGTTTACATCTTACACTATCAAAGAAACAAACACAATGGCAGCAGGGATTTTCACCACATGACCGAATTGGAGCCTTAAAATTATTTGTACTATTTGCTAAAGTTGGAAAATTATGGCGTCTCTATATAGAACATTCTAACACTGGTAAACCCTTGGCAGAGATCTACTGCTGTTGTATATTTAGGTAAATAGTGACAGGATATCCATGAACAGTCACATTTATCAAGAACACCCAGAAAGAGCTTTTGCCAATTTATGGAAACAACAGGGATAAAATAGATACTGTAACTCCAGTCAACTGTGGCTCGGCCAAAATTCAGTAACTGCTTTGTTTGAATTCTTACTTATATTATTTTCTGTCTATTTGGCTGAGGCTTGAATTAGAAGAATTCAAAGAGCTTTCTCTCTCTCTCTCTCTCTTTGCAGAGTATAGTTCACATATTTACCACAGTATATTAAAACTTAATTAAATATAAAAAACAGAAAATATTGAAAATACCTGGTGGGTCAGACAATATTTGTGGTTATTGCTTTGGTTGATGACTTATCATTTACTTTCTCTGACTCTCTGACCTGGATATTATTGAATATGCAGATTAAGAACATAACAAATAGAAAGTGTAAGTATCCCTTCATATATGAACCCTTCAAAAGCTCTCATTCCATTCAACAGATTATGGCTGATCCTGATCAACTTGCTCTTTTCTGCCTAATGCGCATACCTTTAGATCCTTTTCATGGCAAATATCCATTGATCTCAGCTTTGAAAATGCTCAGACAGAACATCCATAGACTCCAGTTTAAAGAAATATAAGAGATCAGCAATCCTTTTTTTAAAAAAATCTCCTCATTTCAGACCATTAGGTTCCTTATACATTAAGTCTATGCTCCCTGGTTTTCATCTCTCTGAGTAGAGGAAATGCCTGAGTGGTATCCACCCTGCCAATCCCTCTCAACATCTTGTCTCAATGAGATCATCTCCCATTCTTCTAAACCCCTGTGTGTGTAAACTAATCCTTCTCAATCTCTTTATATGTCAGAACACCCTCATTCCAGGAGTTAATAGAATGATTTTACACCCAACTGACTCCAAGGGAAGTGTATCCTTCTTTAACTTAAGGAGTCCAAAAATGCACGTTAGTCCAGATGTGATCTGCACAAAGCCTTGTACAATTCCAGCAACTTTGTAGAGGATGACAAATCAGAAGCAAATCTTTTGATGGATGTGTAGTAATTGTTCTGCCAGTCAACATAGTTCCAATAATTAATGAAATATTTATTTTTCAATATCAGATATAGAACAGTTGAGGCTCTTCAACCCATGTGTCTGCTCTGAACACAAAGTCCAAATTAAACTCAAGCTCCACAGTTTGCACATGACACATTTCCCTCTATCCCTCCCTGCATATTAATGAGTCCATCTAGAAGCCTTTCAAACACCACTTCTGGCAATCATCCAATCTCCTTTAACTTCCCCCTCCACCTTAAATGCATTACTTCCAGTATGTGACATTATTATTCTGAGAAAAAGATTCTGACTATCTCCCCAATCAATGCCTCTCATAATTTCATAAATTTCTATCAGGTTACCCTTCAGCCTTTGATGCTTCAGAGAGAGACAGAAAAAAAAAAACAAGTTTGTCCAAGCTCTTGCCAGAACTCATACCCTTTCATCCAGGCAACATCCTGGTAATTCTCTTCTGTATTCTCTCTAAGTCTTCACATTCTTTTGTCATGCAGCAAAAGAATTGCATAAAATTTAGCAAGTGTAGCCCAACTGAAGTTTTTATACAGCTATACCATAACCCTCTTATACTCAATGACTAATCCAAAGAAAGCAAGCAAGCCATATGCCTTTCGCTGAGCTATGGACCTGAAATGCGAGATATCTCTGCATGCCAGTACTTTCAAGTGTTCTGCCATTAATCATATATGTGTGGTGAATGTCTGCCAAGCTGCCTGTCTCCCCTCTGGCGAGCCTTGCTATACTAACATTGGCTGTGCATTATCTCTATTGTTAAGGACACTCCCCTTGGATATAACTGTATATGCATTGTCTTTCATTATTGTACCATGAGTTTCTGCTAATAAAAACCATGATTATTGTTTGACTACATCGTCTTTGTCTACTTCATCAACTGGCAATTCAGTATGTTCCCCTTATATTTGAACCCCCAAATGCAACAGCTTATACTTGTCCAGATTAATGTCTATCTGATATTTCTCTGCCCATATCTGTAATTTATCAACATAGTTTCATATTTTTTGATACACTATCTACACCAGTGTTTTTCAAACTTCTTAGTTCCATTCACTTATGTAATCCTTTACTAATCACAGAGCACCTATGGCATAGGGATTATGTTAGGTGGTATATGAGTGGAAAGAAAATGTTTGAAAGCGACTGTCAATAACTCAACCAATCTTTGCATCATCTGCAAACTTACTAACCCATCCACCTATCCAAGTCATTAATATGCAAGCAACAGGGTTCACACACCATTGGTCATGGGCCTCCAACCAGAATAACACCATTCCATCACTACCCTCTGTCTTCAATGGGCAAGCTGATTCCACATTCAAACCATCAATTTGCCATAGACCCCATTCATCTTACCTCTGGATCAGTTTAGTAATCCAGTCAAATATCTTACTAAAGTTCATGCAGATAACATCCAGTGTTTTAACTTTGTTGACCTCTTTGGTCACCTCCTCAAAAGACTCCATCAGATTTATAAAGATAGGATTTGCTGACTGTTCAAAAGTGCTTAAATACCATCTTTGAATTCTTTTCAATAGCCGCAGTGATGTGAAGCTCACTTATCAAAAAATTCCTTATTTTTCATCTTGAACATGCAGTATTGATTACTCTTCAGTCCTCTGGGACCTCCTCTATTCCTAATAGGATGTAAAGATCTTCAAGTTCACAGCAATGGCCTCACTTGCCCCACTAGGGCACACCCATTCTAATGCATCTCAAAAAACCCAGCACCATTTTTTTCTTGATTTCAAAATACCATAGCACAATAACATTCTCCATCCTATACTCCCTATCATTATCCTCCAAGTCCTTCTCCTTGGTAAATAGAGATGCAAAGTACTCATTTCCCAACATCGCGTAACTCATAACATAACATAACATAACAATTACAGCACGGAAACAGGCCATAGGCCCTTCTAGTCCGCACCGAACCAAACACCCCTTTCTAGTCCCACCTCCCTGCACAATGCCCATACCCTCCATCTTCTTCTCATCCATATACCTGTCCAACCTTTTCTTAAATAATACAATTGACTCCACCGCCACTATTTCTCCCAGAAGATCATTCCACACGGCTACCACTCTCTGAGTAAAGAAGTTCCCCCTCATGTTACCTCTAAACCTCTGCCCCTTAATTCTTAACTCATGTCCTCTTGTTTTAATCTTTCCTCCTCTTAACGGAAGAGCATAAAGTTCCTCTTTTGTTCATTTAAGTATTTAATTTTGTTTCCACTATTACTAAAGTCCATCACTGTTAAGCCAACACATTTGGATTCAAAACATTTGACGAAAGCTTACAAATTTACTTCATGTGCACTATAAGTAACTGAGCACAAAGTAGGTGCAGTTACCTTTTATTATAATGGTAACGATTATCAGTAGAATCATCCTCCCACCTCCTTCATAGCCTGGTTTCCTTAGTGACTTTCTTGTTCCAGTTCTAGTGCTTCCCCCAGGTGTACCACAAGCACCAGTATACAAAAGTATAATTAAATTGCTGTCATCATGTAAAAAGCCTCTCGAACTAATATTGCCCTCCTCTTACAATATTAGGAACTACTGCTGGCTATAAGTTTTGAGGTAGTACAGGTTGAACCTCTATTATCTGGCACTCTGTGGTCTGGAAACTCCGGTGGTCCGGCACATTTTTGAATCTTCCGCCATTAGTACAAATGCTTTACAGGGAGTGCGGAATTCAAACCCCGGTCCCAATTGCTGGCGCTGTAAAAGCGTAGCGCTAACCGCTCCGTTAACCGGGCTTTGATTTGTGATATATTTGATCCTTTTAGCTCAAAAATGGATCTGATCAAGGCACCTACTGCACTGTTGAGAGCAACTTTCTGTTTTCAGGCATTTTTTGTGGTCCAGCAAAGGCCAGGTCCCAATGTTGCCGGATTAAAGAGGTTCAACCTGTATCTGGACCCAAGTCCTGCCTTCCCACCACTTTGGTTTTGTGCTAAATATCTAGCCTCAGTGATTGCTCTGAAAGATGGCAACCTCATTCAAGTTGAATCTCATTGCTTTCATTCTAGATGCTCAATTTATTGCAGGACTGGATCACAAATCTTGCTGAACTCACTGCTGGGTTTGCACGTCCACATTGTCTTTCTGTTGCAAGCAATTGCAAAATGTTTTTCTTTCGTGTTTGCATAATCCTGTGGGCAAATATAAAAAGCACTTTCACCCCTATTTATTAATGTTGAATATTTGTATTTTATATTTTCTTGAAATCTTATTGCCACTTTCCATTGTATCTATCTCCCCTGATCATAGAATGTCACAGAGAATTGTTTCCTTCAACTTTATTTATTGGTGTAAAATTCAGCTATTTCATCTTTAAATGGTCACCTTCGGTCAATTGCAATCTGTAACCATCTTTTTCAGTATGGATTGATACTTTCTTACCTAGTTGTAAATCAAATTCCACATCTATGCAGCATTCAGTAACTAAAACATGTGAAATCTGGACTTTTTTTACATTTCTAATGTGCCATCTCAATATTAAATTGGAACTCAATATAGGATAACTTCAGAATGAATATGGTAAGCAATGGAATGTTGACAGTACTTTAGCTTACAAATCCCTTATATATTTGTCCATTCATATGCTGATATAGTACAATAATATTATTTGCCCACTGTCTTGTTTTAAAGTTTCCAAAATGCACTGAGAGAGATTTGTTCAGCATGAAATTTTATATTTGAAGTCCTGTTGCTCCAGAAACAAGCAATTATTTATTTCTCATGCATTCAATGAATCTCTGTGATTGTGAGCTAACACAGAACAAGATTGAATGGGACACTATCACTTTAAACTAGAAATAAACACTTTATCAGTTTGTTTTAATTTTCTGCATGTCGTGGCTTGAATTGCTCATCAAAGGGCAAGAAACGTTTCTGAATGATAGTAATCTCAGAATAGCTAATCTGACTTTATTTGGATTTTTAGCAAAACTATCCACATTTCAGTCAATGCTTAGAGCAACTGAGCAACTAAAATAAATTATTTTCCAATGAGCAAATTTCAAGCAAGCAGATGCAAGCCGGCCCCTTTACCAGCCCGCCGTGTTCTCTGCAGCTTCTTAATGGAATCGATATATCTATCCAATTGAAAACTTGAAATTGTGCAAATTTGTTCTTGAAACAAACTGTTATCACTAATGATTGTTGTAGCCCAGTTATCCCTTTTCTTCATAGAGGAGATTGATGTGTCTTAATGTGCCATTTGCAGTTGCTTCATTAGAATCATTGTGGAATGTCTCTCTTTTGCTCATCTACACATACAAGAGCACTTGATGACATCATTGAACTACAGTAGGACTATTGGATGAAAAATTCCATGTTTCCTTCATAAATATCCCAGAATCAGTTACTGTATCTGAGAAACAATGAGTGAATAGAATGAAATTCTATGACTGGTGTCTGAGCTTTTGCACGATGAAATATTAAGGATCTGAGTTTGCTGATAACAGTACTTTTGGGAAGCAGAAGAGGATGTATGAATGAAAGCAGAAACCTGGCAGGATTTAAGAAGTAAACAGATTTAAAGTGATGCAGGTTCTTTATGCTTTTGAACAACTAAAATCATCTTTGATTAGATGCAATAATGACCTTTCTAGATCATTTAGAATCAGTGGAAATTTCCCATGAATAGTTCACAGTCTTACTGATTTGCTGGTGCTGGAATTTCTTGGAAACCTAGTGAGGAGACACAGCTATGTCAAATGCAATTCAATGTGCTGGAGATATAAAATTAAGGGCATCCTATCTTACAGCAAGAGCTGTGTCATTCAGGAATGATACGAAGGAGCCTTTTTCGTACAAAGCATAATAGGAATATAGCGTTCTTTCTCCCGAAAGGAGATGGGAGTATTTGGTCAAATTTCAAAACTTTAGGTGTCAAGCCATATGGAACAAAGCCAGGTGAATGGAATTGAGGCATTGGTCTTCTTAGATACAATTGTCGACCAGGTGAGATATGTATAACAATGGAATGTGGCTGCTTCTGATTCTGTGTGCCTTGGGATTTAAACTTAATGCAGAAATGAGAATTTGATTGGATGAATCCTGAGATCAGATGATTCAAGATTTGTAATATTATAGAAAATGCAATATTACACAACATTTCCTTCTGCCTGCTGTAATGCAGACAAAGGGTAACCATTAGTATTGTCCAGCAGTAACAATAGGCAGTCAAACCCTTCTGATCTTTTTACGTTAAAATGAATGGAAACATCAAGCAGTGTTCTGGCATGAATGAAGTTTCACGAGAAAAAAAACTCCTTAGTTTTTTTTTCTTGCCAATGGTCCAATCAGGGTTAACAGTGCAAATGAATATCTACTTCTCCACATAAAAAAGGCATTTCTGAATTCAGATAGATTGTTGCAACACATCCATGTGCTAGAGAAACTCAGCAGGTTGTTGCATTTTGACAATTGCTTAGAACATCACTTAAGTTGCGAAGAAAGCTGCTATTGACCTTGCACTGAAGTTGTCATGCAGCACGTTTCCTTCCTGCAGTAACTGTGAGAAAATAGCAGATCATCAGCTTGTGATTAGAGACAGTATCTACCCCTCCACACACACAGAGCACATCTACACCCATGTATGTGCAATTCACTCACAGACACAAGACCACAGGCATGTACTTGCAAATTAGACCACCTTTTTGTTCTGAAACCTTTCATTATGCTCCTTGACCTTCACTAAACAATAAAGTTAATTCAACATTTATTGCATATGGACAAAACAAAATGCTGGGTCTTAATTTGTATCAACAATAATGCATACAAATCTTGATGGTTGAAGAAAGAAAAGAGTACATTTTCCAGAATCGGCTTTCCAGATGGTTTTGAACATGTTAGCACTTTCACAGATCATCATTTCCACTATTAGTTCACCAGAACTGATCGTCTCATCATCTATTGTTCGATGTTAACCACTGATCTGCTAAAGCATGTAAAAAGATGTTTTCATGCTGGGTCAGAATTCATTTTGAATCATTATTGTAATTGTACAGAGCACCATATAGAGTGCCGTCTCCACCAAGGGCAAAATTCCAAACCATGATGCAATCAGCAAGTCATGCAACCTTGTACATGCTACAAACTGAGGCCACTTGATTGAAATACAGAGAGCGTTACAGTGCGCTCTCACAGCGTTTTTAAGAGAACAACAAATCTTTGGCTGAACAGTTGAAAAAAAAAAAGTAGCTTTTTAAAATATAATAACAATTCAAAGCTCCCTTGGCCAAACTCAATTTTGTCTGAACTGATTAAACCAGCCAAATTCAAACTGCCTTGCCTTTTGGCTGAGATCCATGGTTATCACTAATAAACCCATGTTACCACCTGAAGAGAAAACAGCTTGCTTATTCAACAGCAGGCAATGTGAGTTTACTGAGTATATGAATTTAATATCATTTCATTGGTGCAACAACTTCTAATCTTTTCAAATTATATCAACTCTGAAGTGATTCTTTTGATTGAACCATGGGAAGAAGAAGACAACCTTTTGGCTTGCTTGAGCAATGCATATTGGATGATAAATGCATTGCCCTGAATTAATCCACAAGCTTGACTAACTGTAATATGAGATGTATACTTTTCTTTTTCAATATTTTTATTGGATGTTATAGAAATAGAACACAAGTAAAAGTATCAAAGATAATATATAAAAAAGAATATACAGAAAAAAAGTTATACAAGAAAAATTAAACTATTATTTATAAACTCAATATAAGTCAAACAGAAAAAAAGTTGCAAATGCTTAAATAATTAGAACATCTGGCCAACTGAAAATGATTAATTAAAACTATTAAACTAATAATAGAAATTCTAACCCCTTTCCTTCTGAAGTTATCTGGTAAGTACATATCATTTCACTACCATTAAGAGAAACCGCAAACTCACAAAGCAAGACCCAAGTGATCTTATAAATTGTGAAAATAATTGATAAAAGACCCCATAAACTTTGAAAATTTAACTCTTTTACAATAGAAGAACATCTGATTTTTTTCCCCCAAAGTTAGACATGCCATTGTATCAAATAGCCATTGAGTACAAGCAGGAGGGACAGCATCTTTCCATCTCATCAATACTGAACATCTAGCCATAAGGGAGTCAAAAGGGGCAACATGGGATTGAGACACATTTAAATTCAATTAGTTGTCTTAGTTGATCCAAAAAGAGCAATTATACGGTTAGGTACCAGAATCACATTGAGCACTAAAGATAAGGTACGAAAGATACACGAGATATAGACTGATAGTAGTGAAGGAACAATTGTTTCTCATCTAATTTAATAATGCAACATACCAACAAATAATTATCTGCAAGACCTCTGGAGAAACAGCAATAGAACATGAACAGTGCAGTGAGTTTCTAAATTCAGGACTTGACATTTTACCTGACTAAAATATTTCAACAGAATAAAGTAAGTTTGCTAAATAAAACTTGATAAATAATTTTTAAAAGGTGCTTCTGCTTCTTAAGACAAATAATGTCACATGTTGGCTTGCATTAATCTCTGTTCTTATTTTATTTATGCAATCTATTAAATTCTAATTTTAATTTTATATTAGGAAAATAATTAACTAAAACCAAATGCTAATAATAACTGTTTCTCCATTTCTGGTGCCATGTAGATTAGATGGGTTAAAATGCATTTAAAACACATTTTAAATGCACAAGGGAATATCTAAATAGTTAATATTTGCAATAGAAATGTAACTGAGGATATTTTGCATCAAAGCACATTCTATCTCACTCACAAAATGACCAAAGGCCTAGTTAAAAAGTTGATCAAATATTAAAGTTACCTGTAATTCTGCTGCCATCTATGGATTTGAAAACATTGTCCATACTGTTTAAACCATTAAAAAACAAGTTGTGCTCTCAGGGGATTTAATATTCCTTGGGTGAAAAAGGCTGCAGATTCTGTAAATGTAGTAGAAGCGCCAAAATGCTGGAGGAACTCGGCCTGTCTTTTGCCGATGTTTCGGGCCTGAGCCCTTCTTTCTTGACAAGTTGAGTTTCTCCAGCATTTCGATGTTAACATTCCTTGGAACTGGTTTGGAAATTGCAGACATGCAGAGAGCAGTTTCTCCATTACATGCAAGTCTTTATTTGTATTAAATAGAATGTAGTTGTACAAACATTGTAAGTAAAGGAATAATCTGTATTCACAACACAATGCTGTATCTAATTCACGTGATTTAAGAGTCACATAATTTCTGAAGTGCTTGATAGAAATCAGTAATAATGGGCAACACTGACCTGGAGACGTTTATTAAGCAGGGGCAAACAGTGCTTCTTATTGACATCAAAAAGCTTTCAAAGAGGACTAAAATAGTGAACGTCAAAGAAATATGTACTTCTAAATTGTAATATACTCCATCTAACAGTGCTAAGAATTTTTTTTCCCTCATAAGATTAATTGAACATGACTTTTTTGGTTAATATTGGCACATGACATTTGCTGTAGGCAAGCTGGTAAGTAAATATATAATGTTTACAAATTTTCTGATCCTGTGCCAGAAAACTATAATGTGAGCTGGGAAATTATTTTTATTAATTGAATTTAAATGCTTGGGTTAATTTAACAAATGATTGCAACGACCAGAAACTGTCTTATGTTAAAAAAAACAGGTCAGATTTACTGGTTTTTATACTTCCTAATATTGACATAATAATTTACAAATTATTAAAGATGATAATATGTGGCTAAAATGTTTGTTTAACATTGCTCTGTTTGTTCTCTTGCCAAAATGTCAACTCATTTAAAATAAATGAATTAACATTTTCACTGATTTTGCCATAAGTAATTTACAGATCTTTGTTGACTATTGTAGCAGACAGAAGACATTTCACCTCAATTTTTAAAGATATAAATTCTATGAAACTAAGAATCTGGTTTTAGTTTTGTTAATTTTTAATTTGGCTTGAAATAGACAAAATAAAAGAAAATAATTTTCGATGCCCTTTGTGGAAAAAAAGTACACATTGGAAGCTTAATGTCATAATAATCCTTTTACCCATGAAGTTAGGGTTGGACATGTGGGGAGGACAGATTCATTCAATTATGTTGTAAAATATGAACAAAAAACTCATGTCAGAAATGGTTTTGGACAGTTCATGAAACGAGGAAGATGCCAAAAGAAATTAAAAAGAAGAGATCTTGTCACATTCTGGCACTGTTCCCCAAACTTCAATAATGTTGCCAGCTTTCAACAAAGAAGCCAAATTTGTTAAGCAGAAAACATTTTGCTGTGAGAACCAACATTTTGTTCAAGCCAAGTTTTTAAAATACTGCTTTCTATAAAAAAATATGTAAATTACATCAGTACCATTATTGCCAATCAATGAAATAGCTAAATGGTATATTTGTCTTAGATTTCCAGCCATAAACTGCACTTCTCTCTTTAGTAGTACTTAATATATAACTCTGTGAAATGTGCTGGTCAGAATTTGAAAAAATCCGAAGAGTTAATTGTCTTCACACTTGTCTTGCTTTTCATCACATGTGATCAGTACAGATGTTGATTTTTTTTCAAATGTGTAAAACTGATAAACCTTGTAATACTCAGTGAAGGGACAGTGAAAATTATAAACAGATTTTTGACATGTTGCAAACAGAGTCAGGCAATCTCCTGAGGGGTGAAGTGCTGGGGAGTCTAAGTATTTATTTCTTAAACCTGCACAAGATGGCCGTTTGGCAGCTTTCCTCTACATTTTGACAGAACTTTGAATCTTCATTTTAACAATAAGAAATGTTTATATTTCTTCTATATTAAAAAAAAACAAAGGTGTTCGAATCAAAAGGATCTTACTCCAAAAACAGCGCTGCTTTTCAGTATCAGTAGGGTTTGTTTCATTAATATATTATGGAAAATATTCTCATACTTTTATATAATATGAATCACTCAACTGATGCTTGGTTAAGATGATATTCCAAACAGAAGATATTTTTAAAAATAAATAAATTCTTCTCTTCACATCGACAGCATGCTTGTCTATTTAAAATAAATATTACAGAACAATTGCTGTTTAACAGGATATTAGCAGCAGATCAGAACACTGATTATTTCCAAGGGTATTTTGTCAGTTTTGAGTTGGAAAATATGATTATATTACAGACTCCATTTTCAGGAATGTGTTCTGTGGTTCAGCTGGATTGGTGCTATCTGATATGTAACCTTCAGGGCTTCCTGTAAGGTAATTATCAAGCTGAGATGAGCTAATCTCACGCTGAATACTACACCTGCCTCATTCAACTAATAAATAGGCCTTCACCATCCACAGCCCGCCTGACCTGACTTATTATACTTTACCCATCAGCAAAGAGACTCATATCATCTGTAGGCCAAAGGTGAATTGCCTGCAGACAAAGTTGAAATGAATTTTTTGCAGTCCCATTTCACAAGGCAGTCAAACCACATCATTCTGAAGAGCACAGCTCCTTAAAGACTTTGCACTTTTAGCTCTGTCACAGTTATATATGTTTATAAGTACTGTTGGTGGCTCCTTCTGAGGATTTGGAGTGGCTGACTCAAAGATTGGCATGGTGTGATCCTTTAAATGCCAATCTTTGATAAACCAATAAAATTCAGAGACTAGCCACTGACAACACTTATGTATTATAAATCTTAGCTCAACAATTTCCTTACTAAATTAGAAAGCCAAAGCAATTTTCTCACACTGATAAAGAATTTGTCTGTTATGTTTACAGTCACAACTACCCACATTCAATCTGCCAAATGGCAGAATTTGTTTAGGAAGCAAACAAACTATGAATGGTTCCTAATATTTATCTAGTCTGATCTCTCCAATGTAAAAGCAAATTATATTTCTCTTTGGAAAAAAGTACAATCATTATTCCTTTCTTGTCCAGAAATCAATTTTTGGAGAAAATGAAAATGAATAATGATAAGTTAATGAAAATGTAACACCTACTAATACAAACTCACAAGATTCACAAATTCTCTGGCAAATGATTTGCACAATGAAAGAGAAATTGCAGGATATTTATTTTCTTTTGTAATTTCAATGCACATATGCTTTCATTGATAATATTATGACTGTAAAACTACCCCAATCGCAGTAAACAAACAAATCCAGAAATGAAATTAATGTCCACCAAAATTATTTTGCGTCCAGTCTTTTTATGAAATAGATCGGACATTCTGTGGACAAATATTCTTACAAGGAGTTGGAAATAATGCAAGAGCATTGCTTATTAGCATTGCTTGCAGTTAGTTCTAAAATTTCTCATTAACATATACTCACAGGGAATGTAACTTACCTGCAAGACATTAGAACATGTCAGTATAAGTGTCCTCTAATATGCAGGCTGGAACAAATGCATGCATTATCTGTCACCAGTTCATTCTCAGCACTGCGATTAGCAAGGGCACAATTTACTGGCTCAAGCTAAGCCAAGTCATTTAATTTCTCAATTTTCTCACTACTTGCTGGTTATTGTCCAGTTGCAGGCATTCACAAAATTACAAAATGAAATAAAATAAAGTGCATAACTTTCCTCAGTGATAGTGAAGATCTGCAAACTTGGAATTCATCAAACTTTTGGCTGCGGTGAAAAGATACTAAACACAGACAGGATGGAATTAATCCCGCAACCCAACACTTCCAACTCCTTATCAAATATAGTGGCCAGTTGATGAACTGTAATCAAGTCACAATAGCATTAAAATCAAGGCACACGTTAGTTTTTACTTGTAAATCACTTTTGTCCAAAAGTTAAAATTTTACGTTACCTGAACATTTATGGCTGATGACCAAAGATGGAAACATTGCAAATGTTCTATCCTTATTCAATTAAAGGAAGCAGAGAAAATCCTATGACTTCAGATCATTCAGTCTAACCTTAGCAATATGCAAAGACCCAGAAATAACAAACTGGGACAGAATTTGTTTTGATTGGGAAAAGTGTGGGTTGATTAGAGAAAGTCAATATGATTTCTTTTAAAAGGCTAATTTTGATATCTTGAGATTTCTGAGATTGTTGATGAAGGAAATGTGGTTGAAGTGGTAATAAATTAACCTCTAAGATGTTTATACTGAGATTGCAGTCAAGGCAGTTTAATAATAGGTCCACGCCACAGACAGAAACTGGGGACACACAAGAGGCTGCAGATGCTGAAGCAAAAACAACTTGCTGGAGGAGCTCAGTCTTGAAGAAGGATTGGGGCCTAAAACATCAACCATTATCTTTGTCACACTTATGATGGCTACTCGACCCATTGAGTTCCTCCAGTGAGTCATTTTAAAAAATAAAACAGTAGAGGAAAAATTGGCTAAGTAACTGTGGTGCGCTGTTAGCCAGAATCAGACACACACAAGGTAAAGACTGTACAACAGGCTTTAATCCACCAAGACTTCCACAGAGCCAGGCTGGCTGTGGCTGCAGCAACTCTGAGTGAGGCCTCGGGAGGCCGGCGCAGGCTTATATCCCGGAGGGTAATTGACACCCAACCGGGTGGGGCTTGATCCATTCAGGCCGACTAACTGACAGCCGGTCAGGTGTTGTCCTGTCCCTTTACACTCCTACAGGTACAGAGATTGCCCCCTGCAGTAGGCCAATGGTGCACCACTACAGTATCAGAAACTGGGTAGTTGTGCAAGGTTATATCTGTTGACGCTGTCAGTGTTTGGATCTTGGACCATTGCCTTCTAATAAATATTAAGTATATAGCCCACAATTTCCGTGTTTACAGAGCACAAAACTTGGAAGTGTAGTGAAAATTGTGAGGAAGATAAGAGCAAATTTCAAGGAAAAATAGATTGCACGGAGGAAGGGGCAAATTAAATTTAATGCTGAGGAATGCAAAGTACTTTCTGGGATGAAGAATGTGAACAATATAAACTATGATGTATAATTTTAAAGGGCTTGCACAATCAGAGACCTGATCTGCTGCTACTATATGTTTAGTTTGTTGAAAGTGACAGGGTGGATAAGCTTGAGAGAAGATCCTACAGGACAGGGGGCTATAGCTGTAATCAGGCAAGGGGATTAGTGCCCAGAGGACTCACACAAGGTTGCAGGCTGCTGGCAACCACCATCAGGTATTGGGACTGGGATTCACAAGGGTGCCAAAGGCAAGTAAGGCTTCTGAAGGGTCTCATCCACCGATAGCTTTCTCATCACTTCAGGAGTTCAGAATCAGGGTTCGAGAAGGGTGACTTGGATACCTCGGGCTCAGGTTCATGACTGGAATGGACAGGAGACCATGGGCCTATGGATGCTATGAGAGTGCAGGAACTGGCAGCATTGGAGGAGGACGGGATCTACAAACACTTGGATGTCTCAACTAGAGCCCTGTGTCTAGTTCTGGGTGGGCATTTCAAGAAACGTAGAAAGGGTTTAGGGAGGGTGCAGGAGAGATTTAGAGAAATGACTCCAGGAATGAAGGACTTCAGTCTTGTGGAGACAAAAGAGACTGCAGATGCTGGAATCTGGATTAAAACAAATAAATTGCTGGAGGAACTTAATGGGTCAAACAGAATCTGTGGAGGCAAAGGAATGGTTAATATTTCGGGTCAAGATCCTGCATCAGGACTCATTTCAGTGGAAAACTGGAGAAGTTGTGGTTATTCTCCTTGGAGCACAGAAGGTTGCAAGAAGATCTTGCAGAGGGCTTTAAAATAATGAAGTGTACAGAGTAGACAGTGAGAAACTGTTCCCATTGACTGGAAGATACAAAGACATAAAATTAGAGTGATTGGCAAAAGAACCAAAAGTAACCAGGAGAATGTTTATGACACAATGAATTATTCAGTTTCAAGAGTGCACTGCCCAGGTAAAAGTGGGTATAAATTCAATTGTTACATTCAAAATAACCATCGGAAGAAAATAATTTGCCAAGCAAAGGAGAGAAGACAGAAGAGTGAGACTCATGGGATTTAAATCCTTTCTATTGCTCTTTCTACTTTAAATTTGTAATCACACAAACATTTCTGTAGTTTAAAGCTATTATATTTTGAGATATCATGGATGTGCAGGGTGAATCTTTTTGTTTTAACTTAGTAATTATGAATTCCCACCAGGAACTATAATACACCAATAAAATGCTCGTTTTGATTTATAAATCAAATTTATATTATCAATGATGGATTTTGTTTTAAGAATGTATCTTTCAAAATGTGCATATTGGGCACAGACAATTAGCCAATCACATTTGTTTGTGGATATGTGATAACATACACTGGTCAGTGATGTGTTTGGAAATTCAGGTAGATGTTAGGGGTTGTTTATTGGGCAGCCCATTGAAGTAAAGGTATGGGTTGTAATGTCCAAATATGACGATACCAGTAACTGCAACTTATTGTAGAAATTGGAATTTGTTGCATTAACCTGAAGTGTTTCATACAAGTAGATTTGAATACCCAATCAACTATTATAAATGGGGGGAAAATGTCCAAATGGAATACAAAATTAAAAAAAAACAAATGGACGGAGGACACATATCTATCAACAACATTACTGCAAATAGATTAAAACCCAAGGAAACAAATGGGCAGATCTCACAATCCAACAGCAAACATGAAAAGTTGGTTCTGATGTATCATTGAACCTGACAAATAAAATCTGGTCAATTCGTTCTGGATGCTAAAGATAGCTCAGATTTTCTGGTTGCAGCTTTCACCTGTCTGTATTTAATTTTTTCCCATGAAGGAGGTTGAGCAAATTAGCCCATTGATTTTTCATAACAGATACCGAATATTTTGGAATTCAGATTTTTAAAACACGTGGTGGGTTGTTTCTCAAAAGCCTATAAAGGCATTTTTTCAATTATTAGTATTTTCACTGGAAGAAATGTTTGAAGCATATTTTTAAGCTGAAAGCTGGATAATGGGAATTCAACAATATTAAAGAATAATTAGATATTCCAAACAGTTGCCAGCTCTGATAACAAGGCAAAACCAAAGCAATGAAAATGCTGGGTCCAAATTAAAAAAACAGATAAATGGAAAGGAAACAGTGATTCTCTCTGATACACTAAATTTACACATGACTAGGCTTTCAAGGGGTAAAAGTCACATATTACAAACCAAGAATGCCATATACCATGCATTTTGATCCCCTGTATTGTATAAAATTTAACAAACCGCTTGTCCTTCGAAGGAAACTGCATTGTTTAAAATATAACAAACCTCTTGTCCATGGAAGGCAACTGCTACGCAATTATTATATTGTGAAATCACATTTAAAAATGATAACCATAACAGTATATTTCAAATTAGTGCCAACCTCAGTGGCTTTCTAAATAACAAATAGCTGTTTTACATGACACAAACATAATTTTATTGTCACAGGCAATAAACAACTAATTAAAACTGCACAACAATGAACTCCAGTGAATGTTAAATTTCCAGATATCCAGAGCAATATATGAGGCAATTATATGCAGTGAAATGATATCTATTACCTGCATAATTTGGGTAAATTATAAATTATGGTTGGTGTATATGTATGCCTATTTCAACTACAGTAAATTTGACATGATTCATACTCGGATCAGAACGTTTCAGGTATACACTGAAAAGCCACAGACTTGAAGTAAATTATTTTCTTCCAATATAACCACTCCTGTCATAAAGAGTTATATTTCAGATTTAGTGATGTTAGATGTCAATTGTAATTTGGTGATGGGCATTTTATTGGTGGCATGTAACGCTCTGCTTGGGACCTACAAGTTAGGTCGGAGGCTGCCATATCATTAAAAACCAGTGATCCTTCACTGATGACATAATTCGACTGGCAGAAAAAAAAAGAGTGGAAAGCTGTTTGCTTCCACCTGCATATAGGCTGTATGTCAGAGATGAATTTGGCTTAAAATTAGAACAGCAGCTTAGTGGAGTGTCAGCAGTGATTTCTCCATTTTCCACTTCAAATCTCAGAAGAAATTTCTCTCCCATAATTTCACCTCATTTCACACCTATTTGATATTTTTCATGGGCTGCACTGCTCGACTTGCAAACTCTTGACTTCTCTTTATGCTCCTCCAGTGCAAGGTCTGCGTTGTTTTTTTTTAAAGCATTGCAGCATTTGCTGTAATGTTGTTTGTATTGATGTGCATTCTGTGCTGCATGTTGATCATAATAAAAATGAGTCAGACAGCAGAGAAATGCAAGCCTTTCCCCACACCACCCCCTCCCCCCCGCCCCATCATTCTTTCAGAACTGTTTCAAGATCATTCCTGAGTGGATCTTGTCCCCTCTAATCCAGAAGAAGTGTTTTTTATTTGTCATGTTTTTGCAGTGTGGTGCATTCCAATAATTGGCACATAGTGCGAGACCCCTGTCCATTCTGCTGTTTAATTGAAATATAGCAAAACCGCATCTAAGAAGGTATAGATTTTATTCATCAGGTGAGCCAGATCCTGTTGAAGAAGGAGCAAAGAAAACATTTCCCATTCTGTGAACATTATTTTGAATTGCTTTTCTTCAGATGGTAACCTCACGAATCTCCATTTTGAAGCCCATCTACTGGAGTTGTAGACACACAAGTTTGTTTATGATTACTTATACCTTTATTTATATCGTACCTGACCTCATCCTACTCACCTTCAGTTTGATTCCAGGTAAACCATTTATTTTATACCTTTCGTGTGCCCAAGAGATGCTATTTAAAAAAAAATGCAGTCTGTATGGGAAAGATCCACAAGCCATGCTATCAATTATTGAATGTTAAACTGTGAGCAAATGACCATTGTGAGATAGCTATAGTTTCACAAGTCAAAAATATTGACTAACTTGGGAGGGAACTTGGAATCATAGCTCACAGACTGCAATAACATGGACCCGACCATTCATGTTAGTGACATCATTCCAACTCCTTCTCAAAGCATCCACTTAGACTTTTGCCCTTGATGGCACGCTGTGAATCGCAAACCTTCACCAGTTCATCACCCTCCAATGCTAAGTACCGCATTGGGAATATAAAATACTTCAATAATTATGACTCCTCCTGACCTTTTGGATAGTCATCCACTTGCAATTCAGAGCACTTTCTAACTATAGAATGACCACTATTAGAGTGTGAAATTCAACAACCACCCAGCCTTCTCAGTGCCACTAGCTGGACAAGGTGGTTCAATGTTTAGGGTATTGGACCAAGTTCAAGTTGCAAGAGTGGATGGTTCAGTGGTGGGGGTTCTGGGCCACCAGCCTCCTAAGCTCAAGTCGCAGGACTGAGTGGTTCAGTAAGTAAGGAACTGAACAGCAACCAGAGATCTGTGCCATTGACATTCCACTACTGCAGACAGGAAATTCAAATAATTAATTAAACCTGGAGTTATTAAATGTTGCTAACCTAAGAAACAATAACCATGAAAGTGTCACAAAAATCCATTGGCTTTAATAATGGTCCTATAGGGGAAGAAGTTTGTCATCTGAATCCAGAACTCTTAACTGCTTGCTCGGATCAGGGCCAGGAAGGAATGGACAATGATTGACTAAGAGACCACAAAAAAAGAATAGCAGTTGGCCTTATGGTCCCTCAAACGTACTCCACTCAAAAATGAGATCAAGACTGATCCAACTTTCCCTATGACCTAAATCCTACCAATAAACCAGCATTAGCTCTGCATCCTACAAATACCACTTCTTAAACATGAAGTACACGCACTGGAACAGAAATGTTGGTTTACGCTGCTATCAAAGACATTTTAGTGAATTGGTCCAATGCATCTTCTTGATGCTACATATCCAGTTATAAATCTCCAGTGGTTAAAAAAAAAGGTGAATATTTAAGATGGTGGATGGGGCAGAATGTTTTGAATTGAATGTTGTGGGCCTTGAAAGAGACAATTGGAAGACATTTCATCACAATCTTGAATATTTGATTCATGGAAATTAAAAGGATGTTGATTATGGTGGATTCAACAATAGTTATACCTTTGATCACCAAGGATGCTGAGTGTACCTTGGAAATGACCAATGGTTGACATGTTTTTGACTCGCACATCACTTGCCAGTGGTGGTTGTCCTGGGTGTTGATGGATGTGGGCAACGACTGCTTCATTGTCAGAGATGTGAATAGATCTCTCCGATAGATCATGAATCATCAATAATAATGAATCATCAATGAACACCTTCTGATCTGATGATGGAAATAAGGTAATTCAGTGACTGAAGATGGTTAGGATTATATTACTGCCATGATAACCATGCAGCAAGGCCATGTGGTGAGGATAACTCATAACAGATTTCTATTTCTGCTTTCTCAAAGCCCCTTCACTCCCAATGAATTTACCTGAGATCACTGTTCCCTATCCTGTTGTCTCCTCATGCTCTCCTCATCCTAATTCCCTGCTAAGTCTGATCCCAACCTGATGATACTATTTCATTCTGGTTCTTATTGTTTCACAATTTTACAAGGGTACTTGGATGTGACGATTGATGAAAGTTACCTGACCATGACCTTTACCTCACCTTTGAAATTCTGTACACGGTTTTTGATTGGACCAGGGTGGAAAATAAGTCCAAGTAGAATTCAGAACAAAATGGTGGTAAACAGTTTTAGAGTGAATAAATGTAAATTATTAATAATTTGTCACTTTTGTTGTTGGCTAAAAATAAACTGTTGGGATAATAATTGACCACATCAAGTGCGATACACTTGAACTATTTTCCATGTGGTCAGGAAGATACACAGCTTGGGCAAAGCAGCACCTTATGCTAAAACATAATTAATCGGGATCAGAGCCGCCATGTTGTTGGGGTCTATGGTCATTCTTGCATCCTGTTCCTCAAGTATTTCTGGTAACTCACGGAAAATGGTCAGGCTGAAACAGTGACAGGTTTCTTATGCTGGGTCTGGCAATAGTCGAGGATGGAGATGTTCACAAAGATTTTACTCTGGTTCTTCTAGTTGTTTCATTGTCCACTGTGACTGGCAACTGGGCATGATCCGAAGGGCGGCTTGTAGAATAATTTTCCTACATTTGTGCTCTTATTTAACATACATCTAACTTTGTACTAAAGGCACACCTGATGCCTCGACGAGCATAGTAAAAACATAAAAATGCTCAAGGAACTGAGCAGGTCTTGCAGCATTGGAGTTAAAGATATATGAATAATGTTTTGGGCCTGAGCCCTTCTTCAAGGTATAAGAAAAAAAAGAGCCAGGTGCTTGAATAAAAGCACTTTTAAGTTTCACCCCTCATCAAGCATTTTGTTGCACAGTCCTCTTTGAACCCGAGTTGGCTCGCTGTTTTGATGATGATGCCTCTTAGTAAAAGGTGTCAGATCGTAAGGTTACAGGTTGTGATGGAATGCAATTATGTTGGTGTTGATGGCCATTTGGTGACCAATACCCATCTCAGAAATATTAGGTCTTAATTTATTCACTGGTTGTTGCTATATTCAGTGTGAATCTGATCGTCATTTCTTCAGGCCATATAATGGATAGATGGCAGTTCATCTACCAAAGGACTATCTTTGATGAGAAAGTTGACTATCTTTGATGAGAAAGTTGACTATCTTTATGTTTTCCCATGAATGCACTCTTTATTGCCCATTATTTTCTTCAAACCCACAACCTTTCATGAATACATTTCTCCTCCAATTCTCCAATGCATCACCATTGTTGCTTTCCTGTCAATAGCTGCCATACTGTCCTTCTAAATCTCATCAACCTGTCCTCTGTCTCACCTCATGGCATTCCCCAGAAGATTTCTATCTTAGTATTGGTATCAATGCTTGTTTCTCGAAAATCTCAAGAACATTTAGTTGCATTACAGTTTACAAATCACCAGGGAAATTGTTGCTTAAGTACTGCACGACATGCTTGAGCACATAATCCAGACCAGCACTTCAATGGCTTTTTAGGATGATTGTTAAACTGGGGCCTCTTGAATCAATGTAAAGAATCTCCTGGTACTGAAAAATTGACCAGGCAAGTTCCACCATTAACCCGTGTCCTGGTCAATAATTATCGAATTATGCTACCATTTATGCACAAATTGATGACATGGTTACCTATATTAAAATAAATATTTAAAAAAAAATATGAAATGCATTTGGATATCCAGAAGTTACATATTGCATTGTGTAAGTGTGAGGGCGTTCCTGGTCTCCTAATTGCAAACATTCAGACAAACCCTTATTCCTTCATGGAAATAGTGATTACATGTGTAACGTACATTCTATAAGGCTGCAGAATAGAATACATTTTCTAGAGAAACCTTTGTTTGGTCATAGTCCCCTTGGGACTCTGCTCAAAATGTATGGACCCCCTTCCCTGGGAGCAGTCAAATTTTGGTTTCTTCCATACTACCAACTTAAAAAAAAATGCTAAAAAATATTAATGTTTTATGAGGTGAAAAGAAAATAAGGTTTTTATATCAGGGTGCTGTGACCTCCCCACCCCCCCTCCCATCGCGGGCCATAGGGCCCCCACTGAGAATGGCTAGAGAACACGATGGGTGCTCACGTTGGGTACAGTAACTTCTTTCCTTGTTGTCTGTCCAACATTCAAAGCTCACTATTCATACAACATTATATTTACCTTTAGCTTCCCTCCGACTTTGGAAATCATTTTTAACTAAATGTGGCAAAGTGAGCTCCAGTTCTCGATGTAATTTTTTTTTGACACAGGGCTAGATGAAGAATTAGACAGACATGCAGAAGGAGCATCCCTGATTCAAACTTTCTGGTGATTTCAACTTTCTTTGAAAATTTCCAAGAATTGAAATGCATTTTCTGTTCTGACATTCATACAATAGATATTGAAACCAGCCATCCTGGAATATTCCCAACTCTATCTATCAAAGGCCAATTCACAAATGAACATAACACTTTCCAAAATTATGGCAGACAGCTCATAACATCTCAAATACAATATTAGAATTGCACATACAGTATATAAATATTTGTGTTTAACTCAATAAATGTTCAAGATAAATGATGAAGAACATTGAGAAACGTTGAAGCAGATTGGCAGATATGAATACACAGTTCATGTATTTGTTTTGGGAGACCATTATGATCAATTAACTTGATACTTCTTGACTCAGAATGAGAATTCCCTGAATGCCCTCCTACTTCTATTAAGGTCCCCCAGTTCTGCAGCATCATTCTGAATTCTCAATTTTTTCTGATTCTGCCCTCCTGTTTCTTTCCTGCCATAACCCATGTGTCATTTTCAGACACCATTTCATCCTCTTTGCAATTCCCTCTAAATCCCTGCCCCAATGCAAATGCCATCTTTCCTTTGAAGAACTCTTATGAATTGCTATATCCCCCTCACCTCCTCATTTGATTCATGATGATCTTCCTTGGAGTGTTGTATCCATTAAAACATTATTTAAAATCTAAATTATTGCAGATAAGGATCAGAGTTCTGGGTGAAGTTCTGAATTAAAAACCTAAAGGAACAATAATGATATTCTCCTCCCTCAGCTCATGAATTGTTCTCCATATTGGAAAAGCTCGGAGGAAATTAGTAAAGGCACATAGTGTATGCTATACAGAGAAGCTCCATGCCTTTTTTTTACATGAGTGGCTTCACTCTTAACCTTATTTCATAGAATAGTTGATGACAGAGGTGTGGTAGAAAGTGTGCTGACCATTTGCATCACAGTCTGGTATGGAAACATCAATACCCTTGAGTGTAAAGTCCTCCAAAGGGTAATGGACACAGCCCATCATGGGCAAAACCCTCCCCACTATTAAGCATGTCTACATGAAGCGCTGCCACCGGAGAGCAGCAGCAATCATCAAAGACCCACACCACCCAGCATGTGCTCTGTTCTCGCTGCTGCCATCAGGAAAGAGATATAGGTGCCATAAGACTCCCACCACCAGGTTCAGGAGCAGCTGCCACCCCTCCACCATCAGACTTCTCAATGACAAACTCAATCAGAGACTCATTTAAGGACTCTTACTTGTGGACTTTATTGACTTTCATTTTGTTTGTTTCTAGTTCTTTGTTTACATTTTACACTATTTTTTGCACTATCAATTAGTGGTAATTCTACCGCATCCACAGGAAAAAGGAATCTCATGAGATATCATGTATGTATTCTCACAATAAATCTGAAATCAGTATTGTGTGGCATTATAATCATACTAAATGCCATAGACCCAAACAGAAACGTCAGCTCAAATCTGGGCATTGAAGGGAGACGGTCGGTCATCATGATCAATAAAAGTTTCCACCAATAAAACCTGTAATGTAATGGTTTGGAATTTCTGTTACCCTCCCATTTTAGTGTCAAACTGATCCAATGGGGAAGTAGCATTAGATAAAGCTAAAACTGTGATACCTAATTCACAATGCTGCAAAATTGGACTGTACCCATGCTGAACACCAAAAGCAGTATGCAACTTACAGAAAAATCACCATTCTGCAATCAATGGATCAGATCATAGCTCTGCAGTCTTGCCACGTCTAAGAGAGAATGGTAGTGGACAATGAAGCAAAAGTGGGAGAAAACAGCTCAAAGAAGATCCTCTCCTCAATGACAAGGGCCAGGAGGTGAAACACTTCAACCCGGTGTATTGAGTGTTTTATCCAGCTCTGAAGCCAGACTTCAGTTAATTTAATTCACTCAAAAAAGAACAGATAGACCTGCTGCTCTAAAGACCTGCACTTCAGATCTAGCTGGGCCAATCATACTTTTCCAATAAAGTTGCAGTACTGCTTCCAACTGGCAATGAGAACAATTACTCAGATATCCCTGAGTTACAAAAAAAAATCTTCAATTAATCTTTCTCATTTTTATTTACTGTAGAGAAGGTCATGGGTGCCAAGGAATTTAGGGAAGGGATCATTGATTACAAAATCCATGTTACAAAAGAGGAGGTGCTGTCAGTCTTAAAAGTTAAAAGGTTCTTTATTGTCATGTATAAATATAATTTACATGATATACCTCAACTTTTGTCTGCTATAAGGCAAAAAAGTTGCCATGGGCATTGCCCTTAACAATGGGAGAAAGAGAAACAAAAGAGCGTCCTTTCAGAGACAGCGAGGGTCCGTGAATTCACCCCCCAGTGCTCCTCAGTGTCTCCAGCCACACTGGCTTCAAGTTCAAACCATCAGCGGCCTAAACTCCAGATCCAAACCTCTGATATAAATAGGAAGCCTTCAGCACCCGAGGCCCTTCAGGAGCCTTTCTTAACCATTCCGGTTCCAATACCTGCATCTCATGAGTTCATTTCCAGTAGTCCACAGCCTGTGTTGATCCTTTGACCACAAGTCTCCAGCAGCCCACAACCTGCATGGGTCCTTCAGCCCCTGAGACCCGTGCTGGTTTGCTGCCGTGGTCACCATCCTGCAGGGTCATCTCCCATGCTGCTTCTTCTCAACTGGGGGTGTTCTCCCGGTTTCTGGAACCCCTCCACTGGTCTGCTTGTCTCAGAGTCTGCAACCCCTCACCGTACACTGCCCAGCATAGGCACCAATATCTTGGGCACAGATGCTGTAGGTTGCGGGATTTTAAATAAAACATGCCATTGGCTCCTTTAACAGGCTGTTTATGTCCCATACGGAGCCATCGGCATTTGAACTGAGAGGTAGGATCCTGCAGCAGCACTGTTTTTATTTGGAAGATTAATCTCCAGGACCTGTCCAAGTTTTTCCCAAGACTATATAAGATTCTAAGGAAGAAATTTCTCATGTCCTGACAGAGAAATTTTTAAAAATCTTCAATAGCCACAGGTAAGATGCCAGAAAAAAAATGGCTTATATCATTCCATTATTTAAGAAGGGCTACAAGGAAAGGTCTTGGAATATTTAAGAAGGGCTACAAGAAAAGGTCTTGGAACTACAGACTTGTGTCCCTAACATCAACTATGGGTAAATTACTGGAGGAAACTCTAAGAGACAGGTAAGGGCTGAGATAAGGGACAGTCAACACAGTTTTTTGTGTAGGAAATAGTCCTACAAATTTATTGTTTTCTGAAGCAGTGATCAAGAGGAGTGACAAAGGTACATGAGAAACACCTTTTAAATGGATTTTATTAAGGCTTTGACAAGGTCTCACATGGTAGGCTGGTGCCGAGGATCAGAGCCCATGAGTTCAAGGGTTTAGTTCAGGTTTCAGCTGACAGCTATATGCTGGTCAACTGGATACAAAATAATGGCTTGGTGGAAGGTATCGCAGGGTGCTAGAGGAATGTTGTCTTCAAGATTAGAGGCCTATGACCAGTGGAGTGCTGCAAAGATCAGTGCCCTGGTTCACTGTCCATGGTAAGATTTGCACAGTGAATGGTGGGACCCTGAAGACTGTTGAATGAGGTAATGAACATCTGGAATAAAAGCAGAGATTCTTACCATTGATGGTCTGAAATTTGCAGCAATATATCAGCGAAGCCAGCAAGAGTTTACCAGTATCATCCTACATGAGAACAGAGAAACCAAGGGGATAAGTACACAGTTCCCTAGGTGTAGTCAGAGTTATGAAGAAGGCATTTGGCACACTTGCCTTCTTTAGTCAGACCAAAGAATACAGGAATTGGTGTGACTGGTTAGAGCTTACAAGTTAGGAAGGCAGCAGTTGGATAACATTAAAAGCACACCAAAATGATGGAGGAACTCAGATGGTCTTTTCAGCATCTATAGGAGACAAAGATATATTGCTGATGTAAGCAGAATATTTGGGTAGTATGTTCTGTTCTGGTTGCCTTGCCATATCAAGTAAGTTGGGAAGGGTGAAGAAAGATTCACAAGAACACTACCAGGACTGAATAGCTTGAGTTAGAAGGGGGAAAAAAAAACTAGATAAGCTGGGGATTTCTTTCCTAGATCATAGCAGGCTGCAGAATGAGGCTTGTAAAATCACGATGGGCACAGATAAAGTGAATGGTTGAAGTTTTTACCCAGCGAGTCTAAATCTAAGGGCATAGATTTACATTGTGAGGGGAAAGATTCAAAGGGACATGTAGGATGATTTTTTTTCATATAGAGTTTGGTGAGTATGTGGAGAAAGCTGCCAGAAGTGACAGAGACAGGTACAATTACAACATTTCAAATTTATTTTGATGGGTACATGAATAATATAGCATTAGAAGGGAAAGTGTCCAAAGTAGGCAAGAAGGACAAGCTCAGTTGGGCCAAATGGCAAAAGAACAATTCTATGGCTCTCATCCGGCTAATTATCACACAGTCTACTTTCAATCAATCATCAAATAAATGATGGTTGGCTCTGTTGACATGGGCATTGCAGCCATCATTGATCAGTAACCTTCTAATATTCAGTTTGAATTTCACTAGATCACTCAGTTCTAGACCTTTTCACAACCACAGCCCAAACACAGAGGCTCTCACAGGTTGCACCCAGACTTGTATCACACAGAATTATCAGGTAAAAATATGTATACAAGGATATTGATCCCTGTCTGCTGCCAAGTGGCGACTTGCTAACAGTGAATTATAGATTTCAGTTTTAGGCATGTGAAAGCATGGAAATAATGAACTTGCTGTTCCACATATGGGATGATGCTGGAAAGATCTTGGTAGCTGCCTGATATTTTCCTGCTCATTCCAGACCATCAATAGAGAGAATTTCTGTTTGATTCCAGATTTTGATCATCCCGTTCAATTCTCATTTTGTGTTCATGATTCTCCCGCTTGGAACAATTCAGAAGACCACAATTTGTTTTGTCACCTATTCGGAAATGCAGTAAAAATGCTTCATTATGCATGCTATTCAGGCAATTCAAATCAATCAGCAGGTAGTTCAAAAATAACAAGAAGCCAATAGACAACAGTCAGGGGGAGTAGTGAACAGTCATCTAATAGGGCACAATTTTTAAAAAAGTGCCAGAATATTTTGCGGGGTAAAGCGAAAAAGTAGTTATAAAAGACAGATTCATCTTTTGACAGCATGAGATCCATTCAAGGGACTGAAAACAAAAGGAAAGAAATAGTTTTGAACCTGGATGCTCATGTTCTCAAGCCCTCGTATCTTCTGCCTGACAGTATGGGTGAGAAGAGATTATGACCAGGGTGGAATGACTCATTTGATATTTTAGTTGCTCTCCCGAGGCAGAAGAAGGCACAGACAAAAGCTGTTAGAGGGAAGGTTGCCTGAGCCTTTGCATCCTCTGCAGTTTCTTGCAGTCTTGTGCAGACCAGTGGGCATAAAAAACTTTGATGAATCCAGCCTGGATACTACTGTGTGTATATATATATATATATATATATATTTTTTTTTTTTTTAAAAGTTGGTAAGAGGCCTCAGGACATGCTGAATCCTCAAGCTTCCAAGAAAGTAGAAGCTCTGGAGCGTTTTCCGGTTGTAACATCAATGTGGTTATATCAGGACATTTCTGTGATACGTACTCTTAATAAACTGAATTTCTCTGATATCTCCACCTCAGAACAGTTGTTATATTTGTGCTTCTCTCAGTTTCCTGGTCAATAACCAGTTTCTCTGTTTTCATAAGTCTGTAAGTTCTCGTGACAGGTACTTCCGTTACCTTGAGTTTTGCTGCCAGACACAATTTTGTCTCAGTTTGCCCCAAGTCCTCCTAACTACCTCACTTTCCACCAGGATTCTTCTGAGCTCCAACATAAGTGAGGAATGCCGAATGGTACTGGACAGGTTAGACTGGCCATGTGTTGTTATAGGTTTTCTGATCTAAACTCCAATGTCTGAACATAATGGTGGCAAAGCTCAATTTAGCAGATGCCGTTGGTGGAGGCATCTTTTTCCAAAGTCAGCTGTGCCAGCAGATCTCAATTGCAATCACATGAAGTGTTAAAGGCTGCCTAAACCTTGAGCTGAAAAATCTTCAGAAACTTCCCAAATGTAGCCTGCCATTCTCTATATGGTATTGGACGGATGAAGGCATAGCAGCACTGTCTGTTTGACCTATTATTTTGCATCTTTCATTCCAGACTTCGTCTTGGATGCTTGGGCAGAGAACAAGTCAAAAGTCGATTGTAAATATCAGTGCTTTTCCCACATCATTACTTGAAATGCTTAAATCTTGCCTTTAAACTTTGAAGTCAATTGAAACAAAATTTCCAAAAGATCTAAAAGCTGTTTTTCTTTACCACATTACTCATAATTCAAGCAACATTAATAATGCCATTTCTTTGCAACTAATTGGCGTCAGCTAAAGGAATTAAAATATGGCACAGTGTTTGAGAGATTATTAACTGCCATCCAGGGCCATGGAGAGATTTTTAATGATAAGTCACTGCCCAAACAGAAGTACAGATATTGATTTAAATTAACATTCAGCCAGTGGGAACAGCCGATTCAATGTGCTCTCAAATAGAGGTTGTTTGGTTCTGATGGCAACCTTCAATTTCTTGTAAAGATATTAATCTGGAGTGGTTCCCGGTACTAATCTCCATGAATTGTTAAGATAAGTTGCAAGGTCAGTTAAAATATATTTGTGACACAAGTAGCATGGTCACAATTATATATAGCATAAATATTTATGATAGAATTTATTAAGAGTCTGTCTAAAAACAGGCTTCAATTTAATTTTCTCAGATAAACAATGAACAAATCACATGAGTATGAACCTTTTAAATAAGACCTTGCCTTGCTGCTCTATTCTTTTTAATGTATAAGAGGCAGTTGTTTCTCAATAAATAATAATAATTATCAAACACTGCAGATGTTGAAAAATTGAGAATAATAAATAGAACATCTTTGATTAGGCAGTAACTGTGTGAAGAGGAATTTGATTAATGTTTCTGGTTGTAGATCCTTTGCTAAATTTAGGATGGAAAGAAAACAATTAGTTTTCTAATTGTGGGTGGCACAGTTTGCACGATGCTGTAACAGCGTCAGTGATCGGAACGGTGGTTCGAATCCTGCGCTGTCTGTAAGGAGTTTGTACATTCTCCCCGTGTCTGTATGGGTTTTCCTCGGGGGCTCTGGTTTCCTCCCACCGTTCAAAATGTACTGGGGTTCTAAGTTACTGCCATTGGGTGTAATTGGGCAACACAGGCTCATGGTCCAAAATGCAAAGAATATGAGGATGAATGGGTAGGACAAAGAGACTACGTCAGATGGGGTAAAGCCATGGCTGCTGAAGAGTTAATGAGGGCAATTAGAGAAAGAGAGAAAATGAACAAAAGTTATGAAATGGGGGCAGTTAGAGAGTGAGTGCATAAATAAAAGGGTGCAGGAGTAGAGAACTTGCCCAGTGGAGGCTGTCATCATGTAGATAACAAAAAGGGTCAGTTCTGATGCATAAAAAGAATTTAAGTAACTTGAATTGTTGAATTCTATATCAAGCCTTGAAAGTCGCAACATGCCCACAAAAGCTTGTTATTCCTCAAGCTTTTGCATTATCAGTGCAGCAGATCACAAGCAGATTGGTTAAAGGGGGAGCAGGATGGAGATTTCAAGTGACAAGCAACAGAGAGCCCTGAGTCGCTACTCTGGATTGAACAGGTTATCCTCAAAGTGGTCACTTAATCAGTGTTTGAATTCTCCATTGTAGAGGAAACCACCTTATGGATATTTTGGAAGGTGGAAGAGATAAAAAGGGCTGGTGTGTCATCTCCTGCAGTTTGATTGCAAAGTGCAATAGTTAGTGAAGTTGGAAGAACATAAAGGGAGGGGAAGATGTGGTGGAAACTGGTTGAACCAGCTTGAGTGATGGGTGATTCAATGAAATGACAGTGGACAGGAAGGTGAAGACTGAGGGACCTCTAGTATGATTTTGCTTGTAGGAGAGGGATGAGAGCAGAAGTGCAGGAAATAGAACATACTCGGATGCCTGAGCAAGACGTTCATTAAATGATAGCAATTTGTTTTCCAATCTTCACTTGTTGAATTTTTCAGTATCAAAATTTACTGTCATGAACAAGTCATGAAATTCGGTGTTTTGTGGCAGCGTCATAGTGCAAACATTCATATTATAACCATCTGACAACATTACTGTAAAAATGTAAGACCACAAAAAGTTAGGCAGTGTCTTTGGTTCATTGATTATTCAGGAATCTGATGGCAGCGGGGAAGAAGCTGTCCTTGTGCCATTGAATGTTCATGTTTAGGCACCTGTACCTTTTCCCCAATGGTAGCAGAGTGAAGAGGGCATGGCCTGGGTAATGGGGGCAGCTTTTTTAAGATACCACCTCATGTAGATATCCTCGATGGAGTGAAGTCTGGTACCTGCAATGATGCGGGTCGAGTTAACAACCCTCTGGAGTTTATTCTTGTCCTGAGAGTCGGCGCTTCCATCCCAGGCAGTAATGCAACCAGCCAGAATGCTCTCTACGGTACACCCGTCGAAGTTTACGAGAATCTTCAGTGACATACCGAATCTCCTCAGACAAATTTTGGCCGCTGGCAAGCCTTCTTTGTGATTGCATCAACATGGAGGCTCCAGGACAGATCCTCGAAGATGTTGACATCCAGGAATTTTCCCTACACTATCAAATTTAACTCTTGCATAATGGCATCAAGATTAGCCTGCTGGAAATATTTTCATAAAGTCTCTCTCATGACAAAAAAACACTAAAGCTATTATTAAAAGGTAAAGGGATTTACAAATAACTGTGCCATGATTTTGACCGAAACATTTTGTATTCCCAGATTTGACTATTTAAAAGAGAAAGTATCACGAGCTATTAGCTGCTACCATGTACTGCTATTATAGAAATTCTAATAGGGCAAACATTCTGAAAGATTTCACAGGAATATTGAAGTCAACTAAACCATTGCTCAATGAAAAGATATATTGAAGGTACTGAAGATATTGTACAATTATGGAGGCAGTTTTTAATGAGCATTTTAATGAAAGAAAGAAAAGTAGGAGTTTGGATAGGTTTAGGAGTGAATGTCAGAACTCCGCTTTGGGAGCTAGATCCTGGCTCCATTATTGGAACAACTAGATTCAGAAATGAAGAGAGGTTGATGTGGAAAAAATGTGAATATCTCAAAATGTTATGAAGCTGGAAGGGATTACAAGTTATGGACGGTTATCTTGGATGGATCTGAAAACAAGGACAAGAATTTTAAAATTGAAAGTTTGCCAAATTGGGAGCTCATGTGGGTCAATATGCATGAACTAGACTCGACGTGCTGGAGAAACTCAGAAGTCTGCAGACGCTGTGATTGTAGTAAAAACACACCGCAGTGCTAGAGGAAGTCACCCAGTTTTTTCAGCATCCGTAGAAGACAAAGATATATTGCCAATGTCTTGGGCCTGAGCCCTTCTTCAAAGAATAAGCAGAATGAGCCAGAAGCTGGAAATCTCAGCAAGTCTCAGAATTCAGACAATGCCGGCTGGAGGTGGAATCCAGACCAACAAATTGGATATGATAAGGGACGAGGTAATAATTTATCATGTTTGTGTGAAAGGAGACATAAGGGAGAGACAGAGTTGGGGGAAGGAAACAGGGGAAGAAATGAGGGGGTGGTTTAATGAAAGCCAGAGGAGTCGATAGTAATTCCATCCATTTGGAGGGTACCCAGTCAGAAACCTCCAGTTTGCAGGTGGTCTCAGCTGGCAGTGCATTAGACCATGGACAAACATGTCAGCAAGGGAACAGGATGGGGAATTTGAAATGGGTAGCCATTGGGAAATCCACACTTTTGTGATGGACAGAGCCAAGGTGTTAAGCAAAGCGAACTCCCAGCCTGCGTCCAGTCTCTCCAATGTAGAGGAGACTACTACATGTGCTGGTGTATGGGGGAAACATAGCCCATAATCTACAAGCTGGATTTAACAGAACTTTAGAGGAAGGGGGCCAGAATGAAGAAGGCTGATCAGAGATATTTTGGAATAAGTAGCTAAGGCAAGCGATAATGAATGATTGAATGAAGATTTCAGCCACAGATGAGCTGTGCTGGATGGAAAATTTTCAGATGTAGATATGTTTTAGAAAACACACTCTGGAAAATTGAATTATCAACAGGATTCACTTTCCAACCAGATGAGGGACAAACCATAGGTGCCGAACCATAGGCGTGAATTTACAATGGAGTTAGTCAATCATGGAAGCCTACGTGTTACCACTAAAATGCCACCTGATTATCCTGAATCTAGGTTAATTATATCTTGTGTATTTTCTTCATTTGTTCAAACTTCGAGTTTCTCCAGCCTCCCTGCAAAAGTCACTCAACCCTAAGACCAATTAGACATCCAGAGTTTAATAAAGGTGAGGTGGCACAGTTAGCCCATGTGGTTAGCGTGGTGCACCCAGGGTTCGAATCCGGTGCTTTGTATGGAGTTTGTACATTCTCCCCTTCCCTTGGTCCTTCAAAGCGGGGGTTGTAGTTAATTTGGTGTAATTGGAAACAAGGGCTCGTGGGCCTGGAAGGCCCTGTTACCGTGATATTAAGCCCAAATTTAAAATCTATATTTCTTGCTTTTGTACCCCCCACGATAAAGCCAACCACCCAATATTTCATTCTCGGAGTCTTCTCACTCTGTCCTGGCACCATCAACCCTGGCGTGAAAGCGGCGGCCTCATTCTACTCCAGCACTCAGTCTCTGCTGCTCCATCTCTGCCTTCGAACACTGCATGTAGTTTGGATACATTTGCTGAAAGGAAGCTGTGGCGTGTACTCCAGAAATGTTGTAACCTCCAGTAAGCTCTGCACTGACTCTGGTATCTTTCAAAGCTCATAAACCTTAAGTATGAACCCAAACCATTTCCTGCAAATATAGTTACTCGTCACCCAAAATGCAGCTCAAAATAACAAGCAATAAGGCTCACAGGTCCCATTATTTTCTCTTAAAAATCATGTTTGAGAAAACTATGCTGCTGTATTTCATGATTGTAGAAATAGGGTGTAAGGTACGCATGTGTGCACATGCATCTATATTGATGCTTTTGACACCAACACTCAGAAAATTAAAAAACTTGGAAATAATTTAAAAATGATCCTTCTTGTGGTTGCAATGTGCATGATCCAAGTGATTTCTAATCAGAAAATGTTCTGCCTAATACACAACACAACTTAAAATTAATTGGCTAAAATTTTGTTGATTTTTCAACTGTTTCACTGGATGGAATATTGTAGATAATAAATGGATTCTATCTTTGGTCAGGATTGTATAATGTTATCTCAATAATTTTGTTCAAATCAGTTTTCATCAGATGTGCCAGAAGATAGCTTACTTTCTTTTCCTGGAGAACATACCATGATGAAAAGTTTATAAATGAGAGGATTAAAGAGGACAGAAATTCAAGGAATTTAAGGAGGGGACTAGAGGGGTATGGACCGGGTGCTGGTCAGTGGGACTAGGAGGGTAGGGATTTGCTACGGCATGGACTAGTAGGGCCAAACTGGCCTGTTCTGTGCTGTAAGTGGTTATATGGTTAAAGAAATGTCCAGCAGATTTAGTTCATGGGATATCATAGTGGGATGTAGCAGGCAAAAAGTAGTTAAAATATGCTGAACATATTTGACTGTTACACATCTCCAGCTTAAAAATGAACTGACATCCCACAACGATGGATATGCAATAATGGTGAAATTTGAGTCATGACCATCCCATTTATGTTTTGAAAATGAAATTGTATGGTTTGCTTGACATCAGCAGAGAATTCCAATTTTCCAGGTTTCTTCACTGGAAAGGATTACGATTCTCTCTTCAAATGTCTGATAATTTTGAATATCGAAATCTTACTCTTAATAGTTCTACATTTCAAATGCCCGCTTGCTCTAAAAGAGAGCAATTGGCTTTTTTAAAAATAACTATTTTGTTTGAGAATGGAAACCCTGTGCAATTGGATTCTGCTCTGAACAGTGCAATGAATAGAATCATTTGCTGAGAGTGGACGAGTTTTGTTCTTAAATTTCACTCACGAGAAGGTAAATATCAGCTATGAAGCAAGTGTCAAGGTATTGAAATAAATTGTATTCTTTTACTCACTGTCTGCAGTTTATTAATAGTGCCAGTGGAATGTTTGTGTAACCAATGAAAACTGAATTGTATTTCCTGCAACAGTGCTAACATTTACAAAAGCTTGTGAAAGTGATTGACTCCATCTGCCCTCTCAGGTGGAGACCATATTTCTATCTGAAGCAGAAGGCAGCAGTGGGGTTGGGGATATGGTTGGATGGTTCTGTAATATTATGACTTGGTAAATTTTTTACCTCAGCAATTGACTTTGGCAATAATTACATTTTAAAAAGTCTCAACTCCTGCAGTCCCAGTGATACAATCTACTGCATGGGCAAAACAAAAATATTAAATTTTCTCAAACCATGCATCACCAAAAGCTAAAGAGCTGTTTACACCGACACAAAACATTTTTGCACTACGGTATGAAAATAGACTATTTTCTCTTCTGCTTATATCCATTATTTTTTTTTCTCTTTGTGATATTGTACTGAAATTATTGTAGTGTGCACACATAACTGGGAAGCTGCAGCAAGTAAGACTTTCTATGCATCATACTTATGTATATGACAATAAACTCATTCATCCACTTGACCTTCATTTACAACAGATATTGGGTCTGAAAGATGAAGAATATTCAGCACAACTAGATTTAGCAGTAAACCAATTTTTCCTCATTATTGACTTGGGTTATTTTGTTGCTTTGCAAAAAAAAAATTGCACAAATAAATCCAAGCCACATACACAAATTTTACTCCATATTAATATTATGAGTTAAATTCTGGCACTTAGATACAAGATTCAATTGGCATTTATGGATTAGTGGTAACAGATTATTGGGGATATTTTTTCATTTAAACCTTATATTCAGAGTTTCATCAGAAATAACAAAAACCATGCAAAACATGTGGAGGACAAATAGTGTGATTAAATAATTTCTTGGACACACTAGTTCTGCACTGAGGGTGAGAATTTGACAAGTTGCCTCCAAAATGTCATACTTAAAGCCTTTATTTTTTTTCCCCCAAATGGAAACTCAAGGCTGGGAAGTCATCAACAACCAATCTCTGCTGCTTGGGTTTGAAGACGGCCTTGCTGCAAGATGTCGATGTTGAACTAGGCCTAGATGACCACACAACAAAAGTGCGGCAAACCTTGTCAGTAAAGGGAACGAAGACAAAGCAAAAGTGCCTTGGAGGCACTCCTCCACATTTGCTAAAGTACTGAATAATAATGTATTTAACTTTGAGGTCATTTTCTTCAGTTGCAACACGGATGAATGACACAAGCTCAATGGACCGGCTTGTTTTCTTCTATCTGCCTTTTTCAAATGTTTGAAAGATTCGAAAGCAGCAGCTCAATGCATCAGGGATATCTCAAGATTTTCAGTAACATGTTGGCCCAGATTTTGCAGAAGTAATGACAGTGAAACTACTGGCATTTGTCATCATTACTGACAGTAACCTCACAATTTCTGTGCATGTAGAGTACAAAATGGAAATCCCAAAGTTACTGTCAGTAATTCAGTGCATCTCCACAGACTGTGGTGTTTGCAGCCTTCTCCATCATAATTAAAGGAAATCAGTTGAAATGATATGAATTTCAGCAATTTATGAAGCCGTCCTGCTCCAAACCTCTTGAAAATCTTATGCTTTTCTGCGTGAGCTTAAAGTGGTTCCTTAGTTGCATACTGCTGTTAAACAAACTACTGGCTTCTAAAATCTAATATTTAGTTGGTACCTGGTAATTTCCTTGAACAAGTGTTTCCAAATAAGAGATTTTATAATAGAATTTTAAAGATACTCTCTACGATATTTCAACGTCCACTTTTATCACCTTATGAGACTATAAAATTTGAGGTTCATGAAGTATTATACTTTAAATCTTGGTTTGTTGATCGTTGAATCTGTGTGGCTGCTAAGGCAATATTATGACATCAGAGGCAGCTTGATAATAACACAGGCAATTTGATGATCTCATAGGCAGCTTGTTGGACACCTGATAGGTGATTACAGGCATCAGAGCAGAGGAAGCTCTTCCTAGTGCGTTCAATTCCATCGATGTCATGAGCAATTGTACCCGCTTTACCACTACTTTCACTTTCAGATGAGTTCTGAACCAGCAGCATACTTTAATAGTCCACACACCATGTCTTCCATTGGTGCATCTGCTGTTCATCTGTCTTTTGACATTTACTTAAACTCTTCTTGCTGAGGGTTCCTGGCAATGATAAGTTTTGGTCCCATCCACACCCTTCAGCTTCAGTGAAAACCAATGAATGAAGTTAAGAGGTAGGACTATACCAGCAGACATTAGCACAAGTGAAATGGACCTATTTTAAAACCCCACGCTTTACGATGATTAATGTGAGTACTTGATTGTGGAGGAACCATGGAGTGATATGTTGAGAATTTTCACAGAAAATCTCTCAAGCAAATCACTGCTTGGGGACATGGCCCTTGGCCAAAGGTGACCAAGTAACTGCTCTGAACTCTATCCTAAATGCAGTTGGATTAATTGCCTACATTGTATATCATTTCACAGAATGCCTTTACAATTTAAAGAATCCAAGTTTCAGCACAGCAGGACACCATAGACTGTGGCAATTTCTTTGTTAGATTTAGAAGTAGAATTCATTTTAGCTTGATAAATGAACTGGTGTACATAGCAGCAAGTAACACCTAAGCAATTTCAGCTACTTTTATAGCAAAGCCAGATGAATAGCATTCTGGCAACAGATTCCACAGAAACTACAAGGACGGGCATTAACCTTGGAAGGCCTACTGGAGCATTTATGCACCATATCACTAAAATGACAAGCCAAGCATATTTTAAAGGTATTTAGAGAGTGCCATCAATCCAGAAGAGTCCATTGTAACCCATTCTTCATTAAAGTCTTTATAACACTTCTACATCAAATTCATTATATCATTTTTAGAAAGTACAATTTATGTTAGCAAGTGGAAATATATCTTGGTGCAGTTCAGAGGTGAAATTGTAATATTAAAACAGCTAAAAGCAGAATCAATTCAAAATAAAACTGCCTAATTTTATTTTTGTTCTGAAGGTGATTTACACAAAGGCTATTCTGCAAAACTCAACAGCTGATTAAGTCTATATTTATATTCTTTGTAAATAGTTGTCAAAAATGTATCCATCTGACACCATATGCAGTTTCTCAGCAAAGTAAAAAGCATCTAGATTTATGACAGTCTGTGACCCGAATTTTAAATGTGAAGATTTGAAACACAGCCGTACACGACAAGTTAGTTGCAGCATTATATTATATTAAAAATGTCAGTTTCACAATCAAAGAGAGTTATTTCTGTATTGCATGGTCATTTACCTGATAACGTGGCACAGATGCTTTATGCCATTTGTCATCTCACGTTTCGGTGTTGTCCAAGTTCTACTGAAGACTGGAATGGACAATTTTGTTATCATGTATTTTGCAAATGGATCTGAATCTTGTGCAAACATCTTCAAATCTTACAATGGATGGATGGGCAATCATTGATTAAAAAGCTGTAGATGTTTGACCTTTAACTATTCTTTTTTTTCTTTTTGAACCCCACTCTAAATTTATTAGTGGCATGTATGGTTTTTCAGACTACAATGCTGGGAAAATTGCAGAAAAAAAATAACATAATTACTGCCCATGTGGTCATTCACACTGGGCGCCTTTTTAGACTTCAAGTATCTGAGTGCAACAGTTCTGGTGGCTGGACATGCAGTAGAGAGGATGACCAACAACTAATTTTTCTGGTATGATTTATACTGCAGGCTTCCTCCAAAAAGTTGTAAGGATACTGCAGGATATATTGCAAGAATTAACTCAAAATTCCTGCAAATTCCTTTATAAACTGTCCGCGTAGCGGCAAAATTCCTTGATCGTGGCGTTACATGCCAGCAGTCTAAAAACCAAAATGTTTAATCTCACCTGTCAGATGGATAGGTTAGAAGCTCTGAAGAAGTACAGCGGTGTGTGGCTCTATTCCAAGTTAAATGGAGCATTAATGCATAAAACATGTTAAGATGCAGAGAAAAGGCGATGGAGATCTGGGAGGAAGTAGAATGTTGTGAGAAGTGATTAACGGGAGATAATGGAGGGTGAAAGAAGTAATGGATTAGTGGAAAATGAAAGATTGGGCTGGAGAATGTGTAAATATGAGAAGGAGAATAATTAACCAAAATTGCCAGTGGGGAAAAAAGTGTTGATTATCTAAAATAGTTGAACTTCGCGCTGAATCTGGAAGGCAGAAATCTGCCCGTACAGCAAATGTGTTGTAATGGACGAAAGAAAGAGACAAGTAGGACCCACTGTTTTGCTGGCTGCAAGATGACCTTAGCATGAATTTTCACTGAAGCATCTAATGGAAGTAATTAGTATCATAATGCACATTAAAGGGATCAGCCATCATGGTTGTATGCATGTTTGTTCTCTCAAAGTTGGGCATTGGTTCCATGATGGTCAGGCCAGACTCCTAGAAGTTTGCCCAATTGACTCCTTTGGTGCTTTGACCAATTGAGAAATTAATATCACACAATATACTTCACATAATAGGCATCAAGTATTATAAGTTTATATTGCATAATTAATTATAAAAATACTACACTTATAAATATTACCATAACTATAACTGATACTAGCTTTTCAATTCCAAATTAATATAATTGCTTACTCAGTTCAAGTGTCTTACTGCCAAAGTCTGCTCCAGTTACCAACTAGAGTTTCATGAGAACTCAGTAACATTGGAAATTTGCAATGGATTTAATTACTTTTGGAATCATTGTTTTAGGGTGTTCATTTTTGCCTCAGAAATGATATACACACACATATTGTAAAAATGAAAAACAATTTTGTAGATTATAATGACACCACAATGTATATTAAAAGTGACATTTATTATGTGCTGAAAGCATTTTAACATGCATGCATTGTGGGTTTGACAGCTCAGCCTATTGCCAAAGTGTTTCAGATTCAGAAATTTATTATATGTGATATGACAATCACCAATGTTTCAACATGCAGCAATTGAAGATGGGGTATTTCCCTGAGATTAATGGCCTCTTAATCAGAACTATGTTCCAGCACAGTTGTCACCTCACCCTTCCTGTGTTTTTTTCCCACACCTGATGATTCTGCAGGCTTCATTCTCAGAAGATATTTGAATGTGGAAAGATGGGCCTCTGAGACTCTTAAATCTCCTCCAGATTGTCAGCATTGTCAAGACAAAGTAGGTTTTAGCTGCCTCTTGTATTGACAGCCACAATAGCAATGGAAGTATTTGTAAGAGATTATAAAACTTATTTTTTGTCAACATTATACAAAATCTGTAAACGTTTATGTTTGCCCATTGGTAAGTGATGGTGCAGCCACCTGTTTGCCCATCTTTGAAATAATGGCAGCTAACGCACGGAAAATCCTCCTTCACCACCATCAAGTGATGGGTCATTTTGAACCATTTCACAAAATACCTCTGAACTGTTACTATGGCCCATTAATTGACTTAAATTGTGTTTGCTGAGTCTCTGTCCTTTTCTTGCTTCTCTAAATTCTGTGCAAGTTGCAAACAAGGCATAAAGTTTCAAATGGTCTCATGTTTGCGGCTCCCTTTCATATCATAAAATCTGTTGAACATTTGATCCTAAATCTTTGCAGTAGTTGACCTTGAAATGACTTGGTTAGTGATGTATTGTGCTGTTAGGCTCATCGCTCAAAGGTTGCTGATGTGTACCAATAAACACAAGAATGCAAGGAAATAGGACATCAGGCCCTTGATTTAATGTGATCACGGCTGGTCTATGCTAGCCTCAAGTCATCTATTTGTGCCATTTCTCCTTACTTTTTTCTTTCTCGATCTATCCAATATTTATCCACCTCCACTTTAAATACCTCCAATGATTCTGCTTTCGTCATCCGCTGGGGCAGAGTATTTCAGATTTATTGCCAGAGTACATATGTGACATCACATTCAACTCTGAGATTCTTTTTCTGTGCATGAGGCAGATGGATAGTGTAAAAACCCTACACAGTGCAAGCATGTGAACAAATAAAGAATAAATGGGTGGAATGGTTAGCGCAATGCCTCTATAGCGCCAGCTATCGGGACCGAAGATCGAATCCCATGCTAGCTGCATGGACTTTGTACGTTCTCCTCGTATATGTGTGGGTTTCCCTGGGGGGGGGGGGGGGTTCAGTTTCATCCCACAGTTTGAAACATACCTGACTGAGTTTATTGTTGAGGAGTCTGATGGTGGAGGGGTAGCAGCCATTCCTGAACCTGGTGTTGTGAGTCTTGTGGCAACTATTCCTCTTTCCTGATGGCAGCAGTGAGAACTGAGTGTATGCGGGGTGGTGTGGATCCTTGATAATTGCTGCTGCTCTCCAACGGCAGAGTTCCCTGTAGATGTTTTTGATAGTGGGGAGGGTTTTGCTTGTGATGTCCTGGGCTACCTTTTGGAGGGCTTTGCACTCAGGGTATTGGTGACTCCTTACCAGACCATGATGCAGCCAGTCAGCGCACTTTCCACTAAATGTCTGTAGAAATTGGGCAGGGTATCCTGTTTCATACCAAACTTCCGCAAAGTCCTGAGGAAGTAGAGGTGACTTCCTCTGTGAGGAGAGACCTCTCTGCACCTCACTTTTAAGTGAGCTTTATCTTGCAGTTAATTCTCCTTGTTTAAGGCTCTCCCACAAATGGAAATATCCAACATCCACCCTGTTCATCTCCCTTGTGATCCTATATGTTTGAGTGAGGTTAACTGGCATTCCTCTGAACTCCAAGGAGTAAAGACCCAAACTAAGCACGCTGGAAAAATGAAGCAACACCCAAAGTCCCCTTTCACTGCCTGCAATATTATTATATCTTACTTAAGAGGGAGAAACAGTATGGAGAATTCCAGGTGATCCCTGTACAATTGGATCAAAACCTCACGATTTGCCTTTTTCACCACTTGTTGAATTGGCCTGAAAGTTTTTTTTTGTGATTGATACACAAGAATATTTAGATCCCACTGTACTTCACTTACTGTCAGTCCCTTCATTTCAGCAATAACCATCTTACCAATGTGCATGGCTTCAAATGTTCCTACGTTCTATAAAACCATAAAACAGTACAGCACAGACCCAGGCCCTTATCTAGTCTGTGCAGAAATTGACCAGCATCCAGGGCAATAGCCCTTCATACCCCTTCCATCCACATATCTATCCAAATTTGTATTAAATGTCAAAACGGAGCCCACATGCACCACTTCAGCTGGCAGCTCATTCCACACTCTCACCACACTCTGCGTGAAGAAGTTCCCCCTAATGTTCCTTTGTTTAAACATTTGCCCTTTCACGCTTACCCCATATCCTCTCACATAACCTTGGCGGGGAAAAAAAAAAATCTGCTTGCATTTATCTATACCTCTCATAGTCTTGTGAAGCTCTATCAAATCTCCCCTCGTTCTTCTGCAGTCCTGGGAATAAAGTCTTCATCTGTCCTGACTTTTAATAAAGGTTTGGAATGAAGTCCTAACCTTTTCCTGTAACTTATTTCCTCAAGTCTTGGCAACATCCTTGTAAACCCTCGCTGCATTCTTTCTATCTTATTGATACCTTTTGTGTAGTCAGGTGACCAAAACTGAACATAATACTAACTCCATTCACCAATCTTCTGTCAATTCACTCCATCTATCTAGCACCTGTTGCAGAATAAAATGCTGAAAACTTTATTCTGCTTTGTTGTTACAGGTCCTCGAGATGCACTGAGTGGGCTGAAGTAGTTCTTTTTATTTCATATTCATATAGCTCTCAGGAGGATGAGACCAAAAGGCATTATTCAGAATGCATGGAATGCGCAAGGAGAAATTCAAGCATACCCACAATTATGAATGAGATTCTGTGTTTTCTTCCACATAAAAAAAAATTAATCACCCTTCGTCATGAAAAGAACCAACCACATCACCAAATTACTTTGGTTAAAAATATTCCCTTAGTTAAAGCACTTCTTTTTGGGGCGATGTGGTTGGCGTAGCAGTTAGTGCAATGCATTTACTGCACCAGCGATTGGGACTGAGGTTTGAATCCCATGCTGTAAGGAGTTCGTATGTTCTCCCCGCATCTACGTGGGTTTCCCCCAGGGCTCCGGTTTCCTCTCACTATTCAAAATGTACCGGGATGTGTAGGTTAATTGGGTGTAAATTGGATGGCATGGCTTTGTGGGGTGAAATGGCCTGTAACGGTCTAAATATTAAAAATTTTAAATTCAAAGCATGAAGGAGAGAAAAATCAGAAAGCAGGATTTTCCAACTCTTATTAAGAATCAAAAATCTTTAGGAAACAATGCTATTTTTGAATGAGAATTTGAAGATATTGTGAAAGCAAGCCAATGAAGGTTGAATTATATCAAACTAACCAATGAAGAGGACACCTGGCCCAGTTTGTCTTGCCCAATATATTCATCAACAGCAGTGGTTTTCAAACTTTTTCTTTCCACTCACATGCCACTTTAAGTAATCTCTATGCCATCGGTGCTGTGTGATTGGTAAGCGATTGCTTAAGGTGGCATGTGAGTGGGAAGGGAAGGTTGAGAATCATTGCTCTTGACCCAATTGTACCTGAAATATTTTGCTTGAGAAAAATTGTCATTGGCCCATTTCCTTTGGAGTTAAGAAACCGTGCACAGAAGACCACAGCACCAGTGGTGAAGACGGCAACGGTGTGGTTGAGGGAGGTAGGGGAGCATCTGCAGGACTGCTTTCAATCAGTGGATTGGAACATATTCACAAACTCATCGACAGATTTGAATAAATATCCAACAAGTGTCACCGACTTCATCATGAACTGCATGGATGAGTGTGTGCCCACGTGCAAATCTAGGCTGTTCCCCAACTAAATGCCCTGCTGAGAGTGAGAACAAGGGCATTTAAGGACAGAGATCGAGATTTTTACAAGAGGTCCAGGTATGACATGTGGAAGGCCATCACCAACGCAAAGTGGCAATTCCAGAAGAAGCTAGAGACAGAGACACACCAGCTATGGCAGGGAGTGCAGGCCATTACAGCCTACAAAGCAAGGGCGAACACTATAGATGGGTGTGATGCTTCATAACCAGATGAGCTGAACACATTCTGTGCCTGCTTTGAGAAGAACCAAACAATGCCTATGAGAATCCCTAAAAATGCTGAGGACCCTGTGATTTCTGTCTCAGAACATCATTCATGAAGGCGTACCTGGCAGGGAACTGAAAATGTGCACCAACCAACTAGCTGGAGTGATCACAGATATTTTCTACCTCTCATTGCTGCAATCAGAGGTTCCCACCTGCTTCAAAAGGGCATCAATCATCCCAATACCAAAAAAAGAATAATGTGGGCTGCCTCAACAACTTCCACCCAGTAGCATTAACTTCTACTGTGATGAAATGCTATGAGAGGCTGGTCATGGCCAGAGTAATCACATAGGTAAGATTTGGTCCCACTGCAATTCGCTTATCGTCACAATCGCTCCACGGCAGATGCAATATCACTGGCTCTCCACTCAGCTCTGGATCACCTTGAAAACAGCAATTCAAACATACAGCTGCTCTTCAACAACTACAGTATGGACTCCAATACCATTATTCCCACAGTACAGTCAAGAAACTACAAACTCTCGACCTCTGTACCCCCACTGCAACTGAATCCTTGATTTTCTCATCGGAAGACCAGTCAGTATGAAATGGAAACATCTCACTGATTATCAACACAGGTTTACCCCAAGGATGCGAGCTTAATTCACTGCTATTCATTATACACCCATGACGGTGTGGCCAGGCACAATTCCAATGTCATCTACAAGTTTGCCGATGACACCACGGTTGTCAGCAGAATCACAAATGGCAATGAGGAAGCATACAGGAGGGAAATAGATCAGCTCGTTGAATGGTGTAAAGACAACTACGTCACCAAAACCAATAAGATGATTGTGGATTTTAGGAGAGAGCTCAGTAGTGGAGAGGGTCAACATCTTCAAATTTCTGAGCGTCCACATCTCCAAGGATCTGACCTGGAACCTCCACATTGATGTAATCACATAGAAGGCTCACCAGTGGCTATATTTTGTGAGGTCTCTGAGGAGGTTTTGCATATCACTGAAGGCTCATGGTGTACCATGGAGTGCATTCTGGCTGGTTGCAACACTGCCTGGTATGGAGGTGCCAACTCTCAGGACAAGAATAAGCTCCAGAGACTTGTTAACTTGGCCTGTGACATCACAGGCATCAGACTTCACTCTAGCGAGGACATCCACATGAGGCGGTGTCTTAAAAAAGCAGCCTCTATCCTCAAAGACCCCCCCCCATTACCCAAGCAATTACCCATCGCTCTGCTACCATCCGGAAAAAGGTACAGGAGCCTAAAGATGAGCTCTCAGTGGAACAAGGACAGAGTCTTCCCCTCTGTCATCAGATTCCTGAACAATCAATGAACCAAAGACACGGCCTTTCTTTTTGCGCACTCTTATTATAATATCGTAAGATGGTTTATAATATACGCCATGTTGCTGCTGCAAAGACCAGATTTCATGACTTGTCAATGCCAATAAGTCCTGATTCTGATCCTGAATCTGTAACCTGCTGATGTTTGCTGCAATTAAAGTGGATGAGCCAGACTTTGAAAAAAGGTATCACCGGGTAAGTCTCACATGAACAGTTTGTTGATTGTTCCACATTAAAATTGAGGCTATTAGATGTCGTCAACTAATTTTTTGTGGCTACCAATAAAGGGTAAGACATTTTTGTACTATTGGATATGATTGTAATTGTATTCAATCCTGGTGTTCACAATTATAAGAATGATTAGGGAATTCACACAATGAGTATATTGACTATGGCTTACGAATTGATATCTTGGCAAAATAATTAACATTTCTAAAACAGCTAAACTTCTGAGCACTGAGTGTGTGACCAGACAAGTTTTTAGAACTATGTCATCTCTGTTGCTCTTAACTTAATAAAACAAATTTCCAAAAAAACTAATAGACTCTGCTTGATACAGTATATATCTTGTATTTGTAAGAAATAAGGCGTGCATACAAAATAGATGCCATCATGCAAGGAATCTTCACATATTTGGGTACCAGGACGTTCATCCATCATTCTTGATAAACAATTTTACCAGAGATGAAATACAAAGTTAGGCTACAATCGGATCATCAACCATCTCGTTCAATGTTGAACAGTGTTGAGGCGCTGAATGGCCCAAGACTGATTCTGATTTCTATGTGCATATTTTGTTAAATAGGTCTCAATCTCTCGATGTCTTTGCTGGGACACTACAATTTGTTATTCATGAAAGAAGAGACAGCAAAACTTAAAAAGCAATATATTCTGATATTTTAAAGCCTATATGGAGGCATTGACATACTACAGAGCAGTTTCCTGAACAGTTACATATATGTGTTTTAAACTAAAATACTGTATAATTGCAACTTTTTAAAGCTTTAACTTACCCAGCAACTGGATCCTGGACTTCCTAATGGAAAGACCACAGTCTGTTCAGGTTGGCAGCAGGACGTCAAGCACCTTCACGTGGAACACTGCGTACTTTTCACTGAATGGCAATGAGATTACAGAATAGCATTGAAATCTAAAAGAGGAAAACAGGTTTGATTATCTTTTAATATGAAACCAAAAACCAAAAAAGCTGCTGTGCCATTTACTCAAATGTGATCTTTTGTTTGTACACTGGAAATATAAATAAAGCAACATTTACACAAGATATAGTACATTCTCTGTCAGAAGGTATTTATCTTTCAGTGCCTTATTACCTTATTCTAACCCATCAACCATTGCAGTGGTTGCTTTAATAAACTTGAACAACATTTCTTTGTAATTAGTGGTGTAATTTAATGTCACATTAAGCCATTATACATTCACAGGCACAATAGTTATGTACCTTTTTAGGGTTTGTCATGTATGCGTTTGATGTTGATGAAGATTTAGGTTAATTTCAAAAGATCTTTCATTTACCACTGAATTTTGTCACGAATCACATCTAGAGAGATTAATTGTGATCAATTTTGCATCATCTGTCTATGGTTTCATTTAAAAAAATCTGAGAAGGATAAATTACAGCATAAAGTAAAAGAATGCCAGACTGGTTAAATTGATTGATTTGCAGTGAAGAGGAGGTTAATCTTAAAAAAAAGTCAAATACATGAAGAAAGTCAACTTCACATCATGAGAATACTTATGAGAATAGACCAGAACCTTGCAAAGGATATTTACTTCTTTGAGGGACATTATGTCCCCCCCCCCCCCCCCCCCACCCCGTCACATTCACTTTACACAATGTAGTAAATACTTGCTTTAAATCTGAAAAGCAAATGTATACAGATTTAGAAGTGGAGAGAGAGAAAAAAATGTAATAATGAACCTAGTCAACATATGAAAATTCCCAATTGGGCATCCCAATTTATAGGCATCAATTGTATACAAAATTTAATTTGGAATATTTAATTAATTATTCTTCCTCTCAGCTGAATAAATTTAGCATCTATATAAAACGTAAAAATAAAAGGCATAGCTTTGACTTCAGGGGAAAAGCTATTCAAGGAGTAACCTACTTTACATACGTAAATGAGATCTAATTGTCCTAGTTTGCTTCTTATGTTATCCCTGTTAACATAATGTACCACCTAGTTCCAAAAGGTAAGGGAGATATTTGTTGAGATACTAATCCTAATATTTATATCAATGTTACTAATGGTATGCTTTTCTCATGTTAGCCAGTCAAGTAACAGAATCTATCAGAACATCTCTTTTAGCTGAATATTTAGTTTTGCAATTTATTTCAAAATGTGTTTTTTTTTTGAGTGGATATACATTTTTGGAGTACTTATTGAAAAGGGCAGCGTGGCATTTAGCGCAACGCCTTTACAGCACCAGAGATGAGCACCAGGGTTCGAATCCAGCTCTGTCTGTAAAGAGTTCGTACATTTTCCCTGTGTCTGCGTGGGCTTTTCCCTGGGGCTCTGGTTTCCCCCCCGCCCCCACTGTTCCAAATGCACTGGGGGTGTTGGTTAATTGGGTGTAAAGTGGGCGGTACGTACTCCTGGGGCAAAATGTCCTTTTACCGTGCTGTATGCCTAAATTTAAATTAAAAATGCCATAAATTTTCTACTTAAGAAATTTAACTTTCAGGCAATTTGTGATACCAAAAATACATTCTTAATTTTAGCATACATTTCTAATTTAATTTCATGGATCGGTATTGCCACATTCTTTTTCGATAGGTTATAAGGGATTACTATATGTTCTACTTCAGACCATGTTTAGCATCTTTATATGCAATCCCTTGATAGTCTGCTCATTGCACTCACTCCATTAGCCAGAAATTCATCCTCCTTGGACTTCTGTTTCCTTTCTGTATTTCCATGATCAGTCACTATTTCACTCGGTCGTCCTTTATAAAAACTGTGCAAATCTTTGCCTCATCATTTTTACATCTCCCATAATGTGGAGAAATTGCTCCGTTGACATCAGCAGAACAACTCATTGAGGTATTTGATCTCTGCTATGCAGGTCTTCAGCATCCCTAATTGCTCCATGACTACCAATTAAAACAGAGAAAAGATCCAAGATCTAAAGTTTTCTGAAGAGTTTGAGGAGATTTGGTATGTCACCAATGACTCTTGGAAATTTTTACAGGTTGCATCACTGTTTGGTAGGAGTGGTGCCAATGCACAAGGCAGAAAAAAAGACTACAGAATTATTAACTCAGATAGCGACATTACAGGCCCCAGTCTTCACTCCCTCAAGGACATCTACAAAAGGCAGTGTCTTAAGAAAGCAGTCTCTATCCTCAATGACCCCCACCAGCCAGACATTCATTGCTACCACCAGGAAGGAGGTACAGGACCCTGAAGACAAACACTCAGTGGCACAAAAACAGTCTCTTCCCCTCTGCCACCAGATTTCTGAATGGACAATGACCCACTTCGCTTTCTCTTCTTTTTGCAACGATTTATTTATTTCTAAATGTAATTTATAGGTTTAATATTTGCACTTGCATTGAATATTAACACTTTTAATGCTGCCACAAAATAATGATTTTTTTTGTGACACGTTCATGACATTCTGTTTCTCCTTTCTTATGGATTTTATTTTGAAATACAAGTTTCAGTAATTGTAATCATGAAACTACCAGATTTTCATTTTGAAAAATGTATCTGGTTTTGCGAATGCCTTCAGGAAGATGACTTTACATCTTTGGCTTTTCACATAATTCTTGACCATGAGAGTAGTAAACACTCAGCACAGGGTTAATTGGATGGATAATAAATGGTAGTATTACCAATGACATGTGTTGAGTAAATGAAACAAAATGTATGTCTATTATTATTGAAGGAATGTTGAGCTATGAGCATAGTCTTCCATCTATGTTTCTTAATTTGATTATTGGAATATAAAATATGTAGGTTTAAGAGATGTAATTCTGGTTCACATTTCAGAAACTAATTGGTTAAAGGTTTGAATCAATCTGCTGGAAAATCATTTCAAGAGGAAGGGAAGGATAGAACTAAAAGTTTTTAGCTTTTAATTAGCCTATCATGCTCTCAAATTCAGGAATATAATTATTTTTGAGCATAATAAATTCTATTAGATTTATTATGAGCACTAATGAGTGTGAATGCTAGCTTTCCTCAATGCAGAAAAAATATTGGAACTTCAAAAGTAATTTGATTTGTTATTCATGAACAATAATTAATTGACATAATTGCAACATTTCCCAAAAGTACAATGCTACAACAATTCATCTAACTTATGCTGATTTTCTTTGATTCAGGAATGTAAAGCTAGCAGATGGAAGCTTAAGAACTCTATAAAACAATTCATTATAAGAGTTAAGAAAACATTGCATTGCTATTATAAACTGAGCCTTGCTTATAATGACCTAGAATTTCCTGAGAGTGATTCAGTGTCTGCATTAGCACATGTGTTCCACATTCCAGCATTTTCCTTTGATAGATTTGCAAAACCAACCTGCAGGTTGATTATAAAACCTCTCCCAATAACCTCTGGATGTATTACTTTGCTAATGTTAATTTAGATGAACAAAGAGTCATCATTTTTCTCAGACTGCAACATATATATTTACAATAAACTTCCATTTCGCTCCTGTTTGTCCAAACTTCTAATGTGATGTTATCAAGAACAAATTTGGGGTGAGAGAGACACACACACCTCTTCAATTTTAGTAGCATATTTCCTTAAATTTTGCAAATGCTTTGTAGTTCAAATATTAGTACTTTCTCCAGCATTTTTATATCCTTTTGAAAGTATTTTCATCAATTTTAATAAACAATTTATACAAACAAAAAGGGGACAATTCAATAAGTTGATATGGATAGTTACACAAATTAAATAAGACATTCTGTTTAACAATAGTGTACATAAATTGTAAATCATATCATGGTTCATATTCTAAATAGTATCTACCTTTTTTAGAAAAAAGCTCTTATAATTCAAAAAAAGTAGAAAATAGTAGAGGAGAAAAACTCAAATCCTGTACCTAACCATTTTGTATTAAAAGAAAGAGGAAAGTGGAAAAAAAGTAAATAAAATGAACATGGAAAAGATACAAGTCTTATTTATGAATTATTAATTGAATAACAAATCTTTTCCATATTCAAACAGGACATGAGCTCATGCAACCACTGATCATGAGGAGGCGGGGCAGCATCTTTCCATTTCAGTAAAATCGCTCGCCTTACCAAAAAGAGAGGCAAAAGAGATAGCGCGACTCTGAACCAGAGATAAAAAAGAATCATTCCCTCCTATTGGATCAAAGAGGGTCACCAAGGAGTTTAGTGTTAAATCTAGTTTAAAGATTTTGGATAGAGTATGGAAAACCTTTCTCCAGTATTGTTATATACTAGGACCAGTCCAAAACATAAATTAATGATGCTTCTCCGCTCTTACACCTGTCACACCAGGGAGTCCTATCGGAATAAAAGCGAGACAATTCAGCAAATTTTAAAAAAACAAATCATCTTTATATTCCACACCACCTTCCGTTTAATTTGCAGAATTTCACTAGAATGGATAAACTTTGAAAAACCTGCGAAGATTAATTGGTGGCAAAAGGAAGTGAAAAATGGAGGAGGTTAAAATTGAAAATGTACCATTTTGCGAGGGAGGGGGGAAGAAAAAAAAGTGGATGAATGATTTAAAGCAAATTAATTGTAAGCTGGCTACATTTTCCTCTGATCATAGATTGCTGTCAAAGTAAAATCTACTAAATAACACTAAGCAATGGTAATAATTTCAAAATGTGGAATAACAGTTCATTGCTGAGTTTTGGATCAAAATAATTTGACCTAGCACAAAAGAAATGGGGCATATTAACTGACTCATCAGGTCATTGCATTATGGAAGGAATCCATTTCATCTTTGCAGCACGATACAAGAGCAATCCAGCCAAGTCAACTCAATGATGTTGTTTATTGTTTTATCCATATCAATCATACAGTGCATATATGGACCAAAATTCTTACTTGCTGCAGTTAAACAGGTACCCCATGAAAAATAACTACATTAATATACAACTTACCATTCTTCCCCCATACAATTTTTCTTTCAGATATTATTCAACTCCTTTTTGAATGCTTCAATTGAACCTACACAGTGTATTTCAGACTCTGACCACTCAGTGTTCACCAGGTCGATCCCAGGGATGAAGGGGTTGATGAACAAGGAGGGACTAAATCATCTGGGGTTATACTCACTCGAATTCAGAAGAATGAGAGATCTTATAGAAACATATAAAATTATGTAAGGTATAGATAAGATAGAGGCAGGACAATTGTTTTCACTTGTTGGTGAGACCAGAACTAGGGGACACAGCCTCAAGATTCAGGGGAGTAGATTTAAGACCGAGATGAGGAAAAACTGTTTTTCCCAGAGAGTCGTGAATCTATGGAATTCTCTACCCAGGGAAGTGGTGGAGGCTACTTCATTAAACATATTTAAGGTTCAGTTACATAGATTTTTACATTAAAAAACAGAATTAAGGGATACGGGGAAAAGGCAGGTAGGTGGAGTTGAGTCAGTGATCAGATCAACCATGATCTTATTGAATGGTGGAACAGGTTTGATGGGCTGAATGGCCTCCTCCTATTTCTTATGCCATTTTTGTTCTTTTGCCATTCATCTTTGTTCTATGGCCACTCCTCCTCCAATGGGAACAATTCACATCTACCTACCTTTCATGAGTCAGTCATTCCAAATGGGGGACACAACACATTTAGTGGGGTGGGGGGGGGGAATGGACTGAAATCATAAAACATATTTTATGTTTTTTGATGTAGTCAGTGAGAGAGAACTGTGGAAGAAACCAATTAAATGCAACTGCTTCACAGAGAAGGGGGCCAAGAAACTTTGAGCAGAGTTTTAAGGGACCCATAGCCACAAAATGGTTGAGAATGATTGATGGAAAGCTTTCATAATATAAATTCCTTCCACAGATCTCCTTGTAGCAGCCTCTGTTCCAATAAACTTAACTAGTCTATTCACTGATTCACATCCCTCATTATTGGAAACATATTGGTAAATCTCTTGTGTTCAATGCAAAAGACGTTGATGCTTTTCTAAATTGTGGTGTCCAGAAGTCCAATTGTAATTAAATTATTGTTTATAAATATAATGATGACATTCTGGCCCTTGTACTCTGGCTCTATTTTTTAAACACAGAATCCAGGATGCTTTTTTTAAACTATTTTCTCAATCAGCCTACTAATTTAAATGAATAATATATGCACATCCTCTGTCCTTGAATCCAGTTTAGAATTGTGCCTTTTCATTTAAAATTATGGAGACATTGGGACTCAAGCCTAGGACGCTGCTTATAGACCCTCTGTCCCCTGACATGGCTGAAGAGTTCACGTTCTGGCTAGACTGCTTCCAGGTCTACCTGAACACAACCCGAGACATCTTCCACACCGATGAACTCAGGAGGCCCGAACTTGTTTCGAGGGTAGGAATGAAAGGGTCTGCAATTATCAGGGACTACACTACATATAACACAGCCATCGAGGCTTTGAAGACTAGGTACCTGAAGTCACAAAACTAGGTCCTAGTGAGGCATCGACTCGCTCTACATCGCCACTGGCCCGGAGTGACCATCGAAAATTATCTGCCGGATCTGTGGATACTTACCAAGAAATGCAGGTACGATGCAGCTATGGCCCATGTTTGTGAGGAAGAACAGATCTGGGACACTCTAGTCAAGGTACATGAGGCAGTGACTACTCGAGTCAGGAAAGAAGGAACTGGCTAGCCACGTTGAACTGGCCATATCGTTGAACATACCAAGCTCAAGAAAGAACCTCAGTCAGCGAGTTCACTCACCCAGGTGACCCCTTCCAAGGGCTGGCTGCTACCCCTGCCCTAATGGCCGCCACTTCCCGTGCTAGGGAGCGCTCCATTGCTAGGAAGTGCTTTTTCTGTGGCAAGGGCCAGCATCTCCGATCTTGTTGCCCGGCTAAAGACTCAGTATGTTCCAACTGTGGTAAGAAAGGAAATTGGGTGAGGATTTGCCCTGCGTGGGGAAGCCCAGGGAAGTCCACAGCCTGCGCCACTCCAGGATCCGATTCTAGCCCCAAAGCTGTCTGCCCTGAATTCACCCAAACCCACTTGCAATGGGTGGCTGTGGCAGTAAGGAAATGGCATGAAAAGTCTTGGTGTCCATCTTGCCTTGACCCAAATTCAAACGGTGCCATCATCGTGAGAGGAGGAAGGGGGGTGGCTATCTTGCCGCGTCACTCTATCCTTCCAATGATCAGATATTCCTTGCATCTTATTTGCATTTTATGCATATTAAACAGCATTGTATTGCACATCTGTCATTTGAAGGGGGGAATTCTGTTCATCTGTATGTACTTGATGAATTGTGTGTTCCAGTGTTGTTGGGTTTGGACTTCCTGTGTCACCTTAAAAATGTGACCTTGGAGTATTCTGGTCCCCTCACCTGTAATGGTGAGGGCCCCCAAAATCAGAACCCACATGCAGCTTTCCACACTGAATATCGACATCCTCCCCCCCTCCCCCCACCCCTCACCTCACCTCTCTTCCTGAATCGGTCCTCTGATTGCAAACCTATTACCACCAAGAGCAGGAGATACAGTGCAGCAGACCGAGATTTCATGAAGTCTGCGACACAACGTCTGCTCGATGAAAGTATCATCAAACCCAGCACCAACCTGTGGTAAAAGGGGAAAAACAAGTCCAGGCTAGTAATTGACTATAGCCAAACTATTAAATCGGTACACACTCCTGGACGCATATCCCCTCCCTTGAATTTCGGACATGGTGAATGATATTGCGCAGTATTGGGTCTATTCGACCATTGACCTGAAAGCTGCTTGTTATCAGCTGCCAATCCATTGCGAGGACCATCCATATTGGGCATTTAAGGCTAACGGTCGTCTCTATCAATTCTGGTATTACTAACGGGGTTTCTATCTTCCAGAGGCAGATGGACAGAATAGTAGATGAGTATGGGTTGAAGGCTATCTTCCCCCTACCTCGATAATGTCACCATCTGTGGCCATACCTTGGAAGAACATGACATCAACCTCTGGAGCGTTCTCCATGCAGCAAAAGCTCTGAATCTCATAAATCTAGCAAGAGCTTGTTCAGGACTAAACGTCTGGCTATCCTGGGCTATGTGGTGGAGAATGGCATAATTGGCCCCGATTCCGATAGGATGTGCCCTCTGTTAGAGCTCCCCATCCCAGGACCACAAAGGCTTTGAGGAGATGCCTGGGGTTTTTCTCATATTACGCCCAGTGGATCCCTCAATACACTGATAAGGTTCACCCTCTCTTAAAAGCTACTACTTTCCCCCTCTTGGCTGAAGCCCAAACGACTTTTCACTATCTCCAGAACCACATTGCAAAAGCCGCCATGCATGCAGTGGATGAAAATGTACCTTTCCATGTGGAAAGTGACGCTTCAGACGTAGCCATGGCTGCTACCCTCAACCAGGCGGGCAGGCCTGTTGCATTGTTTTCATCTCGGTAATTATGTCCATGAGCTCTGGAATCCCTTTGAAGAAATGGAGGCTCAAACCATTGTACAATCCGTAAGGCACTGGAGACACTACCTGGCTGGTAGGGAATTTACCTTCCTCACTGTCCAGCACTCTGTGGCATTCATGTTTAATAATGTCAAGAGGGGCAAAATCAAAAATGATAAGACTGCCAGGTGGAGAATCGAGCCCTCCACCTACAATTATGACATTGCCTATTGGCCAGGAGCCCTTAATGACCCTCTAGATGCCTTATCTAGAGGAAACTGTGCCTCTGCACACACCGGTCAACTGCGGTCTCTTCCATCCAGGAGTTACCCGTATGGCTCATTTTGTCAAGGCGCTCAATCTGCCCTACTCCATGGAAGACATCAGGGAAATAACCAGGTCTGTGCAGAGTTCAAGCTGCACTTCTACTGCCTCGCAAAGGCGTACCTGATCAAGTCATCCAGGCCCTTCGAATGACTCAGTGTCGAATGGCTCCACGAACGGGAACACTTTCTTCCTCTCTATCATTGATGAGTACTCCCGCTTCCTGTTCACCATCCCATGTCCAGACACGTCCACTTCATCAGTCATGAAAGCTCTAAATTCTATTTTCGCCCTGTTCGAGTATCCCAACTATATTCATAGTGGCTGGGTTTCATCCTTTGAGTGATGAGCTACATCAGTACCTGTTGGCAAGGGGCATTGTATCCAGCAGGATTACAAACTACATCCCCTGGGGGAACGGGCATGTTGAAAAAGAAAATGCCATGGTCTGGAAGAGGGTTAAACTGGCCCTGAAGTCAAGAGGCCTTTCAGACTCACGCTAGCAGGAAGTCCTTTCTATGGTGCTCCATTCCATCCGGTCGCTACTGTGTACCGTAACCAATGCTACACCTCACAAGCTCCTATTCAATTTGGAAAGGTCAGCCTTGGGAACTACACTCCCAACCTGGCTCATCACTCCTGGTCCAGTCCTTCTCAGGAAGCCCATGAGTAGAAGCAAGACTAACCCTCTTATGGATAAGGTAAAATGGATCCACACCAATCCCATGTATGCTTATGTGGAGTATCTGGATGGCAGGGAGGACACAGTCTCCATCAGGGACCCAACACCTGCCGGAACAGAGGGTCCATTGCCTCAGGTGCCCTGCAAGCCATGGAGTTCATTCTCGCCACCCCCAGTCAGGGCCTCAGAGAATCTGGTTCAGGAGGAAAATGCATCCCTCTCCAGGACCCAACCTGCCTCTCCTCCCTCACAAGACCCCCTAGTGCTAAGTTACTCCACCATGATCTCCAGACCCCCCTGGTCCACCTAAAGCTGTAAATTTGTAAATAACTGTATTTTTTTTTTAAACTTATTTTTCCTAGAACCTATGTTCTTTGTCTTCATTCACAGACCTTAAATTCTGCAGGAAGGGGTGAATGTAGTGAACTGGGATTCACTAGTAGTGTGTTGTGCTGATGCCTGGACCTGTCTCCTGGCTCCACCCCAATCTGCTCACTTAACCCAGATCCCTTCTGAAGACTAGTGTGATACCCTACCCTTAGTTATAAGCTAATAAAAACATTTGTTCTCCCTCTAGTCGTGAGAGCTTTTATTTGCACTGCAGACATGCAGCACTGTAACAACCCATTTCAGCTGACGAGTCCATGCCACCCAATTACACCCGATTGACCTACAACCCCTGGTATGATTCAAACAGTGGGAGGAAACTGAAGCCTCCGGGGAAAACACACACAGACATGGGGAGAATGTATCAACTCCTTACAGACTGCGCTGGATTCAAGCCTCGATAGCAGGCACCCTAAAAGCATTGCACTAACCGCTATGCCAAACATACTGCCCTTTATACTTTCAAAACAAAATTGCTTTACATTTTTCAGTATGAAGTTTCTTTTTGCCATCAATCTACCTCCACAAACTTGTCTGCATCTCTTGGAAATCTGCTACTGTCCTTTGCAGAGTTCATCCTGCTTCCAGGGAAATGGAAATTTCCTAACTGTCCCAAATCCTTATCAATGTCCAGAACCCATTGAAACACCTGCCTACCTGCAGTGCATGAACACACACACGATATTCTGAGTTTCACTGCTGGTTCCAGTGAGTTTTCACCTTGTTTAATATTATTGATCTCATCTTGCACAAATGATTTTGCCATAATCCTAGAAAGCTCTTCAAACAAGAGCAGTACTTCATCAAAACATAAAACTATTTTACCTTCAAGTTTTTGTAAAAAAAAATCACTCCTGAAGATGAGCAACTGTAGTTCTCTATTTGCTGGTACCATTTCATTTCCCTCCACAAATGCTTTTGCTAAATTTCCTAATTTGAATTTAAATCAAATGGTGGTCAACATGTATATTGGGAAAACACACACTATGCTTTAGATAGTTTATGTCAACATCAAATGAAATGTTCAAGGCTAAGGAAAAGGGTTGGGATGGACTAATGAGATGTTCTGCCAAAGAGCTGGTGTGGACATGGATGCGCAATGACCTCCTCCTTTCTTGTAACCAGGAATCCAGAATCCAGATGGAAAGCCAGAAAACTTCCAAGTGTACCTGCTTTTTTAAAAAAAAATACACATGATGTTTCTCTTGCTGATTCTGAATTGGTCATTGTTATGGTTTACTTATTGCAAATGTGTGCCTAAATGTAAGCACCTCTGTGGAGGGGACAAAGTCTACTAAGAACAGAATTATTTGCTCAAACAACTATCACATGGGTTACTGACATCCCACAGAGAATACTTTCTACCATTCAATGCTTCATAGAAACCCAGGAAGTTAGCGCAACATGCAATCATTTTCCCCCCAATACTGATCTCTTCAGCTTGACCTGTCACTTTTAATAAAATATTGGCCTCCATACACCATAAATTCCTTATTGTCATGGTTGATTGCGGCCAATCAGCAACTGTCTACCTAATGAACCTCAGCAACAAAGGTGTTTTCTGTACTTGATTTTTAAAAAAAAAATTAATTCAATTAACTTCTTTTAATTAGCTTCTGGTCTAATGAGAGATCTAATCCCCGACAGTGTAATGCTCAGATATATAGTTGATCTATATTCCACATGGTGCACTGAAAGTCTGTGCAATTGCTGACAGTGGTTTGGATTAGGATTACTGTTTTTTGTTTTGCAAAATATCCGAATTTATTTTGGTCAAAAAAATTAAATGGATGAAAATTGAAGTATGGAAATATCCAGATGTTTTTTTAAAAAATTACACCAATAATCACCTACATCCCTGTGTAAAAATATGCGCAGAGCAAAATTCTTGGATGAACCACAACTTGTGATTGATTTTTAATTTAGCCTTATGATATTGAGTGAGATCTGGAAACAAGAATACTGGAAATGCACAGCAGATCCAAAAAGGGCATTCTGATAAATATAAGAGTTCTAACTGAAGATTGCAATCAAAGCGTTAACCTGAATATATCCTTAAAGATGTTAATGATCTGCTGAACATTTCCAGAATTTTTAAAAATTCTATACTTTCAAAGCTTTTCATTTCATATCTAATCTGTCTTCAAGGGCATATGTTATAATCCGTGGCACTGACAGTTTCTGGAGAACAGTTTTTGACTGATAACGATTCTTGAAGCTGTCAATTTTTGAAGCTAATTACAGGAAGCATTTCTGTAACATACAGTTCAGAACTTGAGGTAACACCCATGTACCCATTTCTGAACACTTTTCACAAACAAGCTTCTAAAATAACAGCAGTTAATTTATCTTTTGGCAAGCACGGTTAACATAGTGGTTAGCGCAATGGTGTTACAGCGCTAACCGACTGGGTTCAAATCCGGCGCCCTCAATAAGGAGTTTGTGCGTTCTTCCTATGTCTGCATGGGTTTCCTCTGGGTGTTCCGGTTTCCTACTGCTGATTAAAATGTGCAGGGCCGTCAGTCAATTGGGTGTACTCGGGCAGCACAGGCTCATGGACATACCATGCTGTATGTCTAAATTATGTTAAAATACTGACTAAACCTCAATAATTACATCAATGAACAACCTTGCCAAAAAGAGATATTGCAATAACAAACATTGAAACATGAAGTGAAAGGGTCAGCGTATTCAACAAACAATACCCTGGAGTTTAAAGCCCTCCAAAATGTAGCAGACACAGCCCAGGACATCACAGGCAAACCCTCCCCACTATTGTGTACATCTACAGCAATGGTTCTCAACCTTTTTCTTTCTACTCACATACCACTTTAAGTATTCCTTATGCCAAATGTGCTCTGTATTTATTAAGGGATTGGGTGGAAAGGAAAAGTTTGAAAACCACTATTTTATTCATTCCTAATTGACTCGTTATGTGCACGGATTCATAACTCAAAAGGAAATGGACCAATGAGAATTTTTCTCAAGCAAAATATTTCAGTAACAATTGGGTCTAGAGCAGAGATTCTCAACTTTCCCTTCCCACTTACATACCACCTTAAGCAATCCCTTACTAATCACAGATCACCAATGGCATAGGGTTTACTGTCCCGCATCGGACTTGTCAGCCACAAACGAGCCTGCAGCTGACGTGGACTTTTTACCCCCTCCATAAATCTTCGTCCGCGAAGCCAAGCCAAAGAAAAATGTGAGTGGAAAGAAAACATTTGAGAACCACAGATCTACAGGGAACACTGCTGATGGAGAACAGCAGCAATCATCAAAGACCCACACCACCCAGCACGCACTCTGTTCTCGCTGCTGCCATCAGGAATGAGGTATCGGTGCCACATGACTCGCACCACCAGGTTCGGGAACAGCTGCTACCCCTCCACCATCAGACTCAACAACAAACTCAATCGGAGACTCATTTAAGGACTCTTGTGCCCTTCATTGATTTAAAAAAAATCTCTCTGCATTGTACAGTTTGTTTACATGATCAGTTTACAGTCCTTTATTTGTTTACATGTATACGCTAAGTATTCTTTTTGCACTACCAAAAAGTGGTAATTCTGCCTCGCCCAGAGGAAAATATAATCTCAGGGTTGTACGTGATGTCATGTACGTACATGGTCAATAAATCTGAACAGTTCCTATAAATGCCCAGTGTGCAAATGAAGCAACACAATCACCCTCTTCCACCCATCTCCAATAAATGAGATCACTCACCCCTACTATAATTCTGACATTGACCTGAAACATTGACTGACAATTTCCAGCCATGGACATTGCCTGACCTGTTGAGTCTCTCCAACATCTCTTTTTTTTTTTGCTTGAATTGCATAAGCAACCTGGACCCATTCTTATTTTGAATGTGAATACCTCACCTTTAAACTGCCCTAAAGTTCAATGATGGGATGGATAGGAGATCTCAAATTATTTTATTTGCATCATTTTTAGTTGAATTTCTTGTGCAGGCAGCGCAGTGACATCATTCCACCACCTTGTTGGCTTATAAAGATATATAGTAATGGTCTTTTTCCAAAGGTGGGAGAATCTAAATCTAGAGGGCATAAATTTAAAGTGAAAGGAGAAAGATTTAAGAGACCCGAGAGGCACCTTCTTCACATGGAGGGTGGTGGATATATGGAGTGCGCTGCCAGAAAAGTCATGGAAAAAGAGGGATAATTTTAACATTGAAAAGACATTTAGAAAAATGTGGGATAGGAAAGTTCAGAGGGCTGGGGCTGAACAAAATCAAATGGGAATAGCTTGGTTGGCATGGAGAAGTTGGGCCAAGAGATCTGTTTCTGTGCTATAGAATTCTCTGATTCCATGGCTACAAAAGATTATGATCATAAGCTCTGCCTATAATTTTTAATTTTTCTACTTGCTTTAAGCAGATTGATTACATTGGACGATGAAGATTTTGCTTCCTGACCACTTTGAAGTGTATTTTATGGATTTTGGGCTGCTAATCATAAATCACCTTAAAATTTTCCTATCATGTACTGTTTTTCAGGAATAATCTATTTTTGTGATTTCCTGTCATACTTTAAGTCGACTTCAAGCATCCAAATCCACGAAGTGCAACGTGTCATTGAAAATTCATTCTCTGCATTCACACTTGGACTTCTCCCCTACTGATCTTGGTGCAGTCTGTGACGAACATGGTGAAAGGTTTCACTAGAACATTGCGACCATGAAAAAGCGGTATCAGGGCAACTGGAATACATCAATGCTGGCTGACTGTTGTTGGATACTGACACAAGAGGCAACAGATGCTGAGTACAAATGAAAATCAATGACAAAACATTTTTAGGCCAGTTAAACTAATGCAATGTGTCAGCATCATTATGTGATTAAACATGCTAAATTCAATAAAAGTTAATTTAATGTTTCTCCAACTTCCTACATGGTACAGCAAATCTGAAATTATCTTTATGTTCAGCTTGAAGTTGTCTATCATAATCACCAAATTCCTTTCAGGAAACAAACCTTTTGAAAAAAAATTGTTGTCCAGTTTTATCTACTACCTTGGAACTTGTAAACGTCATCAATCGCATTATCATTAGGTTCTGATCCCAGCATACAAATTTTGCTTCAGGCAAGCACATATTGCGGTCAGAATAAAGGAGATGAAGAATTCCTGTGGACAGCATTATCTTGCTGGTCTCGCTCAGTAATTTCCATTGATAAAAGAGGCACCTACTCTCATTTTGATGGTATATCAACCACAACAAACATATCTTTTTTTTTTCCTAGCCCCTTTTTCGTGATGCACCATCTCCAAAAACAAAAAGGGTTTGTACTTGTGAAAATCAAAGTGCATTTCTTATAGGAGTTATGCAGCTTGGCTGCCATAGGTACCAACAATTTTTCTGTAAATTAAGCTGACCTGGCTGATGGTCTGGTGAGATATTTTAATGTATTCTTATGTTGTGCAATAGAATACAACAGCAACCTCCTTTATGGCAAAAACAATGTGCTGCAAGCCCGCCATGCTGCAGGCTTGGAGCAGCTGTGAATTGAACCATATGGTCACGAGGAGGCAGAAATAGGCCGTCATGGCAGCAATTGTCCGATCCTAAGGTTGCGGCAGTGGCTGGAGCATGTGGCATATGTTGGCGAGGAGATAGCTAAACAAAAGGTGGACATCTCTCAGTTCACTGAGTTTCAGATCAGAGAAAGATTCCCTGAAAACCATGGGTGAAAGTGAGCATGAGTGGAGTTCCCTTCCCTTGCTTTGCTCTTTCTCTCCCTTGTTCCAGTACCTCATCTCCCACTGCTTGTCCTCTAGTTATTCTCCTTGTCGTACAAAGCTACTTCCTTTGGTATGTGGAACACCATACCAAGCAGAGGTCAACAACTTTAAAATCTTAAATGAATTACCAACCTTTGCAGCAGCCAAGTGATATTCAATCAACCAATAACTTGCATGTGGTTGATAATCTCTAAGGTGTTCTTGGGGGCATTTCCTTTTGCTGAATACAAATTTAGTTGGTGGGTTAGAAGAAGATATTCATCGGAATGCAGAGCACCAATTTAGCAGCATTCTGAAAGGTCAAACAGGCAAACAGCATCGACTTGGTCATCATATGTTTGTCAGACAGTGGCCTCATGTCCCCAAGATCCTTACTAGAATGATAGTCAACATGACTTGGATTAGAATTGTGTGCAATTGCCATTGTTATGAGTCCAGAGAACCCCAAAACCCAGCAGCAATAGAAGTTCACCAAGACAAATGGTTACCTAAGCAAAAGTTGTTTTTAATTTTCTTTATACATAAAAAAAATCAAACTTTAACTTATTACTATTAACAACTTAACTCCTTTCCAATTTTAAGCACACATGTATGTAATGTGTATATGTTCTGGAAAGTCCAGTCTCACTACTCCAAGTTCACCGACACCAGGCAATTCTTATACTGTGCACAGAATTTAACATTTGTGAATTTTCACCAAGTTGTGCTTAAAGGTAAATGATTACTGCTCAGTTTACTCTCTCTTTTGGTTTCAGAGAGAGATTTATTGCTCATTGAATACACACAAACTGATTCCCTCCGATCAGCCACTTCAGTGTCTTGCCGAAGAAACTTGCCCCATCAGGGTTTTCCAAGTGATAACCTCTTCTTCCAGGTCACCACAGAGTTCCTCTTGTTCCCCTTATTTCAGGTGAAACACTCTAGCCAGCCATTTTGTCTTATAAGGACAACAAGGATTTTTCCAAACAGGCTGAACTCAGAACTTACAAACCGTCTTCAAAATGGCATTTTCAGTTTGTCATGTTGCAGACTCAAAAGCCACTGCGAACTCAATTCTCCCTCTCCAAAGAATCATGTTTTTTTTTCTCTCCCTCTCTGCTTGCAAACCCTCAAGGCTCCAGACCCAATCTTTGAAAGATCTTATTAGCCTCTTGTGGCCGGACCCTTCCATTTGCACCTGCTTTTGAAATTCTTTAGCAGCAATTTCATTGTTTTTTGCAAAATCACTGGAGCCTGAATGTCCATCTTGAGCAAAGCTCTTGCATTTTAAATGAGATCTCTTTTGTGAAGTGTCACTCTGTGAAATGACAAACACTCTAACCACCCCCTCCCCCCACAATCTATCTCCGTTAAAAACATATTAATATATAATATAAAACAACATAACCTGTCACACCATTATGAAGCAAATTACAGTAAAACCCTGGATTTTGGCACTTATGGGGATTAGTAGAAGCTAGATAAGAGTATTTCCTAATTGATTGAGACTTATTCTTACAATACCTAATTAATACACCTGAATTAAGAATAAACATTTTACTGTACTTCTGCTGATGGAACTTCACTTGCATGAATATATAAACTTTAAAGCACTTTATTTTCAGACACATTCTTTGGAAACATTTAACCATCGTTGCAACTGTAGGTTCCTCCCCCTCCATGAGTCACCCAAAGGATGAACAATAACATTATAGATAATTTACACTCTGCCTCCTAAGTTTACAGATAGAACCTCTAACTGGGGCAACTCTTACTAAGCAGAGATAAGGAGACACTTTAAGAGAGTCACCTCAACAGTGAGCGGCATCAACCAGCTCTTCATCCTCTGCGACACCATTTTATTCAAACGCAACTTTATTCAAACAGCAACGACAAGGAAAGCATGAACAAGGCGCTCTGCTGGCTGAATAGTTGCTTTCGTTGTCACCAAAGTCTCCTTATTACTTCAGAGAACATTTACATTTATAGTTTTAAACTTCAAATGCATTTTTACCTGTTATTTTAATTTTTCTTATTTATTTTCCTTGATATTTTGGTCTGTTGCTTGAACAGCAGGACCATGTCTAATGTACCATGTCTCTCTCCAAAATAATTTTCATTGAATCAAAAGCGAATGTAAATGGATCAGAGCTGAAAATTAATGTTATCATGGAATATTGTTTAAAAATGTCCTTTTAAATTTTGAAAGCTTTGAAAGCATTTGGCCAATTCCTTAAGCTTTTATGTAGTAATAGCTGAAAATGAAAACCTTTCGGTGGAAATGTTTATTTTCTTGTAGGCTCCAGGTAGACAGGTGTCAGTGAACATGAGCCTGCAGATGCAATGATTATTTTTAATGACTCAAGCGTGAATAAATATGATTTGAATGAAACAAGCCAGGTACTTTGATTTCGAGATCAGTCAGGTGCAGAGCACCCATTCTGAAACTAATCCCATTAGGTTTCATCAAGGTACTAATTTGACAAACAAAACCTGTACAATATGCAAACCACAAGTCAATCAAATGGTGCCATATTCAATATTCAGCTTTGTTTCTTGCAAGTTAATCTGATTGGCATCCCTGTATTTCATGTCCTCTGTAGGCTACAGCTAATTAAAGGAACTGATGGTCAGTACTTTATTGCACTCAGACGAATGGCTGCAAGTCACTATCAAGATGCTGTGCACTCTTGCTTACAAAATCTTTGACAAGGACTATGAGAAAGATTGCCATCACCAAGAAAACAGGTAGAGATTTGAAAATTGGCAATGTCCATTTAATGGAAGAGCTTCAATTTAAAGTCTTGTCCTGAAGCTAGCACTTTCCACATTGTCATCATCCCTCAGTGATACACTAGATATTCTGTGTGGACGTTGTATTGAAGTTGATTTTGAATCTTTTGACTGGTGAGAGCATGGCTCACTGAACCAAGCTGATACCAATTATGCTGCATGAAAAATGGCATTGGTAGATACAATGGAGGGTGGCATGTTTGATCTTCAGATTCAACAGAAGTAGCTCTTCCCGGGCCACCAATTAAAGGACAAGAATTAGCATGAATGCCCTCCAAATCAAGGAGAAACTTCATGAAAGAATCATCTTTGTGGGAAGTACAAAGAGACAATCCTTTATCCGGAAACCTTGGGGGACAGTGTGTTCTGAATTTTGGATTTTTCCAGATTTCAGATCAAAGGCCAGCTCCCCCATATTTAAGCCCACTCAAATTGTGCTGCCGTATCTCCCCCTTTACAGTTGCGCTGGCGTCTCTCCCTCACCCCACCTGCCCGAGACGCGCTGCCGTCTCTCTCCCCCTCCCCCCAACCGAGGCGCACTCCTGACTCTCTCCCCTCACCTCTGCCCAACCTAGTCGCACTTCTCTCTTTCTCTCTCTCCTTCCACTGTACTAGCACCAGGGGAAACAAAAATGCTGGTTTTTGGAGCTTTCTAGATTTTAGATGTCCAGATAAAGGATTGTGTACCTGTAGTAGTTTTTTAAAATTTATTTACAGCACGGTAAATGCCAATTCCAGCCATTTAGACCTGTGCAGCCTAATTACCCTCAATTTAACCTACAATCCAGTAAATTTTGAAAAGTGGAAATAAACTGGAGCACTCGAGGAAAACTCACACAGAATGGGGAGATTGCACAAACTCCTTACAGACAGCGTGGGATTCAAACCCCAGTCCCGATTGCAGACGATGTAAAAGTGTTGCACTAACTGCTAAGCCAACTGTGTCACCCACAGTTTTTAGATGGTAGGAAAGAACAGAACTGGTTTAAGCAACAACTTTCCCAGTATTGTTAGGTTACTTGTGTAACTTGCCATGAGTATCACTGCAGCTGTTCGTAGCCTTCTCTAATGCAAGTCCTTATATCAGAAGAGAATCGCTTGGAAAAGAAAATTTGAAAAAAGATCATAAATAATAATAGGGACAGCATGACATTTATATGAAGTAATTGCTGGGAGTACAACTGGAAGTCCAGATACTGCATTTTATCCACTTTGCACTGATGTAAGTGGTTAGCCCACAGGTTTTATTCAAGTTGATTTTCAAGTGCTTTGAAAAATAACATCTTGGCATAGGGTAGATGATAGACTGGAAACTCATTTTCTCCAGCATTGTGTTTTACTTCAACCACGGCGTCGGGCAGATTTTCAGGTTTTACTTTCGGAGGAATACAGGGGTTGCAGAATCCTGCTTTTGGTTTATTGGTTAAGCACGGACATTTCTCTTCCAGCAATGCTCACCGTGAGGAAGCTCTGTGCTCACTCCAATAAGAGTTCTGATTTTTCCCCCCTTCATTTGATCTTATTTTCAATGCAGAGTTAATCCCTTATCCTTCCATTCATTCCAGTAAATGAAAATAAATACTATGTCAGGAGTGATCAGATTGCCTTTATATTCCCTACAAACACTCAGGGGCAGCATGGTTCATGTCCGGTTATCGCACCAGCAATCCAGGTTAAAATCCACCATTGTTTGAGGGGAGTTTGTACATTTTTGCGTGTCTGCGTGGATTTCCTCCAGATACTCTGATTTCCTCTGATGTTCTAAAGACATATGGGGTAAGTAGATTAGTTAGTCACATGGGTGTCTTTGGGCTTGTAGGTGCTGTTTCTTTAAATTGAAACAGCCGATTTCCCTTTTCCCTCAGTATTTCTCGATACAATGCTTTACATCAAGGCAAGAAGGATATATTCAACTTTTTAAAAAAAATCTCCATTTTAAATTGTTTCTCTCTATGGTCATTCCAGCAAGAAAATAACAACCACATTAGAATCCTTCCATGAACAAAAAGTAGGATGAGAGCTCCCTTGTTAAGTTGGGGCATCTCCTCAGGTTTTGACGATTTGGATGCCAGTCAAAGTATTCCTTTGGGTTTAACTTCTCCTTTATTTTCCTTTTTATAAGATTGCTGAAAGAAGATGTTTACTATTCATGCGCACTTAGAAGGAAATTAGCCAGATGGAGGGTATATCATCTCAGAAGCATTTAACTGTTTTATTTACAGTTTAGAAATTCCTCAGGCAAAAAAATAAACTAACACATCGACCACCACTAATCATCATGTTAGTTCAGTTGTCATGTTCGACTTCTATTTTTTATTCTCTCTTTTAATTTGTCACGATTTAGAAATAGTATTGGTATTACTGGTCATGGATGTTAAGAACCACCTGTAATTTCATTCTTCTGAAAATGAGGAAGCTTGTTCAACCTCTTCACATTCAATATTCCACAGAATTAGTTCCACTGGGCCCATTTAGCCCATCACTGGTGACCTGCCTTTGTGGTTGGGAAAGAGGAGTTTATATAATACAGACTCTACTTTCATTTTTAATTAAATGATTCTGTTACTCTTTCTTCAAGAAAATAACACAGATGCAAAATGCATAGAATGTTGCCGAAGATCCTGTTTAAATATTTACGACCTTGGCTGCTACTTTTTGCCAAGTCCAAAACTAAACATATGGTTTGGGACAGGATCAGAGGTTGTTACATCTTTGTCGTTAATTAACACAATAAATAAATAAACAATGCCTCCTCTGTCTTAAAGACGGAAATGGTGGAGAAAACTTTAAAAAAATTGAAATCAGGTTTACATTTTGGATAATTTCAGGTACAGTACAAGAATTGGAAGCTGTGATCCAATTTATCTGCTGACATGAATGGAAACCTATCTAAAGCTGCAGTTTTAAATAGGCCAGTCTAGCTTATAAGTGTGAGCTGCTATCATCACTGCAGACCAGACCAGAATCAGTGTAAAATTGGATTTACATCCAATGCGACTATTCTCCTGCAGTGAACTGAGAGTCACTGGTGGTGTATTATACGGATGGCTGGCCCCGTCCCCATCTACCCATAAATAACCCGGGTTTCCCACCTAATCCTGTTCGGCTATCCTTGGCTACATGGTGGAGAATGGCATCATTGGCCCGGACCCTGATAGGATGCGCCCCCATTAGATATCCCTGTTCCCAGGACCACGAAGGCTATGAGGAGATAACTGGGGTTTTGCCTCATATTATGCTCAGTGGATACACTGATAATGTTTGCCCTCTCTAAAAGGCACTATTTTCCCCCTCTCAGCTAAAACCCAAACAGCTTTTAACTACCTCTGAAACCACATTGTGAAAGCCGCCATGCACATGGTGGGTGAGAATGTATCTTTCCAAGTGGAAAGATAACTGGCCCTGGCCGCTACCCTCAAACAGGCGGGCAGGCCAGTTGCATTCTTTTCTCAGACATTACAAGGCCATGAGCTCCGGAACCCCTCTGTGGAAAAGGAGCTGCAAGCCATTGTAGAAGCCGTGAGGCACTGGAGACACTACCTGGCTGGTAGGAAATTTACGCTCCTCACTGACCAGTGCTCAGTCGCATTTATATTCAATAATGTCAAAAGGGGAAAAATCAAAAATGACAAAATTGCTAGGTGGAGGATCGAGCTCTCCAACTACAATTATGACATTGTTTATTGGCTAGGAGCCCTTAATGACCCTCCAGATACCTTGTCCAGAGGAAGCTGTGCTTTTGCACACACTGGACAACTGTGGTCTCTGCATAATTAGCTCTGCCATCCAGGGGCTACCTGCATGGCTCATTTTGTCAGGACGCGCCATCTGCCCTACTCCATGGAAGACGTCAGGTAAATGATCAGGTCTTGCCAGGTCCACGCAGAGTTCAAACTGCACTTCTACCACCCCACAAAGGCGCACCTGATCAAGTCATCCAGGCCCTTCAAATGGCTCAGTGTCGATTTAAGGGACCTCTCCCCTCCACGATTGGGAACACCTTCTTTCTATCATTGAGGAGCACTCCCAGTTCCCATTCACCATTTCATGTCCAGGCACGTCCACTTCATCAGTCATAAAGGCCCTAGATTCCATTTTTGCCCTGTTCAGGTATCCTAGTTATATTCATAGTGACTAGGGATCATCCATTATGAGTGATGAGCTAAGTCAGTACTTGTTGGCGAGGGGCATTGCATCCAGCAGGACTACGAGCTATAACCCCTGGGGGAACAGGCAGGTTGAAAAGAAACACCACGGTTTGGAAGGCCATCAAACTGGTCCTGAAGTCAAAAGGCATTCCACACTTACACTGCCAGGAAATCCTTCCTGTGGTGCTCCATTCCATCTGGTTACTACTATGTATTGCAACCAACTCTACTCATCACGAAGTATACTCCCAGTCTGGCTCACCACTCCTGGTCCAGTCCATCTCAGGAACCACGTGAGGAGAAGCAAGACCAACCCCGCGGTGGAAAGGGTGAAACTACTCCACGCCAATCCCTTGTATGCCTATGTGGAGTACCCGGATGGCAGGGAGGACACAGTCTCCATCAGGGGCCGGAATAGATGGTCCATTTCCTCAGGGGCCTTGTGAGCCATGGAGCTCAATCTCACCACCCCCAGTCAGGGCCTCAGGGAATCTGGTTCAGGAGGAAAGTGCATTCCCCTCCACTATAGAGCCAGAGACTCAACCCACCTCTCCTCCCTCACAAGGGGACCAGGAGACGCAAAGAGTCCAAAGCCCCCCGGTGCTAAGGTGCTCCACCAGGATCTCCAGACCCCCTGACCACTTAAATTTGTAAATAATTGTATATTTTTTTCAATTTTTTTTTCTGAATTAATGTTCTCTGTCTTCATTCACAGACCCTAAATTCTGCAGGAAGGAGTGAATGCAGTGAACTGGGATTCACAGATAGTGTGTTATATTGATGGCTGGCTCTGCCCCCATCTACCCATATATAAATCTGGTTTCCTGCCCAATCCCCAAGCCCCTCTGAAGACCACTGTATGACCCTACCCTCAGTTATAAGCTAATAAAAGCACATGGTCTCCCTCCAGTCATGAGAGCTTTTATTCACGCTACATCTCCCCACAATATAAAAGTAAATGTATTTTTCTAAGTAAAAACTTGGTGGGTGCACGAGTCAGACCCGGAGCATGGAGTCACAGGGGACTGCATATGCTGCAACCTAGAGCAAAATCAAAATGCTGAGGATACTCAGGAGGTCAGGCAGTATCCAGGGAGTAACTGAGTTCGTCCAGCATTTTGTGTTTAGCTCGGGGCTGAGTCATGGGATTTTACAGGATCTGGTTCAGTTCCAAAATGGTATCTGATGTGCAGAAATATCCTTGTGCAAATGAGTTTTCTTAATGGTGCCAACGTGGCTAACATCCCCTGGAACTGGACCAAGCTGGTATGTCTTGTTGTCAGAGATCAAGACTGCATTAACCCCAGCATTGCAAAGATCGCTTATCATTCCACTGAAAACCTGAGTCACATTCTGTTAACCATGTATTGGGGAAAAAAAAATAGACCTCATTCTCCTCCCACTTCCCTCAATGTTCTATTTAAAAGGACCATAAACTATTTGAAAATACTCCAAGTGTACTTGCTGAAGTTTAACCACATCTTTTCGCAGTGCCATGATTTTTTGATCATCAAAGAGCTTTAATATCGGTCGACCCCACTTTACGGAACTAGAGCGTTCCTATCAAGCCTTTCGTAAGCCGAAATGGCGTAAGGTGAAGACCCATTCATTACTATTGGAGGCTATTTTCATAAAAGCAAAAGCCCATTCAAATCCTTTTGTAGAAGTGAACACAGGTTTCATTGTAAAAGTGAATTTTTGTATTTCAAGTATCCCTAAAGCGGGATATACCTGCATTCACATAAGATGCGACTAGTTGGAGGCAGCAACCCCATGTCTGAAGGGCTTGTTTGTTTATCAAGGGTATTCCATGTCAATGTACATTAGCTGAGTTTAACTACTGAATTACCGATTGAAAAGTTTTGAAGTCTGTGTTTTCTCACTGAATGGGAACAGAGTTGTGAAGATGCAATTCCATTCTGAAATGTTCCATTAAGTCACAAGTTCATGCTTATAATCTGCAGTGAGACTCAGTTGAAAAGATTGTTTCTCCCTCAGCATTCAATGGCTTTGTGGCTATAGGCATTGAATATTGTTCAAGGGCTTGCATCCTGGCAGCCATCTGAAACAACACACTGCACCAACTGTGTATTTCATTCATCAGAGCAGATCAACTGTGTGAAGCAAGAACAATGACAGCATGATTGATAAACCTGGTACACAACTCATGTGTGCCTGGGTATGATGTGTCCTGCCCCTACAATGAGCCCCAGAACACTTGGTTAACAAGCACACCTATGTCAGAAGCCCATTTATTAGCCATGGCTCTGCCTTTAACATCATATACCCAAATCTCTAATCTTCTTGAGCTCGTACTCAGCACCCCCTCTGCTCCACTTAACACCAGTACCCCACAAGACTGTGCACTCAGCTCCTTACTACAGTCCTCATACACACATGACTGATGCCAAATGCTGCTCTAACTCCATCTGCAAGTTTACAGATTACATCACCACCGTAAGCCACATCTCAAACAATGCTGAGGTGAAGTACATGAAGGAGGTGTAGAGTTTAGTGGCATGGTGTCAGGACAACAATCTCTTCCACAATATCAAGAAAACAAAGGAGCTGGTTATTCACTTCAGGAAATTGTATGGAGCACATTCCCTGGTCTACATCAATGGTGTTAACATGGAGAGTTTTAAGTTTTTAGGGGCACATAATCTATTCTGATCCAACAAATGTTACCATAGCCAAGAAAATGTACCAGCACCACCATTTACTTGAAAGCCACAATGAATTTGGCACATCACCAGAATAATCTCTTGGCATTTTCGTCTCATATACTGCCAGACTGAGACCACCCACAAATTGAAGGAACGACTTGTCATCTTTCGGCTGGGCACCCTCCAACTGGTGGCCATTAATTGTGACTTCTCTGCTTTCGTTAAACCACCCCCCCCTTCCTTTACTTCTTCCCTTGTCACCTTCCTCCAAATCTATCTCTCCCTTCCCTGTCTCCTTTCGCACAGGCAAGATAAATTCTCCCCTTACATCAGCCAGCATTGTCTGAATTTGAGATTTTCTGAGATATCCGGCTTGTAACTTGTTCTGATTATCCCTTGAAGAAGGGCTCAGGCCCGAAATGTTGGCATGCATCTTTGTCAAATCCTATGGGTGCTGCAAGGCTGGCTGAGTTCCTCCAATATTTCTGTGTGGTTTTACTCTCTTGGCATTTTTGTATAGATGCAACGTAGAAAGTATTCTGTCCAGAAGCATCACAGCTTGGAACAGGAATTGCACTGCTCAAGGCTGCAAAGAATTGTTCAGAGCTTTGAATGCAGTTTTTCAGCGGGAAAATGGCCCTTTGGCTCAACTTTTCCATGCCAACCAATTTGTTTGGAAAGCCAATCTCATTTGATTGCATTCAGCCCATAATCCACCAAACGCTTCCTATCGAGGAGTCTGTTGATTACCTCAGGAAATGACCCAAAATATTATGATACCCATTCCAAGCCTGGCTTAATGTTCCCCCACCTCCCACCCTTCCAATCGTTGAGCAGAGATACACAGTTTGAAAACATGCACCAACAGATTCAAGGACTTTTTATGCCTGCTGTTATCAGACTATTGAACGGGCATCTCATTGGTAAAATGACGTTGTCCTTGCATGCCTTTAATTCCCCCCCCCCCCCCCCCTGTAAGAGGTAAGAGTATACTCTGTACTTTGCTTTATTGTTGCACTCTGTTGTGCATGGGGGTTGACTTGACTGGATAGCATACAAAGCACATCATCTCTGTATATAAGTGTGACAATTAACAGCCAAAGCAGTAGCCGCATCCTTCACCTCCGGTACAGAGTTGGTGAATGTTGGAGTGTACTCAAGCACTTAAAGTTTTGATGTCAGAAGTACCATATGATGTCAGGTCTGTAATGACAATGGAAACAACAGCCACAGTGTACCTCCCCTTTAAGAGATGCAGTCTGGTGTGCGTATTGCAGGCTAACTTTAAGTAGTGTTTGCTCTCACAGTAGAGTAGTTCTATGTAATGCTTCTCATCATCAGCTCTGGTACAAAGTGGAAACATATCAAGTTTGCAACAGAATTGGAGTGTTTCATGCATTGGAAAGGATGACAGGTATTCATCGCAAATCACAAACTCCAGGCCCATTTTTGGTGGCTATTTAATTGAAGCTCCAGTGAGACAACACCTGGGTTTTAGTTGTACATTTTTCATTTTGCTGCATTTGTCCAAAATGACTGGTGCTAACAGCTGTGAATAATAGCTTGGTCACCATACCAGTGATTATTTCTGTTCCTGTGTTATTATTCCCAAGTGTAAACAGTGAGCCCTGAAGCATTCCCAAAGTAAAAGAAATATACCATTAGCGTCCTAGCACATGATAACAGGTTGAGTTTTAATTTGTGTGACAGGGAAACCTCACACCATAATTGGTTGCAAACTCAATCACACTTACTGACAACTAGAGTTTTTAAATTACATTTTGCGTTAAATGCAAACTATTTTGGAATTGGGATATTCATGAATATTAATATATTTTGCCAAGACTAAATCCAACCAATTTTTTTTGTAGAAAGCCACACAATAAATTTGGGTGTAAAAAAAAGTAGTGGAATGTATGAAAGTACTTAGAAAATTTTATCTATAAAATCATGAAAGACATAGATAAGATGAATAATCAGTCTTTTTTCCCCATGGTAGCTGATTATAGACCTAGAAGACGCATGTTTTGGGTGAGAGGGGAAATAATTTTTTTAAAATATTTCACTGTGAACTACTTCTGTAACAATATAAACAAACATTCATCATTAAAATATACACAGTAACATTTTCACTCCCTTTTCCCCCTCATCCCCTATAACAAAGCAAAAGAAAAATAAATAAACATTAAAATACAAAAGAAAAAAGAAATTGTGTCATTCTAAATTCTATATTTAAGGATTTTTGCACTTGTAGTTTATCATTTTAAGAGGTGGAGGTTTGAAATTGATCTATAATTGATACATGATAGTATATTATAGAATTATATATATATAATAATCTAATATAATTGGTATACAATACAACTCCATCGCAGGAAAGATTTAAGAGGGATCAAAGGAACAACTTTTTCTACATTGTCTGATACTGAAATATAGATCAAATGCAGGGACAAATGGGACCAGCTCAGAATGCAAACTCAGTTGGCATGGACGAGTTGGGACAAAGGGTCTTTTCTGTGCTGTCAAACTCAAAATAAATGCTAACACTGCACTTGCCTTCTTTATTACCAACACAACCTACATGTTAACTTTCAGGGTATCTCCTACTGGGACTCCGAAGTCCCTTTGGATTGCCTTACTATTTAGAGACCATGCATTTCCCCAAGCTGTTTGCCATCTGCCACCTTCTTGCTCATTTTCCCACCTGTCCATCCCTCTGCAGACTCCCTGCTTCCTCAACACTAACTGCCTCGACCTATCTTCTTATTATCCCAAAACTTGGTCACGAGGCCATCCAGATGGATACAATGCCTTGATGACCTCGCTGGTGTAACATTGAACAGCAAATCTGAGGACATGACAGGGATTAGCTGTGTGATATTCTATCAATAACTCCAAAGACTAGAGGTTACATGACTGATAGGTTTTTATTACTATAAACTGAGGGCACGTCTCATGTTGCTGACCCACGACCAGAGTTTGCTCTTGGGGAGGGGCTATAGCATTGCCACCTTTATTAGGGGAATGAAGGGGAACGAGTCACAGGTACAATCAGCAGGGGGTAGGTTAACCATACATGTACAAACAGTAATACAGTAGTTCCACCACATTCACCCCCTCTTTTAAAAGAAGTCTGGAGGGGTGAAGTGGGATCTATGTCCATCACAGATTCAATCTGCTGCTGTGACCATCGTAGCACTGGCTGGAGCTCAGCTGTTGACTCCTGGATGGTCTAGTCAGTGGGTGGGGTTTCCAGCAATTGAACTGAGTCAGTTGGGTCGGGGGCTGGGATCGGGAGACATAGTATGTGATGGGTAACTAGTGGGGTTGGGTAAAGTGGATGTGCTAGTTGGCTGGAGTCTCGGGGCCTACCGCACATGCCAGGTTTTGGACGGACATGGTGTCCTTGCGTCCATCTGGGTATGCCACATAGGTGTATTGAGGGTTGGCATGGAGAGAGTGGAGCTTCTCAACCAGTGGGTCAGACTTATGGGTTCTTGTATGCTTCTGGAGCAGGTCTGGCCCTGGGGACATCAATGAGGATGGCAGTGTAGTCCCCGATGTGGATTTCCTGGGGAAAGATAGCAGCCTTTCATGTGAGATGGCATTGGAGGCAGTAGACCGGAGGGATCGGATTGTGAGGAGCACATCGGGGAGGACCTCTTGTCAGTGGGAGACTGGCAGGCCTTTTGACCTCAGGCTGAGAAGGACAGCCTTCCAGACGGTGCCGTTCTCACTTTCTACCTGGCCTTTCCCTTGGGGGTTGTAGCTGGTGGTCCTGCTTGTGGAGATACCACAGGCCAGTAGACATTGGTGCAGTTAGAAGGACCCCCGTGGTCACTATGAATATAGCAGGAATATCTGAACAGGGTGAAGAGGTTGCATAAGGCTTTAATGACGGTTGAAGCAGTCATGTCTAGCCAGGGAATGGCAAATGGGAAATGTGATTACTCATTAATGATGTTGAAGAAGTACACGGTGCAGTTGGAAGAGGGCAGAAGCCCCTTGAAATCCATGCTCAGGCACTCAAAGGGGTGGGTGGCCTTAATCAGGTGTGTCCTGTCCAGCTGGTAGAAGTGGTGTTTGCACTCTGCATAGTTTTAGCAGTTTCTGGTCATCATCCTGATGTCCTTGTTGTAGGTGAGGTTAAGGGTTTTGGCTGTCTGGAGGAATTTCAAGAGGTTGGTATCATGATTGTGGCTGCAGATAGTGACATTGTTGAGGTAGGGGAATGTGATCAGCAGCATGGGCTCATCCACCATTCAGTCCATCTCCCTCCACAAGATGGAGGCTCCATTGGTGACCCTGAAAGGGACCTAAAGAAAGTTGTAGAGATAGCCATTCACCTCAAAAGTGGTGTACTGGTGGTCCTCTGGGCAGAAATGAGCTGGTTGTATGCCGACTTTAAGTCAATGGTGTAAATACCCTATATTTGATTTACCACGTCGGCTATGCAAGGGAGGGGGTACGTGTCCAGTTGCATGAACCTGTTAATGGTCTGACTGTAGTCTATAACCCTGTCAGTGTTACCCCCCCCCCCCCAACCTTAACCACCACAACCTGAGCTCTTCAGGTACTGGATTCAATGGTCCCCTCAGTCAGAAGTTGTCTCATCTCTGATTTGATAAAGGCCCTGTCCCAGTGCTGTATCACCTATTCTTGGTGGCGACGGGCTTACAGTCAGAGGGGAGGTGGTTGACAGAGGTGGAGGGGGGGAAGAGGGCATGTTCGGAGGGGAGGGCAGGCAGTTTAAAAACTGTTGGTTGTAGACCATGAGGGGTGGATGGGACCTGTCGTATGCCATGGTAACTCTTTTAAGGTGGCGCTGGAAGTCCAACCCCAGTAGTACAGGCACGCAGAGCTGTAGTATCACATGCAGTTTAAAATTTTTGTACGCTGTGCCACGCACAGTCAGAGTCACCACGCAGCTGCCACGGATCTCTATCAAGTGGGATCTAGAGGCTATGGAAACTAACTCACTGGTATCACCACGAGGGAGTAACGCTGCACCGTGTTGGGGTGGATGAAGCTCTCCGTGCTTCTGCTATCGAACAGGCAGCCTGTCTCGCATCCATTATGGATCTGTCAAGCTGATGAGGACTGCTTTGGTTGAGCGTGACCAAAATCAGAGTAGCTCACTGTCTGATCTGCTGTGCTGGCTCGTGGTTTGGTAAGATGGCAGCGCAGTGGCATCATTGTCTGACCCCCTGTAGTGGCTCGTGGTCTGGTAAGATGGCGGCCCCCATGGTGCTGTTGTTCATCTGAAGTAATATCATCCAAGATGGCGGCAGCCCACACAGTCCGCATGTGGCACTGCTTAGATTAGGAGGTTGCTTAGATTTGCATACCTTTGCGTAGTGTCATTTCTTCCCACATTCGGAACAGACCACGTCCTTCCCCAGACAATGTTTCCTGGGCCGCAGAAGTAGCATTTTGGGTACTCGCTGGCAGCAGTAGTCAGGTCAAGGTGTGGGGCGGCCAGCATCCCAAGATGGCAGAACCAGTGTTCCCATGATTATCACTGTGTGGAACTTTCATTAGTGCATGCAGAAACAAGTAATGTTTCACTAAAGGGCAGGTCTGACACAGAGAAAAGGTCAGGTGGAACAATGCGAATAATGCACGAAGGTATCTGGTCCATTTTTGCTGACAGCATGGATTTAACTTGGAAATGTTTGCTGGCATGAGCTAAAATTGACTTTTGTATGATCAATTATCCCCAAAATAACAGACCCCACATGATCCAATTTCTTAGCTTCAGGTTCAGGCCAACCGCCTTTACCCGATGGTCAGAGACTGCAAGACATTCATCAAAGCAATGGACATTCTAATTGTGCATTATACAATTTCTTATTTATTTAAATCCATCAGCACAGTCAACTTCCTTTCACTCTCTCATTTGTGCTTGTCCAGATTAAATGGACAAATACTTTTATTTAAAAAAAATCTTAACTTTTCCTTATGATTTTACATTCTAACCAGTCTCTGTGAAAGGACATTTTTGTGGAATTCCTGTTGGATTTCTTCAGATACATTTTTATGTCTATAATCTCAAATTTTGTTCTTGCCTCTGTTTCCCCCCCCCCCCCCCGCATCAAATCCTTTCTAGGCCTCTCTCAGTGTTCTTTATTTCTTTCCTGGGAAAGGGGCCCCAGTCTGCGTGATCATACTGTACTTGTTTTATGGCATTGAAATTCAAGCTCCAAAATTTTTCTCCCCTCATCCTCTGAAAGTACACTTCAGTACTTCACCAATACAGGAATGTTCTTCAGAATGAACTTTATCAGGCTATTTGGCCATGGGAGGATTACAGGCAAGCCCAATCCTGTTCTCAACTGACAGTCACATGCATGTAATTCCAATAACAGGAGTGTTGTTTGATTATTCTTCATGTTCGTGGCCTGGGGCCCTGAGACCAATTGTATTTTCCTGGCTAAGATTGAATGAGTTGCGATAAAGTGCAGAGTGCAAACTTTTCAGCTTTGGATGGCTCATCTGTAGACATTAGTTCACTCTACGAACACAAACCAGTCAACCCTTCAGCTGAAATGGCTCTTTAACACTGCCACAATTATAAGATTATCCTTTCAGTGGTCTGTGTGACCTTTATGCACAAAGAGTATCCCAGACAGCAGCTGCAACCTGGATTTTGTTTTTGTTGTTGCCGGGAATATTTCATCGTTCATCTTACTTTTCCTATTAAATGATGAAAAATTAAAATGTCATCAAAACAGTTTCCAGGCCACTAATCTATCTGGCTCTATAACAACAAATGTCAGTTTATGGAGTATCAAGTCACCTGTCATTACCATGACAGTGCAATCCTAACAACACTTACACAACCTCCGACACTACGCTTCAATCCTGATTTTAAAAGATTCTTCAAAAGGGATCAGATAATTACGAGCCCTTCCATTTTGCTCTGATTAATGACCAGAACTCTGGGAGAGAGAAAAAAAAATCCTGTAGAAGAACAACTTGACCTTTCTCTGCCCCTGGCAGGGACCCAATCAGTATTCTCAAATCCAAACACAGATGCTTGGAGCTAAACAGACCACATACTACAGATCAAGAATTCAGTTTACTGTCAAAAGAAGCAAAAGATAGTCATAAAAATAACTCAAGACAGTAAACCACCTACAGGCCATTTCAAAAACAATTGAAATGAGACAAAGACAGAAGTTGTTCGAATAAGCCAGGGGATGTTTGAATATAATATGTCTTTGCTTCTTTCAATTTCTAACTATTCTGCTGGTTATATTTGTTGAACAGAGGCTGACAAGAGAAATCCTTAATCTCTAAAGAACAGAATTTTCATCATTAAGTTTTGAGCCATTTTTTTCTGCCTCCAAATATTCTTTGGGGACAACTTAGACAATCCCCATAACAGGAGCAAGGATTGCAATGGCCACTTCTTAGTGTGCTAATTGGGCCGTCCCATTGGCTTTCAAGTCAATTTTGAGTCCCATTCAGAGAGAGTTTGAGATCTCTTAAAGTGAGCCTGTGCCACTTAAAGAAAGTCCACCTGACCCTCTCAAATGAGGAATGCAATGTAACTGGAGTAGGGACCCCTGGCAGGCATTCTGGAGCTCATTAGGTTGAATGCAGACTCTTAGTAATGTAGAAGACATCAGTTAGGCCACAGTTAAGAGCATTGCCATCTGCTGCTGCATCGGTGGTGTTTGTGCAGGTAGCGGAGCAGAAAGAGGGATGTTATTTTCCACCGGAGCCAGGAGATTATTGATTTTCATCCTTAGAAGGAAATAGCATCAACAGTTAGACTAAACCTGAAGTCCTGGATTCAGTGCTGTGAGAAGTATGAGAATTTTAGAGAGTTTGTTTTTATACCCCCTACCTTGACCAATGCTTGACTGGATCCATGTTATGTACCTCCGTTGCTCACCCAATCATAATCTTTAATGATCAGTCCTCTGACCAAATCCATGCTTCTTAACAATTAAAACTATTACGAGACTTTCAGTCATCTCTCAGTTTCCACCAACGGCCAACTATTCAACTGTGACTGGCACGTTGCCCAAGCACATAGACATTCATTGAAATACTTCCCACACTCTGTGCAATGAAGGAAACAATGTGGTGTACAATCTGAAGCAGTAACAACTAAATGGCAGAGGGCAATATCTTCCTCCTATGGACAAGGCATAATAGGAGAGACCATTGTAAAACTCACATGTATTCTGTATGTCTGAAAATTAGTGCATCAGAGGCAATAGTTAACTTGGAGGAGAGAAGAAAAAAAGTCTTTATAAATTACACAATACATTCGAGATTGCATTTGGGATTGTAATTGTACAACATGGTGCACATCAGTACAAAACTATGCTGCACAATGTCTCAGTCACTATTCACCCAAATAATTCTTTGAACACAAATCCATGACTAGAAAGACACTAGAGAATAACTAAACGTTCTCAACATAAAGGTTTTCCTTAAAAGAAAATAATGTCAAATATTTATTTCCTTGCTAACATTGTTGCAGGTTAGCTGATGAAGACATGAAAAGAGTAAACATATAAAAAGTGAGTCAAAATGTAAAATCACTCATGGAACGCTCGACTTTATAAGAAGCGACATTTCGTACAATAGATGTCTTTGTAATATTCTGTGAGATAGCTTTGCCACAATTAACAAAGTATACACACTTCCCAGGGGCCACAAAACCCAAAGGATGCTTTGGCAACAGAGGATGCAATGTAGATTCATCAAGATGGTGCGTGGTATGGAGGTATACAAGTGTAACAAACAAGTTTTTACAAAATAGCCTGTTGTCTCAAAACTAAGGAGATTGGGATGATTTTCAGCTGAATAAATTAATAGAGGATAGGTTTAAAAACAGACATTTCCTCCCTAACAACAAATGGGTTTAATACACAAGTGTGACCCCCATTTTCTGAGTTTTAACAGAAGATAGATTTGTGCAGGCAAATTAGCTGGATTTTTTTTTAGTTTAAATTTCTGTGCCTCTGGACTCCAACAGGAAAAAGGGCAAGAAAGCCAATCCATGTGGCCTCCAGTGTAATAGTATTTTCCCCCAGGCCTAACCAACTTACTTGCGACAAAAATGGTCAGTACCTATTTCTGCTCACACTCACCTCCTATCATTATCCGGTAACCCAATCCCTCCTACAAACCAATCACATCTTCAGACTTATTTGGTATTTCCCGCCTGGCTGTTTTCCCCATCATGGAGGCAAATTGCCTGTCATTCGGATTGGTGAATAGACAAGATGTCCGTGGAGAAAAATTAAAGGACATCCTTTCTTGATTTTGGCAGGAAAACATTAATTTCAGGCATTGGATATGAAAATCATTGAACATCTCCACATTCTTTCCAACACAGGATTGAACAGGAGTCTGTGCCATTGTGGAAGCTGTGGGAGCACTGGAGGTGAATCCACAGACATGCTGTGACTCTGAAGGGACTCTCTTGCTTCTCTTTCTCTCATACAGTGAGGGGCACCGGGTGACACTAATGGTGACTCTTCATCTGCCTTACAGCAGGCAGAAGGAAATTACATGTAATATTACATGTTCTGTGCTATTACATGACAATAAAGGAATTTTGAATCATCTAGACTAAACATGGCAGTTATATCTTCCTGAAAATGGTCTGAAATTGATCTGAACACTGTAGTTTATGGAAAACGTCCTGTGGATATTCTCCTGTTCACCTCACCTCGGAGGTGATCATTTCTCCTGATGTTGTGGTGCTGTCCCAGGGAAACACTGCATCTTTGGAAGTTCACGGTCACCAAAATCTATACCTGAAAGTGAAGGTTGCGGCAAGCTGTTGATGTCAGGATCAGAGAACAAAATCCACTGAGTCAAATCATGTTGAGTGACAGCGAACATTGAGTTGACACATCTGACTGCCAACCGATACCCTGGAGGGACAGGAAAATATAGTTTGATTCCAAACCCTCAGCTTTGCCTAGGGATGGAAATATCTTGATGAAGAACATGGCTTGACTTTGAGATTACCCAGCTTTATGTTTTTACAGACAGGAATATATTTCATTTGGGCTGTGTACTTAACCCTGACCAATCTGAAAATGAATTATTTGAGGAAATGGGTTAGTTGTGGCAGGCCAGAATGGCAATGCTGCCCAAGCTTCTGCTGGTGCACACCCACGGAGCCAGAAATCAGAGACACAGCGCTCCTGCAGGGCCCAACTACCCAGTCAGACTGCCATCAGCTCCATACATGCTTTAAATTGCCTGTTAAAGGAGCCGACGGTGGTTTTATATAAAATCCCGAGACCTCTGGGTCAGCTCCCAAAATGGTGGTGCCTTTGGTCGGCAGCAGCTAAAAGTGGTTGCCGACTCCGGGGAAGCGAAGGACTGGTCCAGGGCAACAGAAAACAGGGAGACCACCATTCTTCTCCCCCCCCCACCCCCAAATCTGAGAAGGACACGACTCATGGAGCAGTGACCACAGCAGTGGACTGGGGGGGCGGCTTCTGTGGCTGGATGTCCCACACAGGCAGTGGGCTGTTGGTGATTCGAGAAGGGACTCACACCAGGCTGTGGACTGATGCAGACTGGCTCAAAACTGGCTGAATGGGTACAAAGTCTTGCAACTGGATGCAAGAGGGTGCTGAAGGATCCTTAATTGTATCAGACTTTAAGACCTGGAGTTCAGGATGTTAATGGTTTGGACCAGAGTCCGTGTGGCTGTGAGCACTGGCAGTGAATCCATGAACACTCAGGTGATTCTGGGGGGGGAAATCTTTTTTTTTGCTTTGTTTTCTCTGACTGTAAGAGGCACGTCAGGCAATTTCTGCCAATGGCAAATCTGTCTTCCATACAGCAGACAAAAGGCAATTTTGAGTAATATGACACTGTTTTTATAACATGACAATAAATTGAATTTTGAATTTAGACACAGAGGTGGTAATGAAAGGCCGGTTGAACCAATGAACCTTGATGGTACGGTCTGTTGACCTTACCAACATATGTTTTCCAGCATAACGCTTCAGATAACAATAAAGAGTGGGCTGTTCTTTATACCAAGAATGTTACATTCCCCAGACTTTCTGACTGGAATCAATCAAGGCAAATTAGAGTGGAGAATGAACCTGGGATTTCCCAGTTTGTTGCACTCCCTGTAATCTGTCAGGCTAATCATCACCTGAGGCATCAACAGGTGAGTCTTAAACCTCACTTAAATAAAAATGTTAGAAATCCGTTGTTGTAAAAAATTAATATTGTTCCAAAATGCCTAATGATGCATGAAACCTTAAATTCTTTAAAACTACTTGTAGAACATTGAAGACTTGTCAAAAATACCAAGGATTCACAGTAACTGGCTTCCTTGATTTAAAACCTATTTTATGCAGCAGGGAGATTGAAAGCAAATCCACAAAACCAATCGTCCTGCAATCATTTTAAAAAAAATCAGAAATGCTGGGCTGTTTGTCCCATGGTCTGCAATGATTTTATAAGCATATGATATAAAATCAGTTTTTTAAAAATAAAATTTGGAAAAATGTGAAATTCAGATGGTCCTAGAATTTATAATATGCATGTTGCCTCCAGATCATTGCAAAAAATATTGAAATTTTTAAAATCATTAACTGACCTGAACTTACCACCAACCATTTGCTGGAGGAGAAATTATGATTAAATTTTTATTTTTATTTTTTATAAATGTTTTTTTTAAATTTAGCCATGCCCGGTAACTGGCCCTTTTGGTGCTGCCCAATTTACACCCAATTAACCTACAGCCCCGGCACATTTCAAAGGGTGGGAGGAAACCGGAGCCCCTGGGGAAAACACACACAGACATCTGGGGAGGATGTACAAACTCCTTACAGACAGTGTGGCATTTGAACCTCGGTCCAGTCCCGAAATACTGGTGCTGCAAAGACATTGCATTAACCACTATGTCAACCATGATGATTAATCATCAGGTAAAAATCACCTATTCAAATGAATAGGTGACTTTTCCTGGTTTTGCATTGGAACAATTTGTTCATAATACCTTACTTTTACGTACCATTTTACACCATTTGGCCTTCTCAGAGTTGAAGCATGAATGAAAAGTAATATTGCTGACTGGACAACCAAAGGGATTTTAAAGTACAATCACATTAGGTTTGCATAAACTTCTCTTGAGGAGCATTCGCACCATGTTCATGAGACCCCACCCCATTGTGCTGGAATGTGGCACAAGGAAGTTCCAATGGTGAAATTTGTACAAGAGTCTGGTCAAGAGGTGATGTCCTTGTAATGATATGGTTGAGTTTTCATACTGCTAGAAAAGTGTCTTCTGACTGTCATACCAATCTACACAATGCAAAATATGGAATCTGCTTGCTTCAGGGTGGTGCATGCCTGTGAAGATTTATTAGGTTCTCCTGTGAAATGTGTCGACTACGTCCTATTGGTCCTGTACATGAAGTGAGAATAAAAAATGCCTACCACACAGGCCTGAGTCGCAGTCATATGTCAATTGTGCCATCTGGCTGGCCAGTCTCCCTGGCTACCTCAGGCTGTGGGTGAAATCCCATTTGGGAGATTTCTGTGTCTAGGAGATGCTTATCCAGGTAAATTTCCATCTGTTTGCCATTCATGAAGACACAGGGACCTGCTACTGGCTTTCAAAGGTGCTCACAGGGACACAATCGAATTCTAGCTATAGATTGGAATTATCTGTAACGATACCAACTCTAATATGAGCCAGAATTGGTTTTGTTTGTTTATTGTTAAATATTATATGTTTAAATCAGTTCATTAAAACTTAAGTTTGTATCTGGAGGAACAACAAGTGAAATCTCAAAGGATAGAAATTGAATGATATTTATTTTGAGATTGATTCACAGTTCCAGTCCACCATTTTCACACCTCGATCATTCATGTAAATGGACAGATTAGCTGGGACCTGTGAAATTGGAGGATGTAGGAAGCTGCACTCTAATTTTTTTTTTAAAAAGAGTGTCACTAGATACAAGGTTCAAAGGACCAAAATAAATAATGGTCAAATGAATGCTTCTGTCTTTATCTTGTGTCTTTATATTAAACAGTCCTAAAGTTTGCCAGACTTCAAATATAATTTCAGTAATTGGTAAAGGTGGTCACTTTAGCTGACATGGTCGTATTAAAATCACGTGCCTTTTCTTCTTGTGTTAAACATGTAGTCTTCAACATAAAATGTGGGGAGAAATCTTTTCGAACATTACAGCACAGAACAGACCATTTGGCCCACAATGTTGTGCCAACTGATGGAAACCTACTCAACAAACTCAACCTTCCCTGGCTTACATCCATAACACACTATTTTTCATGTATACACGTGACTTTCGAAGCAACTTTTTAATGTTCCGATTGTACCAGCCTCCACCACAACAACTGGCAATGCATTCCAGGCACCCATATTCTATGTGTAAAAAAAGTTACCCCTAATGTCACCCCTAAATTTTCCCATCTCATCTTGTACAGATATACTGTGCTGTTTCCTACTGTCATTCCAAGAGAAAGGTGGTGGCTGTCCACCCTATTTATGCCTCTCATAATCTTGTAGACCTCCATTAAGTCATCACATCCTTCTTCACTCCAAAGAGAAAAGCCTTTGCTCGGTTAACCATGCCTCATAAGACACATTCTCCAATCTAGGCAACATCCTCGTAAATCTCCTTGGTAGCCTCTCCATAGCTTCCACATCCTTCATGTAATTAGGTGACCTGAAGTAAACACAATGTTTCAAATGTGGTGTAATCAGAGTTCTATAGAGCTGCATCATTACCTCACGATCAATCCTCCAAATAATGAAGGCAAGCATACCATGAGCTTTTTTTAAAAAAAACTACCCGATCAACCTACGTGGCAACCTTGAGATTTTTAGGAATGGAACTCAAGGCCCCTCTGTTCTTCCACAGTTAAGAGTCCTACATTAACCATGTACTCAGTCTTCAAGTTAAATAAAAATCACAAAAAGCAATATACCAAAAAACCCAGAGATCTTCCTCCTAAGTAATATAAGAAATAAAGAATTTGGACTCGATTTGGATGGAGCACAAAAAAGATTTGTTATGATAGCCCTAGCTGTAGCAAAAAAATGTATTATGTCAACCTGGAAATTAGAAGACAACTTGAGAATACAACAATGGTACATAGAAATAAATAAATGTATTCCATTGGAAAAAATAACATATCATTTAAGAAATAACATCACAGTATTCGAACAAATTTGGGAACCGTACATGGAACACAACAGAGAAGTCCTACCGCGGACCTCCACCACCTAAAATGATAGAAGGAGAAAACAACGAAAAGAACTGACTCAGTAAAATTTCTTGTTTATTTTTATTAAGTGACAACATTGTTTAACGGGTTTAATGTATCTTATAGATTGAACTTCAAATAAATGGAAAAGGGGGTGAGGGAGGGAGGGAAGGGAGGGGGGAAAAGGGGGAGAAAATGACTGTATATATTCAAGAGAAAAAAATGTCTGTATGTATCTTGGTCAATATGGTTTAGAATGTGAAAAATAAAATTTTTTTTTAAAGTTTGACCTTCCAAAATGCATAATTTCACACTCCATCTGCCACTTTTCTGCCCATCTCTACATCCTGTCTATATCCGGTTATAAACTATGACCACCTTCTACACTCTCCACAACACCTCCAACCTTCATGTCATCTGCAAACATACTGATACATTCCTCCATTTCTTCATTCAGGACATTTATATATTAAAAAAACAGAATCACAAAGAGTGTGGTCCCAGAACAGATCCCATCAGAATTCCACTAGTCACTGACTTTCAGGCAGAATATATTCCATCTATTACTACACTGCTTTAAGCAGACAAGTCAATTTTAAATCCAAGGATTCCAGGTTTCATAAATGAGTCTAAAATGGGGGATTCCTATCAAATGCCTTTCTAAATCCATATAGACAAAATCTAATGCACTACCTCATCAATTTCTTTTGTTACTTCCTCAAAAAGCTGAGTTTGGCTTGTGAGGCATGACCTACCTCTCACTAAGCCATGCTAAGTATTCCTGAGAAGGGTATATTTTTCTAAATTTTCATATCCTGCCACTAATAATTCTCTCCAATGTTTAGCCACCACTGACGCAAGGCTCCCTTGTCTATAGCTTCCAGAATCCTCCCTATTACCTTTTTTAAGCAAGAGGACCATATTTGCCATTCGTCAATCCTTCACTACATCACCTGAGGCCAGGGATGATGCAAAGATCATTGTCAAAGCCCCATCAATCTCTTCCCTTGTTTCCTGTAGTAACCTGGGGTACATCTCATATGTATCTGGGGACATAGATTCTCATGTTTTAAGATGATTCAGTAATTCCTCTTTCTTAACCTCAACATGATCCAGCATATAGACCTGAAGTAAACTGATTTCACGTTAACCAAAGTATTAATTTAGAACCTATCCTACCTCCTCTGCTTCCAGGACATGTTGCCTCTTTCATCCTTAAGAGAGTTAGATAAGACTCTAGTGGGCAAAGGAGTTAAGGGTTATGGGGATAAGGCTGGAAAGGGGTACTGATGGTAGTGATCAGCCATGATCTGTAAAATGGTGGTGCTGGCTCGACGGGCCGAAGGGCCTACTCCAGCTCTTATTGTCTATTGTCTATTAAGCGACTCTATCTTCATTCTCATCACCCTCATGTTCTTCATGTATGCATAGAATGCCTTAGGGTTTTCCTTAGGCCTACTTTCAATGTCTTGTACATTTCTAGCTCCCCTAAGTCCTTCTTTAAATTCCTTCTTGGCTACCATATATTTATCATGAGCATTTTCCGGACTTTTGCTTCCTAAACATCTGTATGCTTCCTTTATCCTCTCGCCTGTTTTGTCAACCACAGTTCTCTTCTACTACCATCTTTTCCCCACTTCAATGGGACAAACCTATCCAGGACCCTGCACAAATGGTCACTAAACATCCACATTATTTCTGTACATTTTCCACACGAGAACACCTGTTCCCAATTTACTCTCCCCATTTTCTGCCTAATCCCATCATAAGTAGCTCATACCCAGTTAAACACTTTACCATTTTGCCTATACCCATACTTGTCCATTGCTATGTTAAAGGTCAGGGAGTTGTGATCACTTTCACCGAAATGCTTCCAGAGGTCCATCACCTGACCAGGTTCAATATCCATTTTGGCCTCTCCTCTAGTTGGCTTGTCCACATACTGTGACAGGTATGCTTCTTGGACACACCTACAATATCTGTCCATCAATCCCTCTTGTAGTGAGGAGCTGCCAGTTAATATTTGGGAAGTTTAAGTCTCCCACAACAACTGCCCTGTTATTTCTGCACCATTGCAAAAACTTGCCTAATTATCTGCTCCTCACTGTCCCAATGGCAATTTCAGGGCCTCCCAATACAATGATTGCTCCCTTTCTGTTTCTGACTGCCACCCACACTGACTCAATAGAAAATCCCTCCCCAACATCCTCCACTTCTGCAGCTGTGCTACTACCCCTGATTAGAACCACCCCTCCTTTTTACCTCCCATTATATTCCTTTTAAAATATCTAAACCCCTGCCTCTGCATCAGCTAATCTTGACCTTGCATCAGCCAAGTCTCTGCACAACATTACAATTCCATGTACTGATCTAAGTTTATCTCCCTTACGCCTAATACTCTTGCTTTGAAAGTAATCACATTTCAAACCTTCCAACTCATTACATTTATTCGTCCTCCAATGCCATATGACAAACTTTGTCTTTCTACTAACCTCCCTGCAAAAATTATTACTTTCATGATGAAAAAAGGAATCGCTTGAGGAAAGGATTTACATACAAAACCATTTTTTTCCTCAGAGATCATTTAATGCATTGCCACAAGTTCCAGATTTTTTTATACAACCAAACTTTATCAATTGTGACCACTTTCTAAAATAAGATAAATGCTATTTTGGAAAAAAAAACTCACCCAAATATTAACAATTGTCAAAAGTCACAATCAGCTGAGTGAATTATGGGAAACAAAAGGGTGTTTACAAAATTGCCTCACTACTCTATGAGACTGAACACCAAACGGAGTCCTCAACATAGCATGCATTATTTAAGTGGTTGGTGTCTGGCGACAATCTGCAGTAGCAATTGTTGTTATTGCCTGTAGGAAAATTCACACTTTTGCAGTGGAGTTCTTCACCTTTCTTCGCTCACAGCGTCTATCTTGCTTCATGCCAGCTGAACGATAAATAGGAACTCCCTGACCTGGAAAATGTGGGACAACTGACACAAGGTGACCCTGAATGCCGGGGTAGACCCAATTAATTTAAAATTTTGCTTGGCCTTGTCTCTTCCAATTTTCAAAATCCACTGGACATATGATTAATGTGCATGTTACCAATGTGGAAATATTTTGACCCTATTAAACTAAACCAAGGGTAGGCTTGGTGCATTCTGGCATGGATTCAAAATTGCATTTATTATATTCTGTATGAAAATGTTTTAGGCTGACAACTTAAGACAGATAAAGGCATTATTCATTGTATATTTTTCAGTGTTGTTACTGACACAGAAAATTGCTCTATTTCAATTTCAAAAATATTATCAACAAGGCTTTTATACACTATTATGATGAAGGAAGTATCTTTAATTATTCTCCAGTTTACTTTAAACATATTGATGGTGTCAGGGTACAAAGATTCATGTCGTAAAATAAATTGTGCTTCTGCCATCTTAAGCTGATCGTACAAATTTAACATGATGCATGAAATGCATTCAATTTTCAAGGATCTACTTAATTCTGAAAAGAATTTCCTCAAGGTCATAATTTTCTCCCACTTTCATAAATGATCTTTCTCATTTATTTTGGACATTCTATGGTGCATAGCGACAGAGCAAGCATCTGGCTTTCAGGCCATTGCCCTTGCTTATGCCACTCTTGAATGAGCTGAATAAGAGTGGCAAGGCATTAGTCAGTTTGTTCCATTTTCATGCCCTCCACTTCTTGCTGTTGTGATGTCTGGCAGGGGGCTGCAACTTTGCTCCTTGAAAGGCCCAATAGAGATTGGGAACTCAGCATGTGGTTAATCACAGGGGGCTAACCATGTGTGTGATCACTCTCCAGTGTAGTGGATCAGTGGACTAGCAATTTATGCCAAGGGGCACTCTTTCAAGGTTACAGTTTTGTTGATAGATCCCGTGCTATTGTTTCCTCAGTGAAAATGTACAGGATTAAAATATTTAACATTTACAGTTTCCTTTTGCAATATTTCTATTTGAATAGAAATGCACTTAAGTATTTACATTGTTTTCGAATAATTCTTTTTGAAAGTATTGTAAAATCCTTTCATGTCAAATCAAACCAAAAATTAATGAGATAATTAAGATAAATGCCTGAGTGCAATTGTGAAGGACATGGTTTTAAATTTAGGCAAAATGTTGAAATATATTATTGTAACATTAATGTAAAAATGATCATTTCTCTTTAAAACCCCCAAAACATATCCTCTCACAATTCAATGCGTAAATTTGAATTTTTGTTTTACAGCCATCTCATTCCAAAAAAAAACTCTGCAAATGAAAACCATTCAGGGTAAACCAAGTTCTAATGATTTGTCATTTATAAACTTGAGGGATAGATCAGTGGGCACCTATTAACAGCAACAGAAATGACAATGGACTTTGCTTAGCTTGCTCACAGTGCAGGAGCATAAATTATTTGGGAAGGCAGTGCTCTGTTCACCTTCAACCAAAACAAATGTAGAGAAGGATACATCTGCATTTTCTTCACCAATACTCTACCATAGCAACTGGTTTTGGCTCAACTAGATTTGACAGATACAAAGTTGCCACAAGCAGTTGGGCTTTAGTGTTGTACAATCATACATCTCCAGCTTGCACTTTGAGTTTTAACAGTGCGACAGGTACAGTCAAACTCCAGTATTATAGAAGAAATTAAACATGTTAATTCCACTTTCAAACTTGGCAACAAACTGACAGCATCACTATAATTGAAGAACTGAATTGCAACCTTGATCATTTCCTGAATATTGAATGAGTAATACAGTCTAATTGTATAATTTACGTCTTGGTCTGCAGAAATCCCAAGGACATTGATTAACATGACTCAGCATGTGGGCAGCATTAGTGATAAGTTTTGTCCATTTGGTGTTAAAGTTAACCAAACTTTAAACACATGGTATGGAACAGAAGTCTTACATCACCCAGATTAGGTACTCTTTCCTGTCACATGTTAGTTCACCATTGGGGTTCTTACCTGCAATTTTCACACTCATGGTCAATTTCTATGATTGTTTGTTAAATGACCAAATTTACAGGATAAATTTTAATACCAACAATAAAGCACATATTAATGTTAGAACTGCAATAAAATATGGTAGAAAACAGATTAAAATTGTGCAGAAAATATAATCTATGAATGACAAGAACTCAAACTTTAACAGTGCTTACATGACCAGATAAAATTTTGTTTCTATTTCAAGATCAATATGAATAGAGAGAGCATTTTAGTGATAAATCCTTACAGTGCAGGAGGTCCTGTAGCCCATGGTTCTGACAATGCCAGTTCTTTCCCTCATGTCATGAGATGTTTCACTTCAATAGACAAGAGCTGCTGAATCTCATCTGAGCAATGGCAGGCGATTGTAAGTGACAGGCTGCCCTATGGTTTCAACTCTTCAACCATCTGCTTGGAAAACAAATACTTTACCTCTTGTGCTACTAGGTCACAGCTGAAGACAGTTTTTCCCCAGTATAATTATTAAATAAGCTGATTAAATTTAATTGAACTCAGTTATTCATTTTGAAGTAAACTCAGATTACCTAAAACATTTACAGAATATCTCTCAAGTTTTACAATAGTTTTCTGAATATGTTCAGACGAAAAGTGTTCTTCATTAATTCCTATTGCATCTTATGATATTTGCCTGCTATTACCAATTTGTAATAAATCACATGTGACATGTTTGAAAATTGTATTTTAATTTAAGAAACAGAATCAAAAGTTTAGTTACATTTAGTCCACATGAATTGATTGGGGGGGGGGGGGGGGTGGGGGCAAGGTTTTCCATTGATGCAGCAGGATTTTTTTGATTAATAAAGGATATCTGAACAGCAGTCAATAAAATAGGACAGGGTAAAAGTATATGAGCTTCTCAAGAGATCAGTACCAATTAGAAACCTTTTACCACATTATTATCTTTATTTGACATGCAACAAAAAAAAAACGGCCTTTATGAATAGTGAGGGTCAGAAGACTATTTAAGTACTGAAGCAGGTATATTCCATTTTTAAGCAGGAAGGAATTGTATTTTTTACTTAAAAACAACACAAGGAAAAGAGTACTCTTTTATGCCCTATCATATAAAATCTTAGGCAAGTAAAACTTAAGCAAAAGTTTTAATTTGGCAATGAGGCATGACATAGAATATTCTCAAACTTGCCTAGCACTTTTTAGGTAAACCTATTTGCTTCCAAATACTAATAATATCCTAGTTTTCTCACGATACAAATTTACTGAGATGCATTATGCTCTGTCCATGAACCTACTTTTTTTTGTGTGTGCAAATGATGTTCAATCAAGGTCCTGAAATATCCTGCTATGTTCTCTGCATATCTTGCTTTAACAAAATATTCCTATGCACACCGAATTGTCCATCACATCAGCCAACAGAAGCATCACTCATTTATTTGAGACGATGCCTAATCCGTTCGGAGGCGGTAGACAAGTAAGCTCCACTACATAAGAGTTTCACTGAAAATTGTGTGAAGGTTTATAATGGTTGGAGTCTTACTCTACCCTATTAAGCCATCTTTCAGTAAAATTATAGTACTCACTTCTATAATTGTGTTAAAATTGATTTAATACAAATGTTACTCTTGGTATTTTTAAATGTTTATCCAATTTAACCACAAGGGGTTCTGTGTCTTTAAAACTGCCTTGAATAGAAACTATATACCTCATCACAACTCCCATCCCAATCATGCAATTAAAAGGTTGGATTAACAAACACATTCATTCCTGATCATGTAAATTATTTGAAAACAATGTTAAAAAATGCAGTTGCACTTCACAACTCATGAGCTTTTGATCTTTATGTTCCCCTACAGGGAGGGAAGTTATGTATGCAAAAGCAAGTTGTATTTTATTATATCTTTGGTTACTTCAGATTTTATATTTTTTAGAAATGCAGTCCAGTCTTATTTTGGATTTAACTCTATTAGACATCTTAATGAATCTGAATCAACTTTGTTCAATTCATCAACTAAGTTGATTAATTTGAGTATATATATGTTGGTCCAAGACTTTAATATTAATTTATATTTTTCCAACTTATGAGTAGATTGCTTACAGAGTAATTCATCTGATTTTCCTTTTCAATCTTAATAATATTAATTAATAATTAATAAAAAAGGTAAACTGATCATTAGTGCATATATTATGTTAACATTTTGATATTTTCCTTGTTATGTAAATGAAATATGTATATGTATATTGAACTCAATCAAAATATTTTAAAAAATCTGAATCTTTAAACTTTAACATTAATAATGGTTTAAAAATCTCTATATGATTCATCAGAATGAGACATTTTCTATTCAGATATATCAAGTAAAAAATATTTTGAAAAGTTTGAGAAGTCAAGGGGTTAAAGTATGAACCAATGCCAATAGATCCATAATTTTGCTGCCTTCAACATTTCAGGCCCAAAGGCCAAGTATTAAAGTATATTGATGTACTGGTGCCAGAACCACAAAGCTGAGGAACAGCTTCTTCACAGAGCACCCACAGCATTAGGGATTACTTAAGGTGGCATGCGAGTGGAAAGAAAAAGTTTGAAAACCATTGGTCTAGGTTTTTCTATGGTCTAAGTGATCCAATGTAGAGTGGAGGGCCAGTGAGGTGGCATCTTCCATTGACCTGTTGTAACAATAGGATAACTGAAGTGAGTTGAGGTCCTTCCTAAAGCAAGAGTTCATTTGGTCCATAACGAAACTCTCAAATCTCTTCATTATGATAGGACATCTTACCCTTCTTGGGTATCGGAGTAATGGGTGATCTTTTGAAGCAGATGGAGATATCAGACTGCAGCAGCAAGATGATGTAAATGTAAAGGCTCCAGCCAGTTGGTCCCTCATGTTTTAAAGAGGCAGCCTGGTCCACCATCTGTGTTGGATGCTTTCCGATGATTCATGCTTCTGAAGGTTGGTTCATGACAGCATCAAAAAGTGGAAGCACAGAATCACTAGAGGCTGAGGGAGCTTATGAGTTTGCTCTATCTGAAGTGAGCTCTGCACTTATCGGGAAGAGATGTTTCAACATATGCAATGCAGGGTGGTCCATATAACTAAAATCATGTATTGAGATCAACAAAATTCCCTATCTTCTATGGAGGATTTTCAGGTTAAAGTTAAATATAGTGTTATGAAAAGGGATTCTTTTGTGTTGCTGAGAGATCATCAAATGAACATGGCAGGTCATTCATTTAAAATAACTGCAAAACCCAGACAGAATATACTAAAAATGCATTTTAGTTAAGGAGATTAGCCAAAGAATTAGGTTTTCATAAAAACAGCAAATAAACTGTAGGTGTAAAAAAAAATTAAAGCATACATCCTGCTGCCCATAGCAATATCTTGATGCAATTACAATACAACATAAACAAAAAAAATTGGCACTGTGGAGTCCAATGCAAGACCAACACCTCCAGGCTTGCATGTTGGGTTTATATAGGTCACTGGTTCTGTCACATGGACTGGAAGTGACATCATCAGCCCAGATAAAAACCTGTGTTAGATGAAGGTCAGTTTCCTCCATTTTCCACAGGTGGATCACCACAGGTTATCAGATCAATAGGAGTCATGGGTGTGAAAAAAAAAAATTAAATCACATATCCTGCTGTACATAGGAATATCTTGCTGCAATTACAATACAACAAACAGAAAATTAAATTGGCAACTAGTACATCATGGAAAAAAGAATCATAAGGTAGTAGCAAGAATGATAAACCAAGCAACAGCATATTTTTATAGTTAGAAAATTGTCCAAGGGTTCTCATGACAATAATTTCAGATTTCAAATTTATTTTCATGACATCATGTATAAGCCTGAGATTCTTCATGCATTTACACAGAACGTTAAATTAAAACAGATATTATGAAGCTGGATGAGTGATTTAGAAATGAGAAGTTCAATCTTTCCATGCAACTTGGAAAAAAAAATAGTTCTGTAGTGGCAGCTACATTGCTCCTGAATAACGCACACACAACCAGACGGGTTGAGCTTAGTGAGCAGACTGGTTTATCGCAGGCTGCTTGGCTGCACTTATACTCCCAGCCCGGACCTGGCTGAGAACTGTGCTGGAGGGCGCTGACATCACCTGGGCATCACGTGGTCCCCCAGCGTGGGCTTCTGAGCCCCGTGCTGGAAGGAAGGGAAACCCCCGACGGCGCAATTTTGGCCGGCTGCCCCGCCGCGTGGCTCACAAGCGGGGCTGGTTTGCCTGCCTCGTGGTGAGCTGTCACAGTTCAACAATTCCTGTAATTTCTTGAAGTGTTCTAGAAAAAGAACCAAGAAGTGGGACTACTTGAATCACCCTTGAAAGAGTCAACAAAATCAACTCCATCTGTGGACTAATATTCAATTAAATTTGTGAATTGATGACAGCAAGACACCTCTATTTTACTATTGTCTTACAGGGAAAGGAAATTGTTAACAGCATGCATGCAACTCTGGTCTGCAACTTTTGTAGTTGCCACTTTTTGTCTTCGAGAATGGACAAGAAAGATATAGAGTGGTAAATGTGAACGGACTAATTATCAATAATCAACCTGTAGAATTGGAATCAATTGGGTATTTTTGCCTTTTTTTGTAACAGCTTTAAATTATTTCTAAATTTAGATATTCAGCACAGTAATCGGCCATTTCAACCCATGAGCACATGCTGCCCAATTTAACCTTCAGCCCTGGAAGGTTTTGAATGGTGGGAGGAAACTGGAGACCCCCCCCCAGGGAAAACCCAAGTAGACGTGAGGAGAATGTACCAACTCCTTCCAGATAGCGTGGAATTTTAACCATGGTCCTGAATGCTGGTGCTGTAAAGGCATTGCACTAACCGCTACGCCAACAGTGCCACCCCATGCTAACCGTGCTGCCCCACACTAACACTGCTGTATCACCCATGCAGCCCCACGCTAACCATACCTCCCCACACTAACTATGCCACCCCACCGCTAACCATATCACCCCAACACTAACTATTCCACCCACACTAACTATGCCACCCCACCGCTAGCCGTACCACTCCAGTGCTAATTGTGCTGCTCCACACTAACACGGCCACATCACCCATGCTGCCCCACATTAACTGTGTCACTTCATTCTAACCGTGCTGCCCCACCGCTAATTGTGTTGCCCCACACTGACTGTGTCACTCCACACTAACACTGCCACCCCACAGTAACACTGCCATATCACCCATGTGACCCCACACTAACCATACCACCACACACTGACCATACCATCCCATGCTAACTGTGCCACCCCACATTAACCATGCTGCCCCACCACTAATCGTGTTGCCCCACATTGACCGTACCACCCCAACGCTAATTGTGCTGTCCCACACTAACCGTGCCGCCCAATGCTAACTGCGCCACCCCATTTCAAAATTTGGAGTTATTTAATTTTACATTCTTCCACATTGGAATTCCTTATTTTTCATGGGCATTCATTTTATTGCTGAAAATTTGGGCGTTCCAGAATTAATGTTGAATGTGCTGGGTTCACAATGTTTTAATTATCTTAAATACCAACTTCAGATTTCAACTCCACCATTGAATGTTTATAGCATTTGTTTCAACAATCCAGTGATCCTTCATTGAAACAATTTCACCTTTGACCCAAAATAAGCAACGCCACAGAAAATGAGCAGAAATGTGCAGCAAACATTACCACTCATTGAAATGATCTTGTACTCATTTCTTCGTCAGGAGCAAACCAAAAATAAAAGTCTGTGATTAAAAGTAAAAGCACAATTCTCCCCGTGTCAGCAGGTCAAACAGTGTCACAAAGATAAAGATACATAACCAATGTTTTGGACTTGAGCCCTTCATCAAGGTATGACAAAATGTAGGCAGGTGCACAAATAAAATGGTGGGGGTGAAGCTTGGTTCAGATAAGAAACTAACCAGGCCACTTGCTCCAAAGTGGTGTGCAGTGATCATCAATGCAAAATGATTGGGTCAATGTCTGGGTTAATGTGCATGTGAGCCTTATGTTACATGAGGTCACATCTGAGAGAAGTTGAATCAGCCATCAGCTAAATACCATAATGTTAATCTTAGATTAGCATTGAGAAAGGAGCACACAAGTTGGAGAAACTTTGCTGATACTGATGGGACAAAATGCTAGCATGAGTCTGAACTGGCAGAAGTAAAGAGGAAAAGAAAAATACAGGTTTAAATTTTTAAAAAAGATTTTAAAGTGCATAATCTGTTAAAAAGGAATTCACACTGGAGTCTTGGGCTTCCTTCGTTATGTTGCTTAAATTTAGGCAGAAGTAATAGGGTTATTAAGGTGATGGAAACTTGACCATCAGAATAACTGTGAAGATTGTTGCCCATTGCTCATTTCCAGTATTCATATGAAAGTGGGAACACTGTGTGCCAGTGGGGGAGTGCTTTGCAACCAGTGACCATGATTCGATTTGTTTTAAAATTGTTATGGAAAAGGATAGGACCAGTTAAGGTCCTAAAATGGGGAAAGCCCAATTTTGATTGCATTAAACAGGGGCTTGCAAAGGAATAGCTGCTCCCCCTCCACCATCAGACTCCTCAACAACAAACTCAATCAGGGACTCATTTCAGGACTCTTACTTGTGCATGTTATTGATTTTCATATTTATTCTCTCTGTATTGCACAATCAGTTTCTTTACATTCATTATATGTTTATAATTCTTTGCTTGTTGACATGTTTATGCTGTGTACAGTTTTTTTTCCACTACCAATAAGTGGTAATTCTGCCTCGCCCACAGGAAAAAGAATCTCAGCGTCACATGTGATTTCATACATGTACTTTGACAATAAACCTGAAATCTGATTGGGAGAGGCTATGTGCAGGTAATGGCCTTCAGGAAAATGGGAGACATTTGAAAGAAAGTTAAGGAGTGTTCCGGGCTATCATGTCCCTGTGAAGAGCAAGGCTGGCAGGATTTGTTTTGCTGATACAGTGGGAGAAGTTGTTGTTCTTCCTTCCTGTACTCCATCTAGTCGTTAGGGAGAATTTACAGAGTAAATGATAGGGTTATTGTAGAAAATAGAGACTGAGGAGTACAGGTACATAGTGGTGACAAAGGTAGATAGGGTGGAGAAGAAGATGTTTGACATGCTAGCTCCACCAGTCAGGGCATTGAGTTAGGAGTTGGGATGTCTGTTTACAGCTATCTAAGCATTGGTTGGACTACATTGGGGCAGCACGATTAGCACAAAGTGCCAGCAATTGGGACTGGGGTTGGAATCCCCCACTCCCTGTAAGAAGTTTGTACGTTCTCCCCGTGTCTGTGTGGGTTTCCCCAGGGGGCTCTGGTTTCTTCTCACCCTTCAAAACATACAGGGGGTTATAGGTCGATTGGGTATAATTGGGCAACACAGGATCAGGGGCCAAAAGGGCCTGTTATCTTGCTTTATGTCTAAATTTAAATTTACACTTGGAATATTGTATTCTTGTCATAGGACGGATGTCATTTAATAAAGGTGCCAAAAGGATTCCTCTGGATGGTACGAGGACTAGAGGGCTTGAGCTGTAAGGAGAGGCTGGATAGGCTAGTATCTTTTTCCCTGTAGAAGAGGAGGCTGAGGGTGATCTTATAGATGTATATAAAATCATCAGGGCACTGACAGATTTTTCACTATAGTAGGAGAGACTAAAACTAGAGGGCCTGGTTTAAGATGAGAGATGAACAAATTAAGGAATAATGAGGGGAAACTATTTCATGCAGGTACATGGAATGAGCTATCAGTGGAAATGGTGAGAATGGGTACAATTACAATATTTAAAAGACATTCAGATGGATTAATGGAGAGGGAAGGTTCAGAAGGATAGGGACCAAATGCAGACAAATGAGACTAGTTCAGATGGACAATGGTCAGCATGAAAAAAGAGCAAAACACAATACTGGAAAAACTCAGCAGGTCAAACGATATCCATTATATAGCAGAGATAACTGATATTTCGGGCTTGAGCCCTTCATCAACATATGGAAAAATTTGGGCTGGTACCTGAACAAAATGGAAGTGGGGGGGCAATGGGAGGTGCATGGTTCCAAAGGTGGGAGGGAGTGCACACCAGCAGGCAGGGGGAGGAGGAGGAGGGATGGCTCCATGAATGGAGAGGGAAGGGGGTGGAGAGCTGGTGGAAAAAAGACGAAGGGAAGGGAGGGAGAACGGATAGAAGGCTGGCAGAAACCGGAGGAGTTTCATCTGACATGAACAACTTGCACTGAAGGGCATACAGTATTTCCATGCTGTACAGCCCTAAGTCTCTAAAAAAGACAATTGTCCTGCATCTTAGCTACAACATTACCAATGACAAGTACTGATAGATGTAGTAAGTTTGTATATCATCCCATTGCACAGTACAACCAAATGAAACAGCGTTCTCTGGTCTACGGTGCAAAGCACATGTACAGACATCATACACAGAGACAATATATGTACACAGTACATATGGACATATATTAAAATGAATGCTTATTAATAAATAGTCAAGTCATGTTGTTATTTTAGCAGTCATTCAGCCATCTCACTGCCTATAGCAGTGGTTTTCAAACTTTTTCTTTCCACTTACATTTTACCTTAAGTAATCCCTATGCCATAGGTGCTCTGTCGTTAGTAAAGGATTACTTAAGGTGTCATGTGAGTGGAAAGAAAAAAGTTGAAAACCATTGTTTTAATTGACTCATTATGTGCACAGTTTCATAACTCCAAAGGAAATGGGCCAATGACAATTTTTCTCAAGCAAAATATTTCAATAACAATTGGGTCCAGAGCAGTCATTCTCAACCTTTAAGTAATCCCTTACTAATCACAGAGCACCCATGGCATTAGGGATTACTTAAGCTGGTATGTGAGTGGAAAGAAAAAGTCTGAAAACCACTGGCCTATAGGAAGAAGCTGTTCCACAGCTTTGTGGTTCCGGTTTTTGATACATCTATATCTTTTACATGATGTGAGTAGCTTGAAGATGTTCTGTGTGGGGAGCAGGAGATAGGGTCCTCCTTGATTTTGTGAGCCCTCTTTAAACAACAATCCTGGTAAATCCCATCAATGGAGGAAAGAGACCCCAGTGGTCATGTCTGCCACTTTTATGGTCATGTAGATGGATCTCCAATCGGATGCTCTATAGCAACCTAATTTCACTGTGATGCACCTGGCTAGGACACTCTAAATAGAGCTCCTGTGAGAAGTTCACAGAATGGTGCCAGTAGCCTTGCCCACATCAGCCTTCTAAGGAAGTACAATTTTTGTTTTGCCTTCCTGAGATGTTGTGTGTCCAGGATAAGTCACTTCTTCAGTGGACTCCAGAAACTTGGCGATCTCCACTATTGAGCTATTAATCTGAAGAGGAAGGTGACCATCCCTGGTCCTCCTGAAGCTACAATCATCTCCTTTGCCTTGTCTGCGTTGAGACTTTAGTTGCTACTCTTGCACCATTTCACAAGATTTTCCACCTCTTCTCTGCAGAACGACTCATCATTGTTGCTGATGAGGCCAACGACTGTTGTGTCATCTGCAAACTTAATGACATTACTGGAGCTGGACCTGGTGATGCAGTACTGTGAACAGGAGCAGACTGAGCACAAGCCCTGAGGTGTGCCAGTACTCAGCATAATGGTGCGTGGTATTCTGCTGCCAACCCGGTCTTTCTGTTAGGAAGTCTAGAATCCAATTACAGAGAAGGTGTTGAGTCGCAGTGACGACAGTTTCTCCACCAGCCTCTGGGGTATGATTGTGCTAAACATTGAGCTGAAGTAAATTAATAGCAGCCTGGCAGGTGAGACACATTTTTGGAGATGGTCAGTGCTACGGTTCCATTTGTAGGCAAATTGAAATGGGTCCAGTGTCTCTGGGAGGTGTACTTTGATGCATTCAATCACCAGACACTCGAAGCATTTCATAATGGTGTAGGTCAGTACCACTGGGCTATAGTCATTATGGTCTGTTACTTTGGTATTGAGATGATGGTGGTTGCCTTGAAGGCAATGTACTGCTGCAATGACGAATTGAAGATGTCTGTAAGGACATCGGACAGTTGGTCTGCACAATCCTTCAGTACCCTACTTGGTATATTTGGACATGCTGCCCTGTGTGGGTTCACCCTGGACAGGATTCACCTCATCTCAACTGTGGCTATTCAAGGAGCCTGTTCTTCATGGGGAGATGGAGTTTTTTTTGGTGTCAGCCTGTTCTTCTCATTGAACTGTTTAAAAGATGTTCAGTTTGTCCAGAAGGGTGGTGGTGTTGTGGCTGACTCACAAGGTTGTTTTGTGATTGGTTTTAGTTTTAATCCCTTGCCATATGTACCTCGCATCGCCAGTGTTGCACAGTTGACTCTGAATCCTCTGTCTTTGCCTTCTGGAATCAACGGGAAAGTTCAGCCTTGGTTGATCTTACTGCCAACTTGTCTCCAGTCCTGAAGGTTGCATCTCAAGCTCTGAGAAGTGCACAGACCTTTGCATCCAACCATGGCTGTGTGACATCCTTGATACCCGTGCTAATGTAGCCAGTCACTGAGCTCGTGTACTCATTAATTAGGTAAGTTTAGGAGGAGACCATCCTTGTTCCTAAGAGTTTGCTGTAGTTAGAATTAAACCAAGTCAATTTCTAATTTTACTGGTTCTACACTGAGTGTCTTGATGTAGCTGAGCTGAATTTGGTCTTCTTCAACAGTCAGCAGAAGTTAGGTTGGCCACTATAATGAACCTTGAATGAGAAAAATGTTGAATCGCACTAAGATCTGCCAATGTGTATAAATGCCCTGATCCTCCTCCCTTGAAGAAACCGTTCCCCAGTCTCTTGGCTTGACAATAGGTCAGTCTTTCTCTGAACACAGTTGCAGATCCCATTCAATCCACATGCATAAATATGGCAACACTCTCCTGGGAACTCATTAATAAACCTTTTCTCATCTAGATTGCATTGGGCATTGACCAGAATTTCCAAAAAAAATCTCCAAATAAAACAAAATATATGAAAATTGAAAACTGTAAAGTCTGAAGACCACTTTGTACAAAGAAACTGCCCTGCTGAGAGAATCCTCATTAATTTGTCCTGTGGTTCTGTTGCCAACCAGCAGTAGCTTTGAGGAAAATTCCCAGCAATGAAATATGGCCTGAGATAAAACTCAATTGTTTCTATTGAAACTGTTCCTCTGGGTAAAGTGTTGTTTAATTGAGCTGTACAGCTTTTGAAAAGGAAACGCTGATATTTTAACCCATATCCTAGTCTACCTATTTTTTGTTAACTATGCCTTCATTTCTTCAATAGGTTTTAATCTGGGCTGCATTATTATCTGCTGTGATATATCTATATGCAAGCAGAACCAATGCTAATCATTATGTACCAATTAGCATTGATTATGTTCTGATAGCTCTGCACCAGTTGGTTTCAGTCAATCTTGACAGTTCTGGTGCTTTGTTTAACCTTTCAACTACTCTATCAGTGAATGAGTAGTTAAAAGAAATCAGGAAAAAGGTTGACTGGGGTATTTTCCTTCAACTAAAATAGCAATAGATGTGAAAGTTAATGCAAACTGTGTAATCAGATAACACAAGAAAGCATTTACCAATTACACCAGCAATAAATTGTTGAAAAGTTTCATCCACTTTCATATTTCAACCAGCCATTCTGAACCCCCCCCCCCCCACACTTAATATTTATGGGCCCCCTTCTCTGTGAAGCTGTGTTTTGGTTTCTTCCGTATTTATTTCCTACCACCTACATTAAAAAAATTAAAAATAATTTGTGTCATGTTGTGGTCCACAGTTGGGGGGGTGGGGGAAGGTGGGATGTGGTAGTGGAGGGCAGAGGGGATGGAGGGGAGTATGAGCAAGTTTTACTTGTGAAGTTTGAGCAACAGGAAATGTTTTTAAGGGGAAAAACTGAGTCCTGAATGGTGTCACTCATGATCCATAATTTGGTTGCACTGGACAATTTTGATTTAAATCATTATTCTGAAATGATGTGAAAATATAGAGAGCTGAAAAGTGGTTTTGAAGTGTCGTGCCTTCCTTGATGCTCATTGCTTTATTTTGTTCAGAATCAGAATTAATTGTCATGAACAAGTCATGATATTTGGAGTTTTGTGGCAGCATCATAGAGAAAACATTCATGTTATAACCATCTTACGACATTACTGTAAAAAAAAGTAAGGCAATATCTTTGGTTCATTGATTATTCAGAAATCTGATGGCGGCGGGGAAGAAGCTATCCTTGTGCCACTGAGTGCTCGTCTTTAGGCTCCAGTACCTTTCCCCCGATGGTAACAGAGTGAAGAGGGCATGGTCTGGGTGGTGGGGGTCTTTGAGGATAGATGCTGCCTTTTTAAGACACCACCTCATGTGGAAGTCCTCGATGGAGCGGAGTGTGGTCCCTGTGATGTCCCAGGCTGAGGTAACAAGCTTCTGGAGTTTATTCTTGTCCTGAGAGTGCGTGCCTCCATTCCAGGCAGTGATGTAACCAGCCAGAATGCTCTCCATGTTACATAGAATTTTATGAGAGTCTTTGGTGACATAGCCAATCTCCTTGACACTTAACAAAGTATAACCGCTGGTGAACCTTCTTTGTGATTGCATCAACATGGAGGCTTCAGGACAGAACCTTGGAGATGTTGACACCCAGGAATTTGAAGTTTTGACCCTCTCCACTACTGAGCCCTCGGTGAGGACTGGGTTTATTTTCCCCTGACTTCCTTCTGGCATCCATGTTCATCTCCTTGGTTTTGCTGATGTGGAGCGCAAGGTTGTTGTTGTTCAACGGGCTGATCCATCTCTCTCTCTCCTCTCTGCTTCCTCATTACCATTTGTGATTCTGCCAACAACTGTGGTGTCATCAGCAAATTTGTAGATAGCTTTTGAATTCTTTCACAGATGTGGACAAAATTGCGAATGCCATGATTTATTATATAAATCCAATGGACTTTGTGAAGATGGTGGTAAATGACTTTGAACTGCTACTGCTCATCTGGCAAAGGCCCCATTCTTTGTAGTGTTTTGTGGGGAGGGCCAGGATCTAAGCTCTACAATGATGAATATATAATACTTGTCCTTCAATATTCTATATGTTGTGACATGGACAGTACCATTGATTGATTGTACAGCAATATATGCTCTGGAGAGTAAATACCCTGGAAACTGGATAGGAGAGAGAATGGTGTTTCTAGTTGGTAAATGGTGCATCAATCTTTCTGCTTTGTCCTGGATAGTGTTGAACTTCAGGACCTGTTTGAGTTGCATTTATTGAGACTAGTGAAAGCTATTCCATCATATTCTTAACATGCCTTGAATGCTTCAGGCAGTCAGAAAACAAGTAAATTGGAGACATGTGTATTATCCCACCGAGACCACCCATAAATTGGAGATATGGACTCGTGTACTATCCCACTGAGAACACCTGTAAATTGGAGACATGGACTTGTGCATTATCCAATCAAGACCACCCATAAATTGGACACATGGACTCGTGTATTATCCCACCAAGACCACCCATAAATTGGAGACATGGACTCGTGTATTATCCCACTGAGACCGCCCATTAATTGGAGACATGGACTCATGTATTATCCCACTAAGACCACCCATAAATTGGAGACATGGACTCATGTATTATCCCACCAAGACCACCCATAAATTGGAGACATGGACTTGTGTATTATCCCACTGAGACCACCCATAAATTGGAGACATGGACTCATGTATTATCCCACTAAGACCACCCGTAAACTGGAGACATGGACTCGTGTATTATCCCACCAAACCACCTGTAAATTGGAGATATGGACTCGTGTATTATCCCACTGAGACCACCTATAAATTGGAGACATGAACTCATGTATTATCCCACTAAGACCACCCATAAATTGGAGACATGGACTCATGGATTATCCCACTGAGACCACCCATAAATTGGAGATGTGGATAATCCCACCGAGACCACCCGTAAATTGGAGATATGGACTCATGGATTATCCCACTGAGACCACCCGTAAATTGGAGACATGGACTCGTATATTATCCCACCAAGACCACCCGTAAATTGGAGATATGGACTCGTGTATTATCCCACCAAGTACACCTGTAAATTGGAGGAACAACACCTGATTTTCTATCTGGATACTCTCTAGCCAGAAGACATGAACATCAACTTTTCTAGTTTCTTCTAACCTGCTCTCCTTTCCCCCTCCCTTCCCTTCCCCCTGTCAGCTCTTCACCATCTTCCTTTTCTATTCACCTAGCTGTCCCCCTCCCCTTTGCTAGTTGCTGTGCCCTCCCTGCCTTCTCCACATATTACCTCCTGCCTTTGGGACCAACCTCCTCTCCTTCTATTTTATTCAGACACCTGTCAACATTTTCCCATACCTTCATGAAGGGGTCAAACCAGAAATGTTGGTTATGTATTTTTATCTTTGCCCTATAAAGGACACTCTTTGACCTGCTGACATTCTCCAGCATTTTATTTTTACATTTTGTTATTTTAAAACAAGCCACTCAATGCAGGTTTTGCAGCTTCTGATCTGTTCGTGTAATTTCAACATTTATATAACTGGCTCACTTCGGAATCTGTTGTGTGGTGACTTCTAGTGCTTTGATGATGGTGACTTCAATGGTGGTAAGTACCACTTGATTCTGTCATTACAACGGTAGCCAATGAATGAGTGGAGGGAGATTAACTGTTTGTGCTTGTTTTTCTAGAAGGATGTTCCTGGGGCAAAATGTTACTTCTCACATTTTACAACTTATCCTTCATCTCCACTCACATTCTATGCCTTTGATCTAAAGCTGTGGGAACCCATCTGGATATTTGTGAGAGATATAGAATATTTTTTGTTTCACTGCTACTCAGGTCGTCTCTCTTTTTCTCACATATTTTCCAGTTCGTTCTCGTTTGTGTTAGTGACTATTATCCATTGCAACTCTACAAAATTCAACTATTTTACCATCCCTCTTCCCACCCTGTTTCCTGTAAGAACTATTCTATTCTCCTTATTTTTCTGACTCTGTTGTATCTTTCACACCTCTGAATGCCTTCCTTTTCTGTAACCATAGTTTTCCTTTCACAGTTGCTAATGTTTCCATTAGTTTTTATTCCAGTCAATATTGCCAGGAACAAAGTGCCAGGTTCAAAACAATATTTGTTGTAGAAAACTATTTATTTGTATTGATGAAATACTTCTCCTGCCTTTGTATTGTTTATCTGTATGTGTGTTATGTCTGGTGGTGTTTTGCATTGAGGACCGGAGAACATTGTTTTGTCGGGTTGTACTTGTATAATCAGATGACAATAAACTTGACAATATTAGCGAAGTTGAAGTCTCCTATAACAACAACTTTGTAATTCCTGCACCTTAACGTAATCTGCCTGCTTATCTGCTCCTTGGTGTCCCGAAGGCTATTTGGGGGGCCTACAGACTATTTTGAGTATCAATTGCTCCCTTTCTGACTTCCACCCATACCGACTCAATGTACACTCTCTCTGCAGTGTCCTCCTTTTCTATAGCCGTGATACTATCCCTGACGAGTAATGCCAGGGATTACTGTCTGTAATATAACCCCCCCCTCTCCTCTCACTTCCCATGCTATTCCTTTTAAAACACCCAAACTCCAATACCTGCATCAGCCAATCCTGCCCTTTTTCCAGCCAAGTCTGTAACAACCACAGCATCGTAATTCCACGTAATGATCCATACTTCTAAGTACATTATTCCTAATACTCCTAGTGTTGAAATAGACACATTTCAGCCATCTAAATGACTACTTCTATGTTTTGTCCCCTGTCTGTCCTTCCTCACAAAGTCAGAACACATTGCATCAGGCTTTTGACCTTCTGCCTTATTCTCTACACAAATTTGGATCCCACCCCATCCCCCTAACAGCTCTAACAAACCTGCCCACCAGGATATTGTTCCATTTCCAATTCAGGTACAGCCCATGCTTTTTGTACAGGTCATCCCTTCCCCAGAAGATTTTCATTTTAGATTTTCAAATACTACGATATTTTTTATTTAATAGCTCTGATATCATAACTGTTGACTTACTAGTTTAGAGAGATCCATAAATTTGTTAGAAGTGCTACTTTCATCATCTAGAAATGGATAATAATTAGATAATTAATTCTGCACATCCGAAAAGAACTAATGGGTAAATCAGAGGTGATTTTAAAAACTACAGGAGCAGAAGATGAATTATTTTTAAGCGTCATCTTTATTGTGGTCCCCTGATGTTCAGAAGATCTTGCAAGGTTGCCTGATGAGTGAACTGAGGGTGACTTGGCAGAACACAAATTTGAACAACAGCGTGCAAATGTACAAATCAGGAATTCAAGTAGAACACTCAGCTCTCAAATTTGTTTCACATTCTGTAAGATCATGACCGATTGGATCCTCATCCAATCAAATACACATTTCCACCCATTGGTAACCACTCTTTCACTGGTTGTCTACGTCTGGGTTAAAATTATTCATAGAGTCTGTTACCACCATCCTACAAGGAATAGTTCCAATGAAAACTCTCTTCCCTAATTCAAACAGCACAACCCATCAAGCAATGAGCACAGGCACTTTCACTAGGGACACAAAATGCCAGAACCTTGAGCAGAAATGGCGAGCCAAAGTTATGGGTCGAGACTCACCACATCTACACATGGATGCTGTCTGACCTGCTGAGTTCCTCCAGCAATTCTTTGCTGGTTAGGTTTTTTTTCATATCAAGGTAGTCTCAGCATGTGGTAAAATAACATACAGAAAGAAGGTATCAATCAAGGCCAAATCTGCCTTCACCCAGCCTGGCCTATGAGAAAGAACAGCCTCACAAGGAACTTTGAGGCTAACTCAAACCTTCTCATTCCCATCCCAGCTGAGATTAGCTCAATGAGTAGAAACAAAATGTGAAACATAGAATCTACTTTTTTCCAAGGCAATTGCGGTAAGATTCATTTTAGCCTCAGCCATCAAACTGGTAGTAGGTTTGAGTAAACGTCGAGGTTGGCTGAGTCATCTTCAAATTTTCATTTCTGATCTCAATTTAAATTGAAGACCCCCTGGCTACAGGGGAGGTACCGGATGATTGGAGAATGACAAAAAAAATGTAATAGGGAGAATTATCCATGCATGGCTGTGTGGAATCAGAATTAGTTTGCCTGCAGAAAGCAGATAGTCATAGTAGATGGAACATATTCTGTTTAGTTGTCAGTGACTAGTGGAGTTCTGCAGGGAGCTATTCTGAGACCCCTGTTCTTTGTGATTTTATAAATGACCTGAATGAAGAAGTAGAGGGATAAGGCAGTAAGTTTACGGATGACATGAAGGTTGGAAATGTTGCGGATAGTGTAGAAGTTTATTGTAGATTACAACAGGATATAGACAGGATTTAGAGTTGGGTGGAAAAGGTGCCAGATGGAGTTCAGTCTGGATAAGCGAAAATGATGTATTTTGGAAGGTCAAACTTGAAGGCATGGTATATGGCAGAGGGACCTTGGGTTTCAAAGCCAGAGATCTCTCAAGGTTGCCACCCAGGTTGATTGGGTGGTTAAGAAGGTTCATGGTGGGCTGGCCTTCATTAGTTGGGGATTGATTATTCCATTGTTCACTCATGAAGCTGAAAATGAATAATAACGACTGTATGTAGAATCATGGAATAATTTAGCAGAGAAGGAAATTATTCAATCTACGTCTCCGGGCCACAATACCCAAATTATTCAATCTACCACTTTGGGCCACAATACCCAAATTCTTAACTTCTCTTTAATAGTTCCCCTTCCCATCACCTTTCCATTGTTTGCTTTTCTAACTGCCTTTGAAAATTATTATTAATATGGTTCTACTATGTGTTCAGGCAGAAGCTTTCTGATGCGGCATTTTTGCATATTTTTCCCTTCAAGATGTACACTGCGGAAATAAATGCTTTAAAGGATGTTAAAAGGGGTGTTTTTAAAAAAGAAACTGTTTAAATTGTGAAAGTAAAAGCTTTTCCACACAACCTCTTTCTTCTGGACCCCCAGACCAATGAGTGGTTTTAATTTTTTTCTTCTTTCTGTCAAAACTTCACGCTTTTACCTTTTGCCTTTTGAAAGCAGGCACTTAAATCCATTTGCACTCCTTTTCTGTGTTGCTTGTCTCTCACTGTTGCTGCGAGAAAAGTTCCGATTATTTACAGATCAACTCAGGCTGAAGACACAATCAGAGTTTTCTCTGGCATATCGAACATTAAAGTATTGCTGATTGACAGGTCAAGGCACAGATGATTAGAGTTATCTGGTTAAATAAAAGATCAGTGAAAAGTAGTGCTGAGATATTTTCTTCAAATTTAAGTCAGCAAATTCCCTCTGTAAGTTGATAAAGGAATTCCAATGCTGTAGTCCCTGTAAAAAAAAAATTAATAATTTGATCTTGTGACTAGTTTTGAAGACTAATAGTTGAGAACACATTTAAAAGATAACAGCGTTTCCTTTAGGAGCCATTGACATGGTGTTTTCTTATGCTTCTGGCATCTTACCCTGATTTTAAAGAAAACGGAGGCATGGTCTATAGGTCAGTGGCAACCTGTCAAATTATTCAACGGCAAAGTTTAAAAAAAAAGACAGGACCAAAATAAAATAGGTAAATTTACTTTTTAGAAATGATCTGTAAGGGATTAATTTGTTAAATGTGTGAAATTGCTTCTCAGAGGTGCAACTCCATCAAATAACTGATTAAAATTTAAAGCGATTTAGTTCTTTAGCTATTTACAGAATCACACATGCACAAGGACTCCCAGTCGGCATGGATGTGCTGGGAGTGCATGAGCATGAATTGCAAAAGGGTGAATTGCAGGTGCAATAAAGGCAAATAGAATAATGACTCATTGCAAGAAGGATTGGATTTGAGAGCAAATCTGCAGGGTACTGTTGAGGCCACTCATCGAGTGCTGTGTGCAGTTCTAGTCTCCTTACTTGAGATACACTGTCTTTGGAGGCAGTGCAGACAAAATCCAGAGGTCCACGGTTAGCCTATAAGTGGAGATTGAGTCACCTGGAACTAATAGGAATCCAGAAGAATGAGAGAAGATCTTATGGAAATATCCAAAATTGTCAATGGGATAGAAAGAGGCATGGAAGTTGTTTCCACTGGGAGAGACTCAAGGCTCGTTGAAGTATATTTAGGATGGAGATGAGGAGGAACTGCTTCTTCCAGAGAGTAGTGAATCTGTGAAATTCTATGCCCAAGGAAACTGAAGAGGCTGCTTCATTATATAGATTTAAGATAGAGTTAGATAGATGTTTGCATACCAGAGGAATTAAGGATTATGGGGAAAAGACAAAAAGGTGGAACTGAGTCCATGACCAGGTCAGCCAGACCTTATTGAATGGTGAAGCTGGCTTGACAAGCTAGATGACCTACTCCTATTTCACATGTTTTCATCATGAAGTTGGTATTATGGGTTTGTCTCATTTTCTTGCACTTGATCCTTCCTCCATAAATCTGTCTAAATGTTTTAGAACATAGAAAAGTATATAGCACAGTACATGGGCTTTGTCCCACAATGTTTGGCTGACTGATGTAGACATATTCCAGCATTAACCTAATCCTTCCCAATCTCACAGCACATGACCCTGCAACATTTGTCTTTTTGCCTCTTCCTTCCCAGCATCCAGGGAGATAAACTGTCCATCCAAGTGAAGCATGATTCTTCTTGTCTAGTCTACTGCTTTCCATGAACACAACGTTGTGTCCTCCATATTGGAAGAAGAAAACAAAGGCACTTTGGATGATCACTTTTCTGAACATTTTGGTTGTCTACCACTTTTGCCAATATTTTTTAATTAAGTTTTATATATATTCTCATACATAGGTAATAATAAGAATATATATCCAACAAAGTAAATGTGTATTTAAAAAAAGCTGTAAACAATCTATGAAAGTTATTGAAAATAAAACAAAATATATAAAAAGCAAAAAAACTAATCAAATGATTTAACCCTTCCCTTGTGAAGTCATGATTAAACATAAATATTCCATTAATGTATGAAAGAAAGGTCAACCAAACCATAAAATTGGATCCAATAATCTTATAAAATTTGAAAATAATTAAGAAAAGTGCTCCATAAATTAAAGAAAATTAAGGTTCATTACATTAGTAGAGCATCTAATTTTTTTCCAGAGTCAAGCATGCCATCACATCAGATAACCAGTGAGTCCTACACAGAGGGACAGTATCCTTCCATCTCATAAGTAGAGCTCTTCTTGCATTAAGGAGGGCAAGGGCAACTGCATGGGATTGTAGCCCAGACAAATTTAGATCAGTTGACTTATTTACTCCAAATAGGGCAAGAAAATGATTAGGAGCCAAATTAACATTATGATCTAAAGGCAAGGTACGGAAGATACTTTCTCAAAAAACTGGAAAGCGAGGAATATGTCCAAAACATGGAATAATGTACCTTCTTCAGTCTTACATGTATCATATTTGATGAGAAATTAGAATAAAATTTAGCCAATTGAACTTTGGTAAAGTAAGCTTGATATACTACTTTAAATTGCAATAATGAATGATGGATGAGATGAAGTAACCAATTTCAAAAAAGAATCCCATGTAGCATCAGAAAATTCTTGTTGAAAATCTTGTTCCCATCATTACTTAGTCTTGTCCAGGGAATTGCCGCTAGACGTCAATAATAGGTCATAGAGAACTGATATCAACATTTTGGTATTTGGTTTAAGATTATAAATCTACTCTATCATCTTTAATTCCAATTCTTGAGGGAGTTTTAATCACTTTAATTCCTCATCCCATTTCCACTCTAATCGATCTGTTTATAATTTCATGCAGAGTTACAAATTAGGCTCCATGCAAGCTTGAGATGCAGGACCCCATCTTCCACCTGAACATGTGGAGGCCTTTGCTCTGAGTATTAAGTTCTGCAACTTTAGATCAATGCCTTTCTCTATGCATTTCAGAAATGGATATTTCTTTTGTAAGTTATCCATTCGTGATACTGATTTAGTTTTTCTCCATCCATTTTTACAACCTGACCAGGTAAGTAGATACCATAGCTTTGCTAACAACAACAGAGTAAATAGTCAAAATAAAAACATCACTTTATAACTGACCCATTTGAATAGATTGGCTCATCTTTGTGACAACTCTTAGTCTCAGTCCATCACAGATAGGGCTGAGACTGGAGTTCTGCTCAATCCATTCATCATATCCTCAGCTCCTGCTGTAACGAAGAGTCTTAGATCTGAAAAGTTAACTAATTTTCTTTTTGCACAGATTCTTCCTTAGATGCTGAGGATTTCTGGCAATTTCCTTTTTGTTTGCCATTTGGACACTATTATGCAGATGCAGTTCTGTTGATACCAAATTTCAAAAACAGTCACTCCAATTTGAGCTCTGTCATGGGAAGCAATTACCAAGTGGACAGAGGCAAAGATCTGAAGATACTTTTAATGCATCTTTGAGAAAATGCACCATCTCAACTGGGAATACCTGCTTTGTTGCCATTCAAAGTGGAGAAGGAGCATTTCAGATGACATTGAGAAGTTTCAGTTCATGTATCAGGACATTCACAAGTGCTTGACAGAGGGAACATTTAACCTAGTGAACAAATCAGTAACTTCCTGCCCCATTTCTGGTTCCCACATTAACCTTTATCTATATAGAAAGAAAAATAAAATGAATGGAACCACTTAGCATGCAAGTGCACATGTAGATAGAGAGAATGGGCAAAATAACTATTCTGGCTCCTTTAGGCCAGTAGGTGTGAAGAATGGAATGAGTGTTCAAATCCCAAGTGGAGGACTGATAGCTCCATTATCATTATAAAGTTGGAAGCTCATAAATTAATGTTAATTGGATCCCTGAGATGCCACAAATATCTTAAAGTAAGAATGGGGAAAATAAAACTGATGCTGCTAATTTGTCATTATTGCATTTGCACTACTGTTGACATAAGTACATCTATGTTCTTTGTTACTTTTCTGTCTGGTTATAGTGAAGCCACACTATCCATTATCTTGATTGGTAATATGAATATTAAGCATGTTGAGCAGGAGATCTCAAACGATGCCTATTATTATGGTTAATCTACTGTTACGAGCCCAGAGGACCCCAAAACCCAGCAGCAATAGATATTCACCAAGGCAAATGGTTACTTAAACAAAAGTTACTTTTAATTATTTTTAAGCATGAAAACAGAATCACACTTTAACTTAACTAACCTAAGTTAACCCCCTTTTAATTCTAAGCGCACACATATGTAACATGTGTGTAAGTTCGGAAAAGTCCAATCTCACTTCTCATTCCTCCAAGTTCACTGGTTGTAGGCAATTCTTATACTGTGCACAGAATTTAACATTTATAAATGGTGCTTGAAAGGTAAATGGTTACCATTCAGGAAGGTTCTTGGTTTTCATAAAGAGATTTGTTGTTCCAGGACATCCACAACTGATTCCTTTTTAATCAGCCACTCCAGTGTCTTGATGATGAAACATGCCCCCTTCAGGGTTTTCCAGATGATAACCTCTTTCTTTCAGGTCACCACAGAGTTCTTTTTTGTTTCACTTATTCCAGTCCTCTCCTCTTGCATGAACTACAAATGCCTTGACCAAGCTGTCTTCCAAATGGGGCTTGCCAGCTTGTCCTGTTCCAGTCCCAGCTGCTATTACTGGCTGTAACACTTCGCAACCAATCTCTGGGTCTCTCTTTCTCTGTCTGAAAGAAAGCCTGTTTGACTCTCTCTGCTTGCAAAACCACATGACCTTCTTAGAAACATCTCTAGACAATCTGCGGCTCCAACAAGATCTTTTGTAAACAACAATCCTTTAGTTAAGTCGCTTGAGCACTCTTCAAAGCTCTTGCAAAAGCTGTGGAGCCAATATGTCTAGCATGGGGAAGAGCTTCAGTATTTTAAATAAGATCGGTTTTAAAGTGTTTGTATGTAACCTACTCTAACAAACCTTTCCCAATTTATCTCCTAAAAAACATCTATATTATCTTTCATACTACAAATGTGCCTTGTATATACAAATAGAAACAGTTTTCATATAATTTAGCAGTCCTTCAATTTGGGCAGTCAATACTAATGCTTGATCATCAGACAAATGTATCACAGGGGGCATTTTTTTGAATATTTTATTAATGATTTTCCAAACTTTAAGTCAGTTATCAACATTATCAGTGCCAACGTTAACAGTATCAGCATTGACTACAATTTACAATTCTCAGTTCTATACAAAGTTTTCTGCAGAGTTCAAGCTCTTTCTGCAACCCCCCCAAACACCCCCCCCCCCCCACCCACAAGGGACATATATTTTAAGGGAATTAGCACATTCTAAATGAATAAGGGAGGAAACAGAAAAAAAAATGTATCATTCTTTGGTGCATTAAAATGTGTCATAAAATTTGCACTCTCAGAAGAACCTTGATATCTCAATGATATTTCAGATTCCTGACATCATATGGGTTTGCATTGGAAATAATACAGGTTGAATTGTAATTGCCCTTGAGGCAACGATTTCTTCATGTAAACACTTTTTCTCTCCACTTTGTTTGAATGGGGTCTGAAACTCCATGACAAACAGCCTGCACATATTAAACTGGAATGGCAGTTGAGTATAATGCAGAGGGTGTGAGTGAGAAGCAATTGTTTAATAAACCCTTACTGGCATGACACCAGGGCTGTCATAAGCTTCAAATACATTTATTTGTCACACTGTAAAATTGCTCTCTTTGCTATCTAATAGTGATCGCAAGGCTGCAAAAAAAAAAATGCAAGTCTCAGACAAGGAAAGATAGATTGCACTTACAGATAATACTCATCTCTCTTTTGGAGTTCTATTTTTCTCTCCCACAGGTAAAACATTTTCTACAGGCAGGCAAACAAATGGAACATAAAACCAAATCATTTCGATATTGTCTGCATCATTCAGTAGTTTCTAATCACACAATCATTGAGCCCTTCTGCTCTCACTCCAACATATTCATCTGTAGTTTTCTTCAATTAAAGCATTGAAACTGCAGTATTGATAGATAATACAGCTAGAGTAGTTACTCTCTCATGGGAGGAGTGATCTGGGTAAATCTACGAGGCACCAAGCCTTGGAAGAATTCATGATGGAGCGTAAGTGGAGTGTAAGTTTATTTGTGAGAAATATTGATATCTTAGGCTTGAATTTGTTACATGATAATGAATTAACTATTCAATATGTTATTAAACATTTTTTTTGCTTGAAATAGTTTAGTAAAGCAATGAATAGTGCATGGTTTTGAGCAATTGGCAGTTTAAAATATTTAATTTTCGTGTTTCTTATCAGTATTGCCTTCCTTAACAATGCACAACCTTTCAAATATTCCATGTCTTCATGATAAATACATTTGCAAATGAGTCCTATTCAGATTGCAAAGGATTTGACCAGAATTGTCGATCCTCATTTCTCTTTAAGGAGCTAGTTTGATGTGATGCAAATACAGCATATTTAGTTTGCATTTCATTTATGAATATTTGCAAGTTTTAGGTAGATATTTTTCATCCTTTATAATTACTATGTTTTATATTACTGAGCATGTTCAGCAACCATATTCTCTGTCCATGAAGCTACACTCGAAGAAAGCCAAGGAATGAAGACTTCAGTGCTGCTGCACTGTGGCTAATCCATACTCTCTTTCCATCTAAGACCTCTGGATTTTTGAATTTATCACAATAATCATCCTCTTAAAATTCCATTGGATAATTGATGTTATGAGTTTTCATGTTCTGTTTTATTGTCGTTGTGTCTTTTGGAATCTGGCAAGAGATTGAACCAACCTTAAAAGAAATGGATCTTGCCTTTTCACTATTGTGTCGTAAATTTTCTCTAATTATACGTATTAAAAAATATTCTTGAAATAATGTTTATCTTCATTCAACATAACCAATGTTATTAACCCATTTCACAATCTGTCATCCTGAGTGAAATCAGGGGAGTGTGTAAAACAGGTTACTAAGGCCAACAATCCAATATAACTGAGATTCCTTTTTTAATAACTGTCCTTTTAGCTGGGGAAGCATCTAAATTCAGGATCTAATAAGAATATCTCTACTGGGAGGAATTCCACTTCAATTCTCACTCTCAACCTGAAGACATTCTCCATTCTTGGAGAACTTCCAAATTATTCCCATAATTTGCATCATTACTGGAGTATTCAATGATCATAACACAGCATGTTCCATTATGTTAAACATTCTTACAGGATCATAAAGTGCATTTGCATATTTATCCTAACCTGCCCACTTCCAGTTTTGCTTCTCATTACTCTCCGTTACGACTATTTTTAATAAAGATATATTAGTGTCGGGTATTCTGAATGAAACTCTGCCTGAACCTGGATCAACATGTTAATCTCTGTTTGTGGCTTAAGAATGGGAAGGGACTTCTCAACCTGGAGATCCTGTAAGTAATGATTTTGCTGCTGGAAGAAGGTTACTTCTGAATCCTTAATTTCTACTTGGAGGTTGGGTGGCTAGAATAGGCTAAGTGGTAGTCATCAGAGGGGGTCGGTAGAAGATTGTTATTCATATTAGAGACCTGTGAACAGGGGTGTGCCACAAGAAACATTGCTAGCTCCACTGTAGTTTTTTCACCTATATTATTTATAACTTGGATCACCACATGGTTAGTGGATGATGCCAAAACTGGTGCTGTAGCATCCAGTGAAGAGATTCATCTAAGTTTACAATAGGATTTAGACAGAAAGTAGGTCAAAGAATGGCAGATAGAATTTAGCTCAAGTAAGTGCAAGGTTTTGCATCTTAGTCGGTTCAACCAGGGCAAGACTTGTATGGTGTGGGGGGAGGGGCGAAGGTAGAGTGTCTGGAGAGTGTTGTAGAAAAGAAAGATTTGTGGTACCGGTACAAAGTTCCATGAAATTTGTGACACAGGTAAATAGGGTGGTGAAGAATGTGTTTGGCATGCTTTCCTTAATTAATCAGGCCATTGAGTACAGGAACAGGGGCAACATCCAAGACTTAGTTGCATCTGGAATTGGAATATTGGGTGCAGCTCTCATCACTTAACTTAAGGAAATATATCATTAAGCTAAAAAGGGTGCAGAAAAGATTTACAAGAGCGTTTCCAGGACTTGCAAAAGTTTCAATTAAAAGGAGAGGTTACATGTGCTAGGACTTTTCTCCCAAGAGCATAGAAGGCTGGGGTAGGGAGGACCTCATTGATGTTTATAAAATCATTAGGGGTGTAGGTAAGGTGAATAGTTATAGTCTTCCCAGAGCAGGGGAATCTAAAACTAGAGGGTATAAAGGTTGGTATGGCTCATTTAGCAGGTATGCACAATGCTATGTATTACAGCACCTGTGACCCGGGTTTGAATCCAGGGTTTGAATGTTAGTAAGGAGGTTGTATTTTCTCCTTGTTACCTGCATGGGTTTCCTCTGGTTGTTGCACTTATCTCCCACCTTTCAAAGTTTGCCTTTTCCTTTTTAAATCCTCCCTCTTGTCAGATGTTCTTTAACCTGCAAACAGCCTCTCCTTGTCAATCTTTGCAAATTCTTGCCAATGCCATAACCATTGACCATGCTTCAATTTTATAAATTTTGAATGTTGACCGAAAGCACAGTTACAGGCCCATTCAGCCCATGAGCCTGTGCCACCCAATTACAGCCAATTGACCCACAATTCCCAGTGGTAGGAAACTGGAGTGCCAGGAGGAAACCCATGCAGACATTGGAGAATGTACAAACTCCTTTACAGATTAGCTTGGGATTTGAACACTGGTCTCGATAGATGTCGCTGTAACAGCGTTGCACTAATTGCTATGCCCACTGTGCCACCCTTTTTGGTCTTTATCATGTGGATCAATCCTATCATTTTTCATAATTATTTTAAAACTCCTAGAATCATGCTCACTGGTCTTAAAGTGCTCCCTCACAGACACTTCAGTCACTTGTCCAGCCTCATTTCCTGTAAAGAGATCTAGAGTAGCCCCTCTCTAGTAGGGTCGATTATATCTTGCTTGAAAAAAATTACCTGGACAGTCTTAAAACTTCCATTCTATCCTTGCACTTAGCAATCTGGTAGCCTCAATTCGTATTAGGGAAGTTAAAATAATCAATGATAGAAACCTTATTATTCTTACAGCTATCAGCTGCATATTTCATTCCCACTGACTACTGGGGGGCCTATCATACAATCCCAACAAAGCCATCCCCACCATTATCACTGTGAAGAAGGAATGCCAACGTGTCCACTTTCAAAGGGATCTGAGGAGATTCAGCACGCCATCCAGTCAAGTGACTTAAGCACAGGCTGGTGACATTAAATGGCTTTCAGTTTATCAAATGATTTTTGACAAATTTCTGTCCAAACAAACTTTTCACTCTTCTTCAGAAGGTTAGTTAAGGGAAGGGCGATATCAGCAAAAATTTTACAAAACTTTCTATAATACCCTACCATTCACAAAAATCTCCTAACCACTTTATTACCTGTGGGAATGTGAAACTCCAAATGAATTTGAAACTTCACCTGGACAGGCACCAACTTTCCCTGACCAACAACATAACCAAGATAAGTCACAGGAGCATAGTCAAATTCACTTTTAGCTAAATTAACAGTAAGGTTTGATTTGAAAGTTTGTCAGATAATTTCTCTATTTCAGATGATATGTATTTCCTGTGTGTCATTCCCATTAAACAAATTATCAATATAAGTATCATTATACTCTAAACCTTGAGTTACAGAATTAATCATCCTTTGGAATGACCCTGGAGCATTTTTCATTCCAAATGGCAAAACATTCTGTCATGTATTCCTGAACAAGTCGCAAATGCAGAAATGTCCCTACCTCTCTCTATTAAGGGAACACACCAGTAACCTTTTAATAAGTCCACCTTCATTAGAAATGTAACCTTTCCAATGTTGTCCACGCTATCATCCACACTAGGGATAGGATAAGCATCTGTCTTTGTTACCACATTAACTTTTCTATAATCAGTGCAAAATATAACAGTCCCATCTGATTTAGGCAAGAGGACACAAGGTGAACTCCAATCTGAGTTAGAATGGCTAATAATATCATTCTTTAACATGATCTTGATCTACCAGTTTGCACTTTTGAACATTCATCGGCGAGTTCTGGCAGTACTGCAACCCATGGCACTTCAGCAGAAAGACGTGTCAGGGTGGCCTTGGACTTCCTGCTTGCAGATGGAGGTGGTACCAGTGCTATTGTCAGAAAGAAGTGCTGCACTTACATTCCAGGCCAGTCGGGAAATTCCACTCACTCGCCGCATGAGAGTCAGTGAACAAATTAAACGAGTCAGGGACCAGCCCCTTGAACTCTGATGGACTTCTGGGGTTAATAGATGCTCACAGGCCAATAGTGAGTATGAGCTGTGTGTAATGTAAATACATTCGCGAGGTACTGGCCTGTAAATATATTGGCATGGTAGCTTCTGAGGGGTTGGAATGTAATGGGAGGGTCATGTGACCTCACCTCCAGGCAAGAGATCAGAAGTGACCTCCCCTACCAATCAAGGGTTAGATCTGCCCATATGTGAGCCTGTTGCATGATTGGCTGTTGCAGATGACGTGATTGGTGCACCAGGTGCTAATCTATGGTTAAATCTGCCCATAGGTGAGGTGGGCGCGATTGGTCCTTGCAGGTCACATGGAAAAAGCTATTGAAAAACTGCTCCACATGGACCATGTCAAGACCATTGCTGACCTCTAAGCTGCAGTCCATGGACAGCCCTGGAGGGCCAACTGCGATGGGTCTGTCCCAGATCCCAAGCTGTCGGTTATGCTGGAGACCAAATACTTGTGTATATACTTGTTAATTGTGATTAAGTTACTGTTTATTCCGCATGCAGTGCCTATGGGTGGTGGGGACTATAGGTTTAACACTCATTTAGTTACTCAGTATACTGTGCCTGTGTATGGTGAACACTCTAGGTTTAATCCTCATTTCACAATCAGGAGTTGAGATTGTTTAGCAGTTATTTACTTGCACCTGATGTGTAGTTATTTGGGTCCTATTAGTGTGTATGTGTGTGCAAGTGTGTGCCCTTTTGTGATTTCCCCTGTGTGTAAAGACTGTAGTTGAATAGTAACTCATGTCCAGCCTTGCTTCTCTTTGAACCTTTTGAAACTATCCTGAAGGCAACACCCCCTCCCTCTTCTTTCTTCTCTCCGCCTGTAGATCTGTAACATGGAACATTACTAGTCCTGCCACCCAGAACCATGTTGCTGTAATACTGTAGTTATAATGTCCTGGTCCAGTGTATGTTCCCTGAGTTAATCTGCCACACCCGTCAGGCTACTAACTCAAATGCAGATTAGTCCATCAGACCTTGGTCACACCTAATGCTGCCCCTGCTTGCCCTTCCTACTGAACTTGCTGGCTTTCATTTCTACATGTGCTTCAACTTTCTCAAATGCCGCATGACGGCTATCAGTGCCAAATCTCATGTAGACTAGTTTAAACTTCCCCCTGTAGCCCTAGCATATCTCTCCACTAGCATATTGGTGTCCCTCCAGTTCAGTAGCAACCTATCCCTCTTGTGCAGGCTATCAGTTCCCCTGTGTGACATGAACGTGACATGCATACTGCCTTCAGGATGAAAACATCCAGTCCAATAGAAATACCTGGCCGAGTATTAAAAATCTGTGCTGACAATTTACCAAGGTTTTCATGGATATCTTCAATATCTCACTCCAGGAGGGCGTGGCAGCCACCTGTTTCAAACAAACGTCAATCATACTGGTGCCCAAGAACCTGCCTTAATTACTATCAATGAGCAGCACTTACATCAACAGTGATGAAGTGTTTTGAAAGGCTGGTGTTGAAGCATATCAGTTCCTGTCTGAGCGGTGACATGGATACATTCCAGGTCTATGGTGGAAATCATTTCACTGGCTCTACACAAAGCCCTGGAACACCTGGACAGTAAAGGTGCATTAATCAGGATGATCTTAATCAACTACAGTTCAGCATTTAACACCATCATTCCATCAAAACTGATCAGCAAACTGCAAGATCTGAGAGTTAACACACCTCCAGATCATAATCAGTGAAGATAGTTAAGAACAATCTCCATTGATTCCGGAGCACCACAGGGCTGCACGTTCTTAGCCCCCTGCTCTACTCACTTTACACATATGACTGTGTAGCTCGGTGTGACAATAAGACCATCTACAAATTTTTTGACTATACCATGGTATTGGGTTGTATAAAAAAAGGTACTGAGTCAGCAAACAGGATGGATATTGAAAACTTGGCTGAATGGCGTACCACCAACAACCTTGCACTCAATGTCACCAAATCTAAGGAGCTGATTGTTGACTGCAGGAAGGGAACGCCAGAGGTGTACGATCCAGTGATCATTGCAGGATCAGAGGTGGTGAGGATGAGCACAATTAAGTTTTTGGGATTCACTATCTTGGAGGATCTTTCCTGGACCTAACACACACATGGCATCATGAACAAACACCTCTACTTAGGTGTTTGTGGAAGTTTGGTATGACTCCAGAAACTCTGGCAACTTTCTACAGGCGTGTGGTGGAAAGTGTGCTAACTGGCTGCATCAAGGTCAGGTATGGGAACACCAATACCCCTGAGCATAAAGCCCTCCAACAGGTTGTGGGCACTGTCCAAGACATCACAGGCAAAACCCTCCTCACTATCAAGATAGGGATCGCTGCCATTGGAGAGCAGTAGCAATCATCAAAGAGTCACACCACCCAGCACACTCTGTTCTCTCTGCTGCCATCAGGAAGATGGATCACCAGGTTCAGGAAGAACAACTACCCCTTCATCATCAGACTCCACAATGACAAACTCAATCAGGGTATCATTTAAGGATACTTGGGCACTTTATTGATTAAAAAAAAATATTTCTGTATTGCATGGACAGTTTATTTACATTTGTTATCTGTTTACAGTTCTTTGTCTGTTTACATGTATATGCTGTGTACAGTTTTTTTTGCACTACCAATAAGTTGTAATTCTGCCTCATCCACAGAAAAAAAAGATGTCATGTATGTACTCCGACAATAAATCTGGAAAAAATTCTGGAGAAGAGATTCCAGTGGTCCAAGAGCCTGAATCCTTCCCTCAAGTATCAGCTCCTCAGCCGCACATTAATCTGTCCTGTATTTCAGTTCTTGCCCTCACTGGTACATAGCACTGTGAGAAATCCATAGTCAACACCCACAATTTTTTTAATGGACATTACTCAAGCAGGTGGGTGGAGAAAAATAGAGGTGCGGGTGCAGAAAGATGTCATTGTGTGAAGGTAGGTGAGCAGCCATCAAAGTAAATTGTTAAGTCGCTGTGAGAACAGACCACTAGTGAAAGAGTCAAATATGCTTCGGAGAGCAATAACCTTTTTTGTTAACGATTCCACTTGGGGGAGTTGATGAAAGGCATAGCCCAGGAAATTGGAGATTTGTGGATTATTCCAGGATGCTGGATCCCAACAATGTGTGCGTGAATGAGCATTGACGAAACATGTAGCCTTACAGACATAGGAATTTCACGTCAGACATTCCCTCAATCACCTTCCCGAGAACTGAACCTTAACTCTTAAACTGCAAGACAATTGTTAAAATTTAAAAAAAAATGCTTGCCAAAATTATCTTTATCAGGATAGGAAACAGGAAAGTTAAAGATAAAATCAGTTCTGTGTTTAATAAATTTGAATCTCACTTGTTGAAATTTTGGAGTACATGAACTGGTTAATTAAATTGAGGACATGTGTGTGGTGACAAAACCTGCTTCAGACAAAGGTTAAAAAGAAACCCTGGTGATTATCGTCAATGATAAAGACCTCACACAATTATGTGAAGATCTCTTGATGCTTTGGCTAGCATTCCTATCTCAATAAACAAACCAGCTGCTGTGTTGTGCAAGCAACAACTGTCAATGCCCTTTATTTTAAGAAATTTGAAGAAATTTATTATGGTTCTGAGAGACATGATAAGAAGTTATAAAAATATGCTTTCTTTCATCATATGTTTTTCATACTGACGTGGCTTGGTGCCTGAACATGTAGGGCCTTCATACACTGCAGGCATTTAATTAAATCATAAATTAATAGCCAGCCAAGTGCTCTGTGGGCAGCACAGTGGGGTAGCTGGCTGAGCCATTCCTTGACACTGCACCTCCAGTGCTCTCTATATGGAGATGGCATGTAGTCCCAGAGACTGCATTATTTCCTTTGGGTGCTGTGGTTTCCTCCCATGTCCCAAGAATTTGCAGGTTGGGAGAATAAATGCCCACTGTTAATTGTCTCCTGTGTGAAGATAAATGGTAGGAACTGTGAGGGGGGGGATATTCAAGAGAATCTGGGGGATTTAAAAAAAATGGAATGAACATAGCATTAGTGTAACTGGGTCATTGATGGTCGACATAGGCTCAGTGCCAAAATACCCATTTCCATTCTCTGAATATTTGGATCTGGAGGTTTTGTGATATTTTACTTGGTTTCTTCAATGTACGAAATATCACGCAGGGACAAGTTCACATACTAATGAGGGGAAAAATGCCAATGTACCTTATATACTGGACCTACTGACTGTACAATACAGTTCTTCACATGGCAGAAACATCTAACACAGTCGTCTTCAACCTTTTTCTTTCCACCCACGTTCACTTTAAGTAATCCCTATGCCATCAGTGCTCTGTGATTAGTAAGGGATTGACCCAATTGTTTCTGAAATATTTTGCTTGAGAAAATATTGCCATTGGCCCATTTCCTTTGGAGTTATGAAACCGTACACATAACAAGTCAATGAGGTACGATTAAATCAGTGGCTTTCAAACTTTATCTTTCCACCCACATACCACCTTAAGCAATCCCTTACTAATCACAGAGCACCAATGGCATAGGGAATACTTAAGGTGGTATGTGAGTGGAAAGACAAAGGTTGAAGACCACTGATCTAATACATCGGCCAATGATGTAGTGTCATTGGGTTTCTGGAAAGTCCATCCTCCAGCACTGACCATACACTAGGCAGCAGAAATGTATTGCTGGAGAAACTCAGCAAGTCAAACAGTGCACTTTATGTAGCAAAGATAAAGATATAGAACCTTGATATTTGATGAAAGGCTTAAGCCCAAAATGTTAGTTATGTATCTTCATCTTTGCTAAATAAAATGCACTGTTTGACCTGCTGAGTTTCTCCATCATTGTTTTTTGACTTCAATCACAATGTCTGCAGACCTTTGTGTTTTACACTTGGCAGCAGAAGTAGTTGGAGCCATAATCTCCATACGATGAACCAACTGAATTGAAACATTTAAATCCCAGTGAAACTGATAAACTGAATAACTAATTTTTTGGAAAGCTTTGCTTCCTGAAACAGCGTTTATGATAGATAGCTTCAAGATGAACACAAAGATAATTTCAGATTTGCTGTATCATGTAGTAAGTTGGAGAAACATTAAATTTACTTTTATTGAATTTAGCATGTTTAATTGCATAATGACATTGATTCATTGCATTAGTTAAACTGACCTAAAAATGTTTTGCCACTGATTTTCATTTGTACTCAGCATCTGATGCCTCTTGTTTCAGTGTCCGGCAATAGTCGGCCAGCATTGATGGACTCCAGTTGCCCTGATACCACTTTTCAGTGGTCATAATGTCCTGGTGAAACCTTTCACCATGTTCGTCGCTGACTGCACCGAGATCAGTAGGGAAGAAGTCCAAGTGCGAATGTAGAAAATGAATTTTTCATGACATGCTGCACTTCGTGGTTTGTATGCTTGAAGCACGTTGTCAATCAGTGGATGTAGTTTGGTAGTTATTATATGTTATATCTAAAAATGGTACATGGGTAGGAAAGTTTAAAGTGATTTTCATGATCAGCAGCCCAAAATCCATAAAATACACCCAAAAGTGTTCAAGAAGCAAGATCTTCATTTTCCAGTGATATTTTTATAACTATCTCTATCTCAAAACCATTGGATGTTCAAACTTCTCTTCCATTTTTAGTACAGTATTAAACATAATTTATTTTGTTAACTTACAAGAAAAAAATTAATGTTCATTGGCCTCAACATAAAGAATCTAGTACAGATGGAAAGGCTTTAAAAATTGGCACACTAAACTCTTAGAAGCACAGCCAGTATCTAGAACCTACCTGGAGCTCAGCATCTGGGAAGGGAATGGAATTTCAAGCAGGTTATCAGTGTAGCTTATGTTGAGGAAATTGAATGAAGGCAGGTGGATTGCTGCCATGGCAACAAATTGGGACTGACATTGTTGTTGGAGGACAGATTGTTGCGTGCGAACTGGGGATCAGGAACAAAATAGATGAGCATAGAAATCAAAATTCAGGAGGAGTGTCTTGGGTGAAGAGATGAATGTTACTTAATTGTTTTGGATGTGTGTGAGAAAGGGAACAGTTGGTCGGGAAGAGTATCAATGGCATAGTTGGTGAGATAGGGTTGGAAGAAGATGAGTGGACATTGTCAAGTCAGAATGCACAAAGGAGGGGATCAGTGTGCATTGCCTGAGAGCAGCAGGGAGGGCTTTAGGATAAAGGAAATTCATTTATTTACCTTGTAGGTCTCCCAATTCACTGCTACAACTTTAAAAGCAGGTTGTTTTGGAAGTGCCCATCACAAGCATCCCTGACCCAATGCTATCCACAGACAACTGATAACAAACAACAACAAAAAAACAACAGGGAATATTGGCTAATTTAATTTCCAGGCAGTTTTATATAGCGGAAACTTTTTAAAAATTTATCTGTGGTCACATTTTCTGCCTTTTAGCATCTGGGAAAGAAATACCAACCTAACAATTCTTTCTGGAAGTAAAACACGAAAGTCTGCACCCTGTGGTTGAAGTAAAAACACGACACCGGAGAAACTCAGCAGGCCAAGCAGTGTACTTTATAGAGCAAAGAGTTTTAAAAAACGCACAACCAATGTTTCGTTCTTGAACCCTTCACCAAAGGTATTTTACTTTAACAGTTTATAATGCTGATTGACTCTTGGTCACAACTAGATTTTCACCAAATATTTTATTTTGAATAGAATGAGTGCACCTTTAAGAGCAATGTTATTGTTTTCTCAATCCAAAATACTTTATTGCCAGAGAAGGAAATTGTTATTATCTTGGCGAATAAAAAAAAGACAGTTTGCTTTTAACTAGATCCTATAAACTAATAAATAAATGGATGACCATAGTTTGTTTTACTATGAAGGGAGAAATATTAGGGGGAATATCAGGAAATTGTACATTATTCTGAATGGTTCCATTGTAGAACAACTATCAGCCTGTGTTCTCAGGAACCTTCATAAACTCAATGGGTAAATGCCCTCCTTTTGTAAGATTTTGCAAAATATACCCATATTATTGAAAGATAAGTATTTCAACTTTGGCAGCACGTCATACTCAGCTACCCAAAGTATTTTTTTCTTTTTGTTTAAAAAATTCATTGGTTAGCATTCAGAAAGTGAGATAGCCTTTTGCCCTACTGTTCACACAATCTAATTAGATTGCTTAAAACCTCTATTTTACCTCAGACTTAAACATGACTGTGGACTGGTGGCCCCTGCATTATGTCAAGCACTCTTAAGCTGATCAACATCCAAAGGGTGATAAGAAGATTAGGATCCGATTAAACTCCTATCAGTGGAATTCAAATGGGAGAACTGCCAGGGCAACAGTGCAGACAAGTGCGCTCTTCTGTTCTGCCCTCCTCTCTCAGCTTGTCTGCCTCTGGCACAAAGCCAGAGATCATTGCAGCAGAATTTCATCAGAGACTTAACATGCATTTGGATGTTCCTGCTTGTTTACAAATTAATTATGATGCACTTGAAAAAAATAACTTTTGTTTATTCAAACACCATACCCTCTCTATATTAGTCAAGTAAGATTAATTAAGTGGAAATCTAGCAGAAGGGTCTGCAGGTGCCCGAAAAAGGGCTGTTTTTCCTTAGCAATTAGTATTTGTTGACTGGGACGTGATCAATGATAATGTGGAATTGATAGAAGGCAATAAGCAAATTACTGGCACATTAACAAATTCTGCTGGTTGGCTGCAGAGGAGAGAATGAGGCCTATAGCTCTGTGGGCTATAAATTAAATCCTGCTATTTCTACAATCATCTGACTTAAGGGAATGTGTAGCACATAGTGGTAGACCTTGGGAAGGTTTAAATTTAAAGTGAGATCCCAGAACAAACAATAGTACCTGGATGAAGATAGTTAACTGCTGTTAAACAATCTGTTCCATTTATTTATTTTGGCCATGATACAGCTTTGGCATTTGCACAGAAGGAGGTGGGTTTCCACTAATCACAGGTCAATCTACATTGACTATAAATGAAGTCTGATAACAAAATACAGGAAAAACCCCTGCTATCTGGCACCCACAAGGATTGAAAGATGCCAGATAAGTGAATTTTTCCAGTTGCTCGTGATTGTGTATTGTGTGGATTGGCGAACTAATGGTGAGGTGTGCCAATTTTACTCTTTTGTAGTTTTTACCTATTTATTATCCACAATATTTTTGCCGGTTGCTTGAGGCTGCTGGTTGTTTGAATTCTGGATAACAGGGTTTTACTGAAGAAGTTAACAGACATGGTCTAATCCATCTTGCAAAGGGATATTACCAGTGATGATAGTTAAATTGCAAGCTTTCAGAATTGGGAGAGGAATCGTGAGAAGGGTTCTTTGAGCAGTAGAAGTGAAGAGCTCAGCAGTGTTTACATTCACCTTCAGCTCATGAGCTGCCTTGTAATATGGGTTGTTTATTTAAAAATAAACTCACTTGAGTTTGTATATTTTGATTTTTTTTCACAAATGCATATGTAATTCCAATTTGTACACTGCCATGGATAATCTTTTAACCTGTTGATTACCATGTAGTTTTATGTGATTTAAAAAAAAATAGAAATGGTGCCAGACAATGGTGACTTTTTTGTGGGAGCCTGGATCTTTGTATGCATGCCAACAAACTAAATTCTAACTCTCTAATCAAAGAATGAAAGGAGGAGAACATTGCAAAATTTACTATTTAAATTTCAATTTGGACATACAGCACAGTAACGGGTCATTTTGGCCCACGAGTCCATGCTGCCCAATTACAATCCTCAGAACATTTCAAACGATGGGAGAAAACCGGAGCCCCCAAGGAAAACCCACACAGATGTGGGAAGAACACAAAAACTCCTTACAGATGGTGCGAGATTCGAACCCTGGTCCTGATTGCTGTGCTAAAAATGCTTGATGTGCTATTATTTTTAATTATTTGTTGAATTTTGTTTTTAAGACTGGATTTCTGTGAGGTCTGATAATTATTTGTTGGTAAAATATATTCTTTGTTTTCTGGTGAGGAAATAGTTAATTTGTCTTCTGTGTTATCACAGCAGTGCTGGGTTCTTTAAATAATGTCCTCCCATCAAGCTCATCACCGTGAACATTTTGTTGTTGGGATTTTCGGTAAGCAGGATTTTTTCATCTGTTTTGAACTGTCCCTGTTGTCTTTATTTTGACTAATGCACCAATGTTGAAACTTGTATTTCATTTATTCTAGATTGTGGAGCAGGGCCTGGATGTGAAATCATTCCGATATACATGGTTGAATTATGATCATGTTAAATATCATCATGTTACAAGCATGCTGTTACACAACACAGGCTCTCTGCATCAGACAAGTTTGTACAGGAGATTTGCCATCTCACAACTTATCCATGCAACTCAGGGAGATGACAGAATAATTATTGTTAGTTCCATTGACTAAAGCAAAACTTCACATTTGAGTTCAGTAGATTCCAAAGTAAAAAAAGATATTTCACTGCTTCTTAGTCAGACACGTATTTTGGTCATGACGGAGATTGTACTATTTCAGAATCAGAACCTTCATGTGTTTTACAACTGAGTGTGCAATGAGGTGTTGAGTTCAGCTGGACAGAAACCTACTGAGAAGGTGAAAAGAAAAACCAGGAGAGAAAGAATGGAAGAAGGAAAAATGTGAGAGCGTAGAAGGACTGTGACTATTGACCTCATTTCAAGAAGGAACTAGTAAGCAGTATAGAAGGAAGGGCATAGTCTTATTGTATTTTGCCAGGTACTACTTGGAGCAATCAAAACTTATCTCCTTAAACTAACCTTCAGCTGTTTCCTCAATTATCTCTGCCATCCCAATTGTCATTCATATCTTCAATGCCAGGTAATGAGGACATTAGTGGATGATGAGAACAGGTACTCATCTGAACCATGTCTGTATTCTACATGCCAACACAATTTGTCTTTTCTGTGCCATTTTGCCTGGCATTCTTAAAAACTAACAGTGCAATGTGGCAGTGCACAATGCAATTTAATTAGAAAACTTTGAATGTGATTGGAATGTACTCATTTTGTTATTTTCTCTCTGTGTGATCTACTAGTACAGACCAGTGAAGGCCTCAGCACCTGAAGGCCTCATACCAGGCTGCAAGAGGCAGGCTCACGGGAGCCAGCTATCAGTATCATGGCCTGGCAGGATGGTGAGCAATGCTCCTGAGGGCCTTGGGCACTGACAGCTTCTAAATTGGATTGAGGGTTTGGAACTAGGGTTGTGAAAGGTGACTTGGATGCTTGGAACTCTGGTTCACTGCTGGAATGGACGGGAGGCCATTTGGTTGCAGAGGTTATGGTGGCATTGAAGGATCCATGAACATTGGATGTGTCAGAAAGGATTCTCTTTTGCATCTTGGTCAGGGTGCAGAAGTTGTAATGCCTTGGTGTACCTTTAGGTGCAAACAAAGGTAAACAAATAGTGTGTATTTGTGTAGAGGACTATAAAGGAATTTTTTTTATATAATGTTAGATTTTTCCAACGACCTGGGGGACTACAGCAGGTACAGCCCATGTAGTTCATCTCTAGGAGCTGTGGGTGAATAGCCCATCAAATTTCTCCAGGTGCAGTCTGGAAAATATGCTCTCTAATTGCATCACAGCCAGGTTTGATAGTTCAAATGCCCTGCAATGCAGATGGCTCCAGAAGGTAGCAAACCTATCTAGGTCCATCACTGGTTCCTACCACTCACCCTTTGAAGCCATCTATGTGAGGTGCTCCCTCAAGAAGGCAGCCAACATGAGAAGCAATTCCAATCACGCAGGTCTCAACCACTTCTCACTGCTACTTTCAGGCTAAAGGTACACAAGCCTGAAAATTGGTATCTCTGGCTTGCATGTAGAAGCCAGAGAGCAGTAGATCAGTGACTAGTGAAGTAAAAGGATCTGTTCTGGGACCCCTGCTCTATGTGATTTTTATAAATGACCTGGATGAATAATTAGAGGGATGGCTCAGTAGGTTTGTAGATGATATGAAGGTTGGAGGAGTTGCGGATAGAGCTGAAGGCTTTTGAAGATTACAAAATAATATAGATAGGATGTAGAGTTGGGTAGAAAAGTGACATCTGGTGTTCTAATCCAGATAAGTGTGATGCGATGCATTTTGGAAGGACAAACCAGAAGGCTGAGTACAGGGTTGATGGTCATGATTGAACCTTGTGGTCCAAATCCATACATCCCTCAAGGTCGCTGCACAGGTTGATAGGATAGTTAAGAAGACCTATGGGATGCTGGGGTTCATTAATATGGAGATTGAATTCAGGAGTGGAGGGCTCATGTTACAACTCTACAAACCTTTGGTGAGACCACACTTAGAGTATTGTGTTCAGTTCTGGTCACCTCATTATAGGAAGGTAGTGGAAGCTATGGAGAGGATGCAGAGGAGATTTACCAGGATGTTACCTGGATTGGAAAGGTCAGTGGAGCTGAGACTTTTCTCTTTGAAGACTAGAAGGATGAGAGGAAACTAAATTGAGATTTACAAGATTCAGAGAGGCATAGATAGGGTGGACAGCCACCATCTTTTCCCCGGCGTAGGAATAGCAAACACTAAAGAGCATGTGTACAAAGTGTAGGGAGGAAAGTCTAGGCGAGACATCGGGGGTAAGTTTTTTCGCAGAAAGTTGTGGGTGTGGAGGCTGAAACATTTAAGAAGCACTTAGACAGGCAGATGAATGTAAGAAAAATAGAGGGTTACAGAGTAGGGAGGGTTTAGTATATTTTTTAAGGAATATATGGGTTAGCACAACATTGAATCCCCTGTTCTATGTTCAAAGTTCAAGAACAGTTTCCGTCCAAAATTTCTCAGACTCTTGAACCTTGTCTTGTTACACTAATTATGGACTACACCAACAGCCTGCAAGGATTCTATCCCTTTCTCTCAATTTCTACGTTTTCGCCATATCTGTTCCCAAGATGAGGTCTTCCAGTTCAGGTGTTCTGAAATGTCTGCCTCCTTCCACAAACATGGCGTTCCTTCTATTATCATCAACTCAGCCCTCACCCGCATCTCCTCTATTTACTGTTCATCTACCCTGGCCCCCTCTGCAGCCAAATGCAACAAATATAGAATCTCTCTTATTCTCACCTAACACCCCACCACTTCCTCATCCAACACATTATCCTCTGGAATTTCCAATACTTACAAAAGGATCCCATGACCTGACACATCTTCCCCTCTCCATCTTCCATAGGGACCGCTCCCTCTGTAACTCCCTCATGCAATCATCCCTCACCACCAATGGCACCCCTTCTTCCCCCCCCCCCCCCACCTGCACCATCCCCTGTGGCCACAGGAGGTGCTACACGTGCCCACACCTCCTCCCTAACCACAGTCTGAAGTTCCAAGTAGGCCTTTCAAGCGAAGCAATACTTCACCTGTGTATCTGCAGGACTGAATTACAGCATCTGATGCTCCCTTTGTGGCCTTCTCTACATTGGAGAGACTGGACACAGATTGGGAGATCACTTCACTAAGCACCTACATGCTGTCTGCACCTGTGACAGAGACCTCCCAGTAGTCAACCATTTCAGTTTTGTGTCACAATCTCAAACTCATGTCGGTCCATGGGCTTATGTACTATTCCACCAAAACAACCTGCAAATTGTAGGAACAACACCTGATTTTCCATCTGAGCTCTCTCGAACCAGATGACATTAACATTGACTTTTTCAGTTTCTGCTAACCTGCTCTCTCCTTCCCCTAGCCATCCCTCCTTGCTGCTGTCCCTTACCTCCCTTCTCCACCTATCACCTCCAGCCTTGATGACTACACCTCCCCACTACTCTTTTGTTCGATGCCAGCTGACATTTTCTCATACCTTGATGAAGGGCTCAAGCCTGAAACGTCGGTTATGTATTTTTATCTTTGCTACTTAAAGGACACTGTTTAACCTGCTGAGTTCCTCCAGCTTTGTGTTTTCACTTCAACCACGAGGTCTGCAGATTTTCATGTTTTACTTCCAACACCACATGAGGAATGTTTTTGTTATTGTAAAGCAATTTTCTTTCTCGCGCTGTGGTAACTGTATATTTATTATCTAACTGTCTTTTGTATTTATGATCTTTTAAATTAATTAAAACCTTATTTTTCATGTTTCACTGCAGCATGTAATGATTTTGGTGCACATGTGAAAGACAACTATTTCAAATAACTACTCTTAATTTGAGATCTTTTATCAAGGATAAATTCAGTTTTATCCTAATTTGTGAAATAATTTTTAAGCTTGTTGTAGGCTTAAAAAGCCTTATTTGATCCTGGAATGTTATTGATCAAGGAATGAGAAGTTGGTGGGACACAATGCGTCAGGCTCGATCCATGGAAAGAAATGGTCATCAACATTCTGGGTCAGAACCCCTTGTTGATACTGTACTAGTAAGTCCCATGGATATCGCTTTGTTTGCTCAAGATTCCAGCATCTTTTGTTCTTGTATTTATCTACAATGTTATTGTGAACACTCTCTATAATGGCCGTATTGGGTACCTCCATGTTTCTTTCAATCCTTACTGGTATGATGTCATTTTGATCAACACCCATAACAAATGGTGCATGGCAATATTAAATGTTCTCGATCTTAGTCAAAATCTGGCAGGTGTACATTCTGGAAATTATAATCAACTGAATAACTTTTCTCTTGATTTAGAATCATAGAACACTACAGCAAAGAAACAGGCTGCTTCAGTCCTTCTAGTCTGTGCCGAACCATTTATTTTGCTTAGTCCCACTGACCTGCACCCAGCCCTTAGCCCTCCATACCTCTCCCATCCATGTACCTGTCCAAATTCTTCTTCAATGTTAAAATTGAGCCCACATTCACCAGCTGGCAGCTCTTTCCACACTCCCACCGACCTCTCTCTTTGTGAAGAAGTTCCCTATCGCGATCCCCCTAAACTTTTCCCCTTTCACTCTTAACCCATGTCTTCTGGTTTATATCTCACCTACCCTCAGTGGAAAAAGCCTATCTACATTTACTCTGTCTATCCCCCTCATAATTTTAAATACCTCTATCAAATCTCCCCTCATTCTTCTATGCTCCAGGGAATAAAGTCCTAATCTGTTTAACCTTTCCCTGTAACTCAATTTCTGAAGTCCGGGCAACATCCTAGTAGATCTTCTCTGCATTTTTTCTATCTTGTTGATATCTTTCTTGTAGTTATGTAACCAAAGCTACAAACAATACTCCAAATTTGGTCTCGCCATAACATAACATCCCAACTCCAGTACTCAATACTTTGATTTATGAAGGCCAATATGCCAAAAGCTCTGTTTACAACTCTATCCACAAGTGTTGCCACTTTCAGTGAATTATGTATCTGTATTCCCAGTTCCCTCTGTTCTACTACACTCCTCAGTACCTGACCATTCACCATGTATGTTTTTTCTTGGTTTGTCCTTCCAAAATGCAACACTTCCCATTTGTCTGCATTAAATTCCATCTGCCATTTTTCATCCAGTTTTTCCACCTGGTCCAGATCCCTCTGGAGCTTTTGAAAACCTTCTTTGCTGTCCACAATGCTTCCAATCTTGTGTCATCTGCAAATTTGCTGATCCAATTTACCACATTATCATCAGATAATTGATATAGATGACAAACAACAATGATCCCTGAGGTACACCACTAGTCACAGGCCTGAGAAGTCTGAGAAGCAATCATCCACCACTACTCTCTGGCTTCTCCCATCCAGCCATTGTCTAATCTAGTTAACTACTTCACCATGAATATCTAGCATCTGAATAACCTTCCATGTTGGGCTTGTCAAAGGCCTTACTAAAGCCCATGTAGACAGCCTTTCTTTCATCAACTTTTCTGGTGACCTCCTTGAAAGATTCTATAAAATTGGTTAAACATGTCCCACCATACACAAAGCCATATTCACTCACTTTCTGGCTATCCAAATAATTGTATATCCATTTTATGAGAACACCCTCTAATAATTTACTGACTACAGGTCAAGTACCCCATATTCGAAGTTCCAAAAAAACAAAAAATTTTTAAAGGGCCGACATGATGTCACAAGTTGGAAAAAATTCACTACCTGACTTGCCAATATGGGGCTCTGATGCTCTGATGGCACCAGTTTGGTAACAAAGAGCTCTGTGGTACAAAACAAAATTTTTGCTTCTGGCTGGGAAGATGCCAAATGGAGCTGGGTCCAAGTCTTCCACATCAGCTGTATTCTCAACATCAAATGTGGTGCAGTCTACATCGAAGAAGTCATCTTGGGCTCCTGGGCAGGAGCTTGGACCTCAGGGTCCCAGGTCTCAGGATCAGGGGGGAGACGTCGGGGACTGGGAGTGGGGAAATGTTGGGGACTTGCGGCGGCAATGGGGAGGAGTCAGGGACTGGTAGCGTAAAATTTTGAAAAAGCCATCAAGGAGAATTTCTAGTGATGCTGAATTTGTTGTCTGTTATTTCAAGTGAATTTTCCTGCTTGTGGCATCATGTTGGCACTCAGAAAGCCTGCTGCTGTTTAACAGCTGATTCAGGTATTCTGCTGAATCGACTGTGGTGCTTAGTTTTGCTGTTCCGAAAACAGAAAAAAGCCAAAAACCGAAAAACATCTGGTCCCGAGCATTTAGGGTACGGGGTACTTGACCTGAACTGACATCAGGATTATTGGCCTATAAATTCCAGGGTTTTTGGACTCTTTTTTTAAACAATGGAACAACCCTCCAATACTATACCCATAGCTAAGGACATGTTAAATATTTCTGCCAGAACATCTGCTATTTCTACACTAGCCTCCCTTAAACTTGTCAGGCCCTGGGAATTTATCCATCCTTATTTGCTTTAAGACAGCAAGTTTTTCCTCCTTAATTGATAAAGATTCCATGACCTCACTGCTTGTTTTCTTTACTTCTGTGCTTTTTTCCTGAGTGAATACTGATGAAAAAAAATTAAGATCTCCACCATTTCTTTTGGCTCCAAACAAAGCCAACAACTCTGATCTTCACAGGGACCAATTTTTCTTCCTTACTATCCTTTTGCTCTTAATATACCTGTAGAAACCCTTAGTATTTTCCTTCACGTTGTCTGTCAAAGCAACCTCGTGATTTCTTTTAGCCTTCCTGATTTCTTTCTTGAGGGTTTTATTGCATTTTTTTTATATGCTTCAAGTACCTCATTTTCCCATTGTTGCCTATACCTGCTATACACTTCTCCCTCCTTCCAAACCGGATCCCCAATATCCCTCAAAACCCAGGGTTCCCAATGCCTGGGAACCTTGCTTTTAATCCTGACAAGAACATACAAATTCTATATTCTCAAGTTTCACCTTCATTTTCTTTGGACTCAGGGATGGCCATTTCTATGCTCCATTTCAGTCCTCCTTGATTTGTGAATTTGTATTGTAAATCTTCATATCTAGATACTTTGCTGAATGAGTCTAACCTTTAACAGTGTACTCAAGTCATCTCTGAAATGTCCTTTTCTAGATCTCCACAATTAATGTGAATGGAAATCCACTACTCACCCATTGTCAGGTTCTTTCTACCTGAAGCACTTGTCATTACATTTTGTTTGGGGAAAAATTATACTCAGTAATATTTGTCAAGTTAGATAACTTCTCAACAGGTAATTTCTGTATTTCATTATATCCCATGCCATATATTTTGTCAAAGGTAGGTGGTTGAATTTCAAAGTCTGCCCAATGGCGAAACAATATGCTACCATATTTTGTGTTCCTTGTTGGGGATGGTTTGTTTATTTAGATCCAAATCTTGAAATTTATTCATAGAAATGAAGGAAAGCAACTTCAAATTCTGTGTCTGTGTCTGTGTATATATATATATATATATATATATATATACACACACATATATATATGTGTGTGTATATACATATATATATACACACACACACATATATATACATATACACATATATATGTGTGTGTATATATATATATACATATATATATGTGTGTATATATATATATATATATGTGTGTGTGTGTATATTTATGTGTGTGTGTGTATATATATATATATGTGTGTGTGTATGTATGTATATATATATGTGTGTATGCATATGTGTATACATATATGTTAGATGTATTTCCTCTTTTTGCCGGCTTTGGAAATGTAGTTGGATGCTTTCAAAGTGTGTTCCTTTTTACAAAGAGAACACATTGCCAGCTCAAAGGAGCAGAGATGCTATTGCATCTATGGCGATGATTTGCATCATTTGCACGCCTGTGATGCAGGCTTCACTTTTGAAATGAAGCTTTCGTTAATCCCTTCTACCATAAGCTTCAGACGTGATTGTGCCTGGTGATGGATGAAATTCCTTGGCAGTTTTCACTGCCATTTTCATTGAGGGTGTAATTTTGTCAGCAAGATCCATGATACAATTATAGGTTCTTAATAATTTGGATTGAATTAACTCCTCACGTAAGACACACACAAATACATTGCACAGCCCTCTGTTTAAGAATTCACCAAAATGGCCACATTTTGATAAATTCTTTAATACAACAATCTAAAGGAAACCTTGCATTACAGTGGTAGGGGAAGAATCTGTTTGAAAACACATTCTATCCATTTTGGTTTGTAATACCATTTCCAAAATGTGAAGGCATATCACCTGCAGATGTGTGAAAGAATGCAAGAGTTTAAAAATCTTTTTATTCCCACGTAAGTTGCATGAAAACAAATTTTATTCTCAATTTTTGCACGATGACTTGTTAAGTTAGAAGGATGTATTTCCATTACCTGTATCAGTTTAACACAAGTGGTCTGTTCCTTCAGCTATTTGATTCCTCTGCCAAACTTATTACTTTCTTTCCATTTTCAAGTGGATGTGCATTAAAACAATGCAGCAATTTCAATGAATGTTTCTTTGAAACTGTCAAATAAATATCCAATGGGTCTCAAAGTCAATCTCCATCAATAGAATGGCCTAATCTTGATCCTAGAGTTGCATTCTAATACAATCCACAATTTCTGAAATATTATTGACAGTAAAAATAATCTCTAAATTATACTTAATTCATTTGTACTTTTTTTTAAGCTATTGACATCTATCTCTTACAATACTAATATTCACTGCTGACATTTTACTAGACATGGGTTCACTGACTCTCTGTACATTTACAGTCATCAAAATCATTGATGTGCCAGGAATTTGTTTAGTTCCAGAACTAGAGCATTTCAGCTTGTGTTCAGAACTGTTGGTCACTGATTCTGTTCATTCTTCAAAATAACTTCTTCAAAGCACATTTTTTTCCTCTCTCTTGCTCTCTCTTGCTCTCTCTTGCTCTCTCTTGCTCTCTCTTGCTCTCTCTTGCTCTCTCTTGCTCTCTCTTGCTCTCTCTTGCTCTCTCTTGCTCTCTCTTGCTCTCTCTTGCTCTCTCTTGCTCTCTCTTGCTCTCTCTTGCTCTCTCTTGCTCTCTCTTGCTCTCTCTTGCTCTCTCTTGCTCTCTCTTGCTCTCTCTTGCTCTCTCTTGCTCTCTCTTGCTCTCTCTTGCTCTCTCTTGCTCTCTCTTGCTCTCTCTTGCTCTCTCTTGCTCTCTCTTGCTCTCTCTTGCTCTCTCTTGCTCTCTCTTGCTCTCTCTTGCTCTCTCTTGCTCTCTCTTGCTCTCTCTTGCTCTCTCTTGCTCTCTCTTGCTCTCTCTTGCTCTCTCTTGCTCTCTCTTGCTCTCTCTTGCTCTCTCTTGCTCTCTCTTGCTCTCTCTTGCTCTCTCTTGCTCTCTCTTGCTCTCTCTTGCTCTCTCTTGCTCTCTCTTGCTCTCTCTTGCTCTCTCTTGCTCTCTCTTGCTCTCTCTTGCTCTCTCTTGCTCTCTCTTGCTCTCTCTTGCTCTCTCTTGCTCTCTCTTGCTCTCTCTTGCTCTCTCTTGCTCTCTCTTGCTCTCTCTTGCTCTCTCTTGCTCTCTCTTGCTCTCTCTTGCTCTCTCTTGCTCTCTCTTGCTCTCTCTTGCTCTCTCTTGCTCTCTCTTGCTCTCTCTTGCTCTCTCTTGCTCTCTCTTGCTCTCTCTTGCTCTCTCTTGCTCTCTCTTGCTCTCTCTTGCTCTCTCTTGCTCTCTCTTGCTCTCTCTTGCTCTCTCTTGCTCTCTCTTGCTCTCTCTTGCTCTCTCTTGCTCTCTCTTGCTCTCTCTTGCTCTCTCTTGCTCTCTCTTGCTCTCTCTTGCTCTCTCTTGCTCTCTCTTGCTCTCTCTTGCTCTCTCTTGCTCTCTCTTGCTCTCTCTTGCTCTCTCTTGCTCTCTCTTGCTCTCTCTTGCTCTCTCTTGCTCTCTCTTGCTCTCTCTTGCTCTCTCTTGCTCTCTCTTGCTCTCTCTTGCTCTCTCTTGCTCTCTCTTGCTCTCTCTTGCTCTCTCTTGCTCTCTCTTGCTCTCTCTTGCTCTCTCTTGCTCTCTCTTGCTCTCTCTTGCTCTCTCTTGCTCTCTCTTGCTCTCTCTTGCTCTCTCTTGCTCTCTCTTGCTCTCTCTTGCTCTCTCTTGCTCTCTCTTGCTCTCCTGTAAAGAATTTACTTTCTTGCATGAAAATACTCAGCAAGGAGGAATTTCCTTTTCCTTTTTAGTATTTTAAAGAATTTAATTAATTTCCTCAGTGGCAGTTATCTGGGATAAGATGACCCAAGTCCAAAAGCCTATGATACAACCAAAGATCATGAAGCAAAATACTTTAATCTGGCACCAATGGGAATTGATAGATGCTGGATAAATCTATTTCTGGTTGTTTGTGATTTACTCTTACAATGCTTCACTAACATATCTGCATTAATAAACAGTTTAAAAGACAAGAATACTCTACTGTACTTACACTAAACAAATGTCACTTGCATGAATATATAAACAATGCATTTTATGTTATTTTCAGTCACATTCTTTGATAACATTTTACTATCACTGGATCTGCAGATTCCTTCCCCCTCCACGGAGCCACCCAAAAAAATGAATAATAACATTATAGATAATTAACTTCTCCCCCCCCCCCCCTCAAGCTTACAGATAAAACCTCTGATTGGGACCACTCTTACTAGGCAGGGATAAGGAGACACTCTAACAGAGTCACTCCCAACGGAAAGAAGCATCAGCCAGCACTTCATCCTGGATGAAGCCATTGCTGTTTCACCCAACTTTATTGAAACATCTGCTATGAGCAAAGCATGACCAAGGCACTCTGCTGGCTGAATATTTGCTCCCATCTTCACCAAAAGTTTCAGGAGTGGCCAAACTTGCTTAACATAAGAGCCAAATGTAATAAACTTCAGATGTTTGAGAGCTGCAAGGCATGATGAAATATTACATACATGTTTTTACTCTTACATGCACATTTTGCTACAAAACATTTACAGAAATATTAAGAAATAATGTTTGTTCATGCATGTAGTTTTTAAACTGCTAATTTGTATTAGTTTCAATAATCAACAAGTGGACATGCCATATATAATAGTGATGTAAACTTTTGACTGGAGTTCGTACATGCATCACTCGGGTCATCGGGAGCTTGGATTGATAGGTGGGCAGGTGAGAGTCCGCAGTCAGGGCTTTGAGAGCTCTGATGGTGCAGGTAGGTGTCCAGGACTGGGTGGTAAGTCCATGGTTGGGGTGTCAGGAGCTCAGATGGGCAGGCAGATGGCCGGGACCAGGTTGTAAGTCTGCAGTTTGGGTGTTGGGAGCTCATATGGGCAGGTGGCCAGGTCCTAGGTGAGAGTCTGCGGCCTGGGTGTCGGGAGCTCTGATCAGCAGGAAGCCAGGGCCGAGGTCAGAGTCTGTAGTTGGAGTGAGAGCCAGACGTTGTATGTCAAAAAGTCACATGTAACTCATGAGTCATGGTTTGGCCACCCCTGGTTTAGGTGTTACACCAGAAAACACTTATTTTACCATTTTAAAAAAACTTATTTTTTTAACCTATTATTTTATTCTTATTTATTTTACATTTTAAAATTTATTTTTCTTGATTTTTTTTTTTGCTGGTTGCTTGAATTCCAGCCACCAGGCATTTTACTGTACAATGAAATGGCATTGATATTAAACTCTCTCTATTGATTATGTCTGACCTGTTGAATATTTCCTGTTTTTACTTCAAATTTCAAAATTATGCCGTATTTTGCTTCTGTGATCCTCATGTAAGACTTTTTTTATTGCCTGTGCACATTACATTATTGTGCAGGAGAACTTTTGAGTTAAGGCGCAAAGGACGGAAAGGTGATTCTGGTTTTGTAATAAAGATTCTGGCAACCTCCTAACTCTGGCAGTGGCCTTGTACAACAAAACAAATCATGTATTGTTGCATCTAGGTCCTCGTGCTTCTCTGCAGCCTTGGTCATACTGCTTGGCATGATGTACACCATCGTGCCTAAAACATGTATAATATACAGTTAGAGATAATCTGTCAGATACTCTGTAAACCCTGACCACTAAAACAAACCAACCTGTAATGACTGATGATATCTTGGTGTGTTTCAATCTCAAGGAAGGAAGATATCCTCTATGAATTTTATTTAGGTTGTACAGGTTTACAATTTCCTTGCACTTCGCCTGATAAATATATATAAAAAAAGATACAATCTAGATTTCAAAAGGGAAGCAGGTGTATCATTTAATATGGCTGTTGCATAAACCATGAAGCAATAACAACTGCTGTTGTACCTTGAGGGATGGGATCTGAATAGATTGAGAGAAGATGCTGAGCCAAAACTCTGCACATATACATATATAATATATATATTTACACACGCACGCACGCACACACGCACACACAAAGAGGCGTGAAAGATTCACACAACATATTTACACAATTTACTGCATAAGAAAGGGACTGTTGTATCCAAGTACTAAATGGAATCCAAATGTGCACATTTGACTTGAATTGTTTCCACTTCCGTCACCTCAGCTAAGGCCTCAAATTTGAGTTCAGGTTCCCTGCAGGTACTATGGCTCACCTGAGAAGTAGTTTATTTCACAATCAGTGTTATATCATTTTCACAAAGTTTGTTGATCTTGCATTGTTTTTATGGGTGAATTTAAATAAACTGATATGCTTTACATCCGAGTTTCTGCTTAAAAGTTATATCCCCCCCCCCTCCATGAATAGGTTTAATAAGACAAACAAATAGCAATTTGACAAGTGGACAAAACAGATTTGTTGGATCAATTGCACTTTGCACACTTATGCAAAATTAAGTATCGAGCATTAACCACATTTGGCTGATAAGTTCCAGCTGGCCCTAAATGTGAATCGGACCCCAAGGAGGCCCTGGCCTCAAATTGTACATGGTGGTGCATTTGAAAGGAAAAAGCTTCTGAGGCCTGCTCAATTTTTGTGAACCCCAGAGCGACATTCCCCCTTTCTCTCGATTCACAAAACGTATATTTGAAAGAGTCTTGTGATGAAACTTTAAGTTGCTGATGGCGATCCCTTTTTTTAAAAAAAAAATTGCTGGTTAGGCCATTTGAGGCTTGGAATGAATAAGTGGAGATTTTGTTACAGAAGCACCACCAAAATTGCAAAGGAAATTTTGCATCATAGTTCTATAACCAAGTAGGAGCCCAGATTACACATTAAAAGAGCCTTTCAAAGGAGAAGCATGTGAGCTGTTTTTTAAAATTTGTTTTAATTTATAACACTATGAACCATAGTAACCAAAATACACACAAACATTTCCCTCTTGAATATACACAGTGTCATTTTCTCCCCTTTTCCCCCTCCCTTCCCTCCTTCCTTCCCACCCTCCTCCCCACCCACTAAACATTCAACATATACAATACATTAAACCCATTAAACAACGTCATCACACAATGAAAATAAACAAGAAAATTGTGTCATCTACTTTTATACACTGGGTCAGTTCATTTTGTCGTCTTCTCATTCTGTCATTTTAGGGGGTGGAGGTCTGCGGTAGGACCTCTCTGTTGTGTTCCAAGTATGTTTCCCAAATTTGTTAGAATACTGTGACATTATTTCTTAAATTATATGTTATTTTTTTCCAATGGAATACATTTATTCATTTCTATGTACCATTGCTGTATTCTCAGGCTCTCTTCTGATTTCCAGGTTGACATAATACATTTTTTTGCTACAGCTAAGGCTATCATAATAAATCTTTTTTGTGCTTAATCCAAATCGAGGCCTAGTTATTCTTGTAGTACTTAGAAGAAAGATCTCTGGAGTTTTTTGGTATGTTGCTTTTCGTGATTTTATTTAATACCTGATTTAGATCTTCCCAAAACTTTTCCACTTTCTCACATGCCCAAATTGCATGTACTGTTGTTCCCGTTTCCTTCTTACAGCGAAAACATATATCTGATACTGTTGGGTCCCATTTATTTAACTTTTGGGGCGTGCTGTATAGCCTTGTGTAAGCAATTATATTGTATCATGCATAACCTCGAGTTTATTGTAATTCTCATAGTTCTGGAGTCTAGCTTTTTCCATTTTTCATTCTTTATCTTTATGTTTAGATCTTGTTCCCACTTTTGTTTGGGTTTACAGCTTATTTCATCATTCTCTTTCTCTTGCAGTTTGATGTACATGTTTGTTATAAATCTTTGTGTCTGTAATCACACATGCGAAGCTGCTTTCTTCTGGTAACCTCAGCCTGCTTCCCAATTTGTCCTTGAAGTAGGTTTTCAGTTGGTGGTATGCAAACATTGTACCGTAAGTTATACCATATTTGTACTTCATTTGTTGAAAAGATAATAAATTATTTCCCAAAAAACAATTTTCTATTTAATCCCTTTTCTCTCCCATTCTCGAAAGGAAAGGTTATCTATTGTGAAGGGGATTAGTTGATTTTGTGTCAATAATAATTTTGGTAGTTGGTTATTTGTTTTTTTTTCCTTTCTATGTGAATCTTCTTTCAAATGTTGAGCAGATGGTGCAATACTGGTGAATTCCTATGTTGCACCAGATTTTCATCTCACTTATATAGTATATTCTGGTACCTTCTCCCCTATTTTATCTAGCTCTAATCTGGCCCAATCTGGTTTTTCCCTTGTTTGATAAAAATCTGATAGGTATCTTAATTGTGGTGCTCTATAATAATTCTTAAAGTTTGATAGCTACAAGTCCCCTTGTTTGTACGATTCTGTTAATTTATCTAGCGGTATCCTCTGTTTTTCCCCCCTTTCCATAAGAATTTCCTTATTATTTTCTTTAGCTCATTGAAGAATTTCTCTTTTAAGGGAATTGGTAATGATTGAAATAGGTATTGTATCCTTGGGAAGATATTCATTTTAATGCAATTTACCCTTCCTAACAGTGTTAGTGGTAAATCTTTCCAATGTTCTAAGTCATCTTGTAATTTCTTCATTAATGGCTAATAATTTAATTTGTATAGATGGCCTAGATTATTATCTAGTCTAATACCTAGGTATTGGATTGCTTGTGTTTGCCATTTAAATGGTGATTCTTTCTAAAACTTTGTGAAACCCACATTATTCATTGGTATTGCTTCACTTTTATTTGCATTGATCTTGTACCCTGATACTTCTCCATATTCCTTCAATTTCTTATGTAATTCTTTTATTGATAATTCTGGTTGTGTTAAGTATACTATGATGTTATCTGCAAACAGACTGATTTTATATTCCTTCTCTTTTATTTTTATCCCTTTTATTTTATTTTCTGTTCTTATCAGTTCTGCCAAGGGTTCTATAGCTAATGTGAACAGTGAGGGAGATGGTGGACATCTCTGTCTAGTTGACCTGCTTAATTTAAATTGGTTTGATATATATCCATTTGCTGTCACCTTCGCCAATGGTCCCTTATATAATGCTTTAATCCAATTAATATATTTCTCTGGTAGGTTGAACCTCTGTAGTACTTTGAATAAATATTCCATTCTACTCTGTCAAAGGCTTTCCCTGTGCCTAAAGCAACCACCACTGTTGGCGTCTTATTTCCTTGTACTGCATGGATTAAGTTAATGAACTTACAGATATTGTCGGTTGTTCGTCTTTTCTTAATAAATCCAGTTTGATCTAGTTTTACTATTTTTGGAACACAGTCGGCCAATCTGTTTGCTAATAGTTTAGCTATTATTTTATAATCTGAGTTAAGTAGATATATTGGTTTATACGATGCTGATGTTGGTGAATCTTTCCCCGTCTTTGGTGTTACTGTAATTATTGCTGTTTTACATGAATCTGGCATGTTTTGTGTTTCTTCAATCTGGTTCATTACATCCAGGAGAGGAGGAATTAATAAGTCTTTAAATGTTTTGTAGAATTCTATTAGAATTCTCCCGGCATTTTATGGTTCGGTAGCTTTTTTAATATATCTTATATTTCCTCTATTTCAAATGGTTTTATCAATTTGTTTTGCTCCTCTTCTTGCAATTTCAGTAGTTCTGTTTTAGCTAGAAACTCATCTATTTTGTCTTCTTTCCCTTAGTTCTCAGTTCGATATAATTGCTTGTAGAATTCCTTAAATTTTTCATTGATCTCCGTTGGGTTATATGTAATTTGTTTGTCCTTTTTCCTTGATGCCAAAACCGTTCTTTTAGTTTGTTCTGTTTTAAGCTGCCAAGCTAGTATTTTGTGCATTTTTTTCTCCTAGCTCGTAATACTTCTGCTTTGTCTTCATTATGTTCTTCTCCACCTTGTACGTTTATAGTGTTTCGTATTTTATTTTTTTGTCCGCCAATTCTCTTCGTTTTGGTGTATCTTCCCTTGTTGCTAATTCTTTTTCTGTACTTACTATTTCCCTTTCCAGCTGTTCTATTTCCCAATTGTAGTCCTTCTTCATCTTAGTTACATAACTTATTATCTGCCCTCTGATTAAAGCTTTCATTGCATCCCATAATATAAATTTATCTTTCACTGATTCCGTATTTATTTCAAAGTACTTTTTAATTTAGCGCTCAATGAATTCTCTAAAATCCTGTCTTTTAAGTAGCATGGAGTTTAATCTCCATCTATACGTTCTTGGTGGGATGTCCTCCAGCTCTTTTGCTAATAACAGGGGTGAGTGATCCGATAACAATCTAGCTTTATATTCCATTTTCCTAACTCTCCCTTGGATGTGGGCTGACAACAGGAACAGGTCAAGCCTTGAGTATGTTTTATGTTTACTCGAATAATATGAGTATTCCTTCTCCTTTAGATGTTGTCTCCTCCATATATCCAAAAGCTGCATTTCCTGTATCGATTTAATCATAAATTTGGCTACTTTGTTCTTTCTGCTAGTCTTTTGTCCAGTTTTATCCATCTTTGAGTCCAAATTAAGGTTAAAATCCCCTCCTATCAGTATATTCCCCTGCGTATCTACAATCTTCAAAAAGATATCTTGCATAAATTTTTTATCCTTTTCATTAGGTGCATATACATTGAGCAAATTCCAAAATTCTGAATATATCTGCCACTTTATCATTACATACCTCCCTGCTGGATCTATTATTTCCTCTACTATTTTGATTGGTACATTTTTATTGATTAATATAGCTACTCCTCTGGCTTTTGAATTATATGATGCTGCCATTACGTGCCCTGCCCAGTCTCTCCTTAATTTATTGTGTTCCACTTCAGTTAGATGTGTTTCTTGCACGAATGCTATATAATTTTTTTCTTTTTTCAGTAAATTTAACAGCTTCTTCCTTTTGATTTGGATATGTATTCTGTTAATATTTATATTCATATAGTTCAACATGGCCATTTCATATTTTGTTTACCTCTCATTTCCGCTTCCTCACCACCACCTTTCCCCTTTCCCCATTTCCATTTCTGTTTTTTTTTTTAATGCACTGTATGACAACACTTCTAAACAATAAAATATTTCCACTATTCCCACATCTAAAATTCCCTTAACCCCAAATGTCCCCCCCACTCTCTGAGTTTTCCCTTGTCCCTTGCTGGGCAACCACAACTCCCCTCTCCATTTGGATTGCGAACCCGCTCGCGAGCGTCAACTGATTTTGAAGTGACTGTTATTCTCTCCCACCCAATCCCCTCCAGAAAAGGCTTTTTATCTTCACATATAACAAAGCTAACCCTCTCCCCCCCTTACTTCCTTTCTTCCCTCCTTTAGTTCTTACTTATACATTATTTTTACTTCTTTATATGTAGTTTGTCGTCGTTCTTTGTTCTTGTTATATCTCTTCATCTCTCTTTCTGTCTTGCAGGCGTTCTGCAAATTCTCATGCTTTTTCGGAACCAAGAACAGTCTGCTTTGCTGCCCCAGGATAACTATTTTAAGCACCGCTGGATATCTTAACATAAATTTATAGCCTTTCTTCCATAGGATCGATTTTGCTGCATTAATCTCCATCCTCTTCTTCGGGAGCTCAAAACTTATGTCTGGGTAGAAAAATTTTTTTGACCTTTATATTCCAGTGGTTTTTTTGTCTTCTCTCATTTTATTCATTGCCTTCTCCAATATATTTTCTCTTGTTGTGTATCTCAGGAATTTTACTAAAACGGATCTTGGTTTTTGTTGTGTCTGTGGTTTCGGGGCTAATGTTCTGGGTGCCCTTTCTATTTCCATTCCTTCCTGCATTTCTGGGATTCCCAGGACTTTTGGGATCCATTCTTTTATAAATTCTTTCATATCTTTGCCTTCTTCATCTTCCTTAAGGCCCACTATTTTTAAATTGTTTCTCCTACTATAGTTTTCCATTATATCCATCTTCTGAGCTACAACTACTGTGTTTCTTTAACTTTTTTGTCATTTTCTTCCCATTTTCTTTAAGTTGTTCACTTCCATTTCTACCGCCATTACACATTCTTCCACATTTTCTAATCTTTTCCCTACATCTGATATGACCAGCTCTATTCTACTCACTTTTTCTTCTGTACTTTTCATTGTTCTTTTTATTTCACTAAATTCTAGTGTCAGCCATTCTCTTAATGCTTTCATTTGTTCTTGAAAATTTTATAAAATCTATGTACTGTCCATTCATTTTACCTTCTATTTCTCTGTGCAGAACTTGATGTTCTCCTTCTTCTTCTGTGTCTGCTCTTGGGTTTGTGTTTTCTATTTCTCTTCCTTGTATCTGTGTCTCTTCTGACTTTCTTGTTGAGCTGCTTGTCTCAGTTTGTTGGGTTTTTTTAATGTTGTCTTGATGTTGGTCCTCTTCTTCTGGTTATCTGTTGTGTCTCTGGTTTCCTTTTTTCATTCTCACCCCTCCCATTCCTGTTATTTTCTGTATCTTCCAGCTGGGAGCCCTGCTGTCGGGTCTCTCTCAGCTGTTTGTGCTGTGGAGTTTCACTCTACAGCTGGTTCCCCCTCCCGTCGGTGTTGTCTTTGTCAAGCGCAGTTGATCACCTCTGTTTGGCTCCGTGAGCCATCTTTGCAGTCCTGCATTCGATAGGTTGCCACCCTGCAGGGTCTTCACTGACCTCAGGGAGTGGGCTCCTCTTTCCACTGCGGGCCCCTGCTTCTTCGTACAGGTAAGGCCTTCACCTTTCCCTTCTGGCGTCTTTCTTTCTTCTTTTCTTCCTGTTATATTTGGCTTTTCTTTCTTTGGTGCCATTTTCCCCACACCTTAATTTTTTATTTGTTGTGATTTGTGTGTCTGGGGCTTTGTTTTTTCCTCACTTTTTTCCTTCTTTTCTGGAGAGGGCTGGTATTCTCCTACCGGCCACTACTCCATCACGTGACTCCTCCTAACCATGGGAGCTCTTGACTCACTTATAGCCCTGTTTCAGCAAGACATCAAATGAGCCTCATGCAACATTGTGATAGTTATGGTTGTCACCTCCCTCTATTTTCAACTTGTACCACCATTTTTTTTAGCTATAAGATGGCTGTTAGTTCACTGCTCTCACACAGAATGTGGGAGCATGTAAGTGATCTCTATTATTTTCTGTTTGTTTATTTACAAGATGAATTCTTAAACCGATTTTAGTTAAACAGAAGTGTGTATGACCTTATGAACTGTGGAGTGAAAAGAAAAATAAAAGGGAAAAGTCTGATTTCTTAAAAATATATCTGCAATGTTGTATGCTGATTTCCACTGCTTATCAGAACAAACAATATCAACACTTAAACGTCATCATCAGTGAACTGAAGGTTAATTAAACCTTGGGAAAACTTTAACAAAGCTTGATGCTAACATAAATAACTTTCCTGTGTTGTTTTAACCTTTTCAAGCATGCCACTCCAGTGGTTTACATCCATCTCTTTTTTTTCTCAATGTCCGGTTTGGTATCTGTGTAAGTCATCAATTTCACTTGCTTTTTGGCAAAGAGCAGACATGTAAGGACAGATTTGTTGGACTTTATGTGTGGGTGTTAGCTTTCTCCAGGACTAACAATTTCCATCAGATAACTGCGCTTTCGGTTCCATAAATCTTCCACATGACCCAGATGAACTCTTGGAACATTCAGCTCACTGAAAACTGATCAGACTTCCATTTGGTTTGGTGGAGTTTTGTTTTAATGACAATTTGAGGAGTTTAGCAAATGGTCAAAACAGATACATGTGAGTTGAAAAATGAACAACTCTCAAAAAAAAAATTTGATGATTATTTAAAACTGCCCACAGCTTCTCATAAGGCTAGGAAATAGCTGACAGGCATAAGAACAAATGGATGGGACTTGTGCAAGTCCAAAGGTTTGCTGCACAGTTTGTTGGTGTCATCTGAGAACCGATTTGAATCGTGTATCAGATGCAACATAAAGCCCAACATCGAGCAGGTGCAATATAGAATAACCTTGCAGCTTCATGCATTTTTAAACTATTAGGTCTGAAATAATATGATTCTGTAATTGCCCTCCATGACCTGCAATTGACCGCTTGAACTTCGAAGTTAGGGTCAGTTGGGGCCCAGAAAGGTCGAAATCTGGTCACAGCTCTTCATCCCCAGTATGGTGAATAAGCACACTTTATAGCTGTGATTTATGCAATTGGACAGACAGGTTAAGGAGACCTTAAAACATACCACAGTGCCCTGTTCTTTACTGGGTCATAATATGTCCTGAAAATAAATTGCAATTGTCCTTTCTGAAACCTCTTGTGGTTCTGTTTTGAAGTGATTTACCGTGCAAATTCAGTGTACATATTCACAGCATCCAAATGTGATGAGTTAATTTGCAAGAGCAAATATATAAACCAATTAATCACAGTTTAAATTCTGATCAGGAAGAAATGCTCCATCCATATAAATTAGACAAAGCAATTTCACTAAAATAGATTATTTGTGATTGAAGAATTGGCCCACGGAATCTTATAATGGATTGAAACTTGGGTAATTTGTTGTTGCCGATCATGCTTTTAAAGCAAGTGGTGAGTTAGTACTGGCTCATTCAGTCAAATTCCTGCAGGAATGCTGGTGTATACGTTGGGTGAGGAGAGGATTGAATTGCTTTTCTTGCTTCAATAACCTGCTGATTTTTCGAAGCAGTTTTTCAAGCTGCCAAGCAGCCTTTCAATACTGCTGTGCTTTGACTTGCGTCCAGGTCACATTCTGGAAGTGCAAATCGATCTGGGCTTAAGTTGATCATTATTGAGAAAATATACTGTACGACATAAGATTCTATGACACATGTACATATTTATCTAAACCTTTATATTGTGCATGCACATCTAAATACCATAGTTAATAAAATGTAAATACTGTACAGTACCTATAAAAATATACTCAGGTAATTATAGTAATAAGACTATGTGTACTGCACTTACCATGACTGGTGCTGAAGTGTTGTACAATGTGAAAGCAGCTGCAGAGTGTAGGGACTGTACAGAACTACTGAACATTTAAGAAATAGCGGAACTTTGATTTTATTGAAATTTACAATAGCAGTTTTGTACCTTTGGCAGGCAAAGAAAGCAATTCCGCACCCTCGAGAGGAATAGTCACCCTCACCAGCCCTTTTCGCACAGAGATCCCACAATACTGCCGTAAAGAAGACCCATCATTAAGCCGGCTTCGCTTGTTTACACTGAACCAAACAACGCCGGCATAATTCTGGGCCAGTGTGTCATTTTACAGAGCATGCCAGCTTTCTGGGAGCAAAAGAGGCGGAAATTGTGGCGTCAAGTGTGATGTATAACATGCACATCCTTTCCTGTCTTGGTCCCAGCCTGCTGGCTTGCCATTTTTGCCCAGACGTCGATTTGGCCCCGTGACTATCTCCACTGCCAGCTTAAAGGTGGGACTGCAATGATTCACTTCTATTCCGTGTTTGTACCATTTACACAGAAAGTATGGTGAAATAAAGGTGCGATACTCTCACCTTGAAGTGGCTGTGTAAAAAGAGCTCTTGAGTTACGAAAGGCTTTTCAAAACAAGGTAGGTGGAAGTAAATATTTTAGTTAATCTCTCTGATAAAACATGTTGCAGTAGGTGAGGCATTATGCCATCTGTAGCAATGAACAGGTAGTATTTGTAACAAATGCACAAAGCTGTGGAAGAACTCGGCAGACCCCCCAGCATCCATATATAAAGGCAAATATATATAGTATAGCCAACATTTTGGGCCTGAGCCCTTTCTCAACGTTTGTGTTTATATAAAAAAAAAAGCAGGCAGGCACCTGAATAAAAAGGTGGGGGAGGTGGAAAGAAGGGAAGGTGAGGACTTTGATTCACTAGTATTTGCTACAGAGTGAAATGCCCTTTCAAGGATTAATGAAAATAGATCAAATGTCCATTGATTTTCTTTCCAGAGTTAAATACTGAAGCTGCAGTTTTTAAGTTTTAATGAGGAATCCATTTTTCAAAAAGCAGGCGATTTTCATATACCATGCACACATGGTTAGAATATGTTGACTTTACTGTGAGGTGACATGTTTTGCTTAGCAGAAAACCATTTTAAAGGAAGTGCCATTAAGTTGGATGACAGAAGCAGACTGTTTGAAACATCAGTTTTCAACAATTTTGGAAGACAAATAGGGGTGGACATACAGCATGGAATATAAAAGCTGGGATGTTTACAGTGCAACTTTTCAAAAGGCTGGCTGGGCCAGACTTGGAGTTTTGAATACTATTCTGGTCACCACTATGGTAAAGATGTGACAAAGCAGCAGGGAATTCCCCAGGATTTTGCTGAGATTGGAGGACTTTAGTTACTGGGCGAGATTTGACAGATTGGTCTTTACCCCAGATCGAAGGAGGCTTCAAGGTAGGTAGAATATTTTCCTGTGGTAGTAACAAGCACAGTTCATGCTGATGGATGGATTTTTAAAGGAAATCTCAACGGAAAGTTTTTTTTTAATAAACAGAAATTAGTTCATGTCTGGTGACAGGAGTCAGATACAAGATTTGAGCGGCATTTGGATAGATAATTAAATCAGTGAAGAAGAGAAGGATATAGTCTTAATGTGGGCAAATGTGGAGATTGTAGATTGGCAATAGGGATAGCATGAATGTTGTGGGTGAAGCACCCATTGCTGTGCTGTAGGACTCCACGGCATTTAACAGCAAATTTTTTAATAAGATAACTGGTTCATGTTTGTAGCTTGCAGAAATGACACTGGAAATATTTTATTGCCCTTGGGCAGAAATCATTTAAAAAATTGATGTGATTTAATTCTACTAGCATAGATTTTTGTGGAATATGTGAAGACAGTATGCAGTTCATATTTTTGGAAATGTAATGCATCTTAAATCCATTTAAATGCTCATATCTAGACAATAATTTGGCCTATTTCTAATGGCATTCATAATATCAGCTTTTTGCAGGATTCTGAGGGGATCTGTGTGTCATTGAACTGGGGGGCGTGGCAAGATGGCGTAGAAGACAGACATGCAATTCCACCTTTCCCCAGCTAGCTTTTTAAATGGCCATTTTTAAAATTTATAAAAGTGATTAAAAGTAGTATTTACAGTTTTTGGAACATTAGAAGACTACAATGGCTACCAATGTGAAAAAAAGAAAGCTCAATTACAGAAAAAACTACCTTACAAAAGTGTTGAAGAATTGAGGCCTACCTCTCCAGTTGAAACCACTGAGTCATTGATGGGAGTCCCCAGGGCTCAGAGGACTCCTGCTCAGCTAAATATGACACCATCCCCGATCCTGCCTTCGCAAGATGGCACCAGTTTGATGACAAGCTCGGCTGGCGCTGACCTGTGCGCCCGTGAAGATGGGCGGACAGGCGGTCCGGCTGAGAGAGGGCAGCTCGAGCCCACGATGTTGTCAGGTGAGCCGCGGACACGCAATGTTATGTCAGAGGACACACCTGCGCGATTGCTGGTTCTACCGGGCATGCGTGGCGCTTTGAGGGTTTGCGATTTATTGGAATGGGTGTGGGTTGTGGGGGAGCATGAGCAACGGTGCCCCAATGAGGTTGGTGTGCCATCCTCGGGTGTTCAGACCCGCAGCCGCACCGGCAGAGGACCAGCTGTAACAGAAGAAGAAGAAGACTTACCTTTAATGGGAAGGACATAGGAACAAATAGAGATGGAAACAAGGGAAGGTAGGCCTCAAAGGGAGGTGATGGAATCCGGAATGGATTCTGTGTGTGCTCTTTTGGAAGGGATTGCTTACCAAATGGATAATATGTTGAAACAGATGACTTGAGGATTTTTGGAAGTGTAAACTAAAATGAGTACTATGTGTGAAGAAATGACAAATATGAAGCAAGATATGACTGTAGTTAAAAGTGATATTAATAAATGTATAAAATTAGTAGATATGGTACAAGATAATTTTTTGGAAATTGAAGCAGCTTTTTTTAATGTAAAAATCAAGTGGAACATAATAGGGAAAAAAATAGAAAAAGTGGAAGATTCTTTTGTGGATTAGGGGGTTCAGAAAAAAGGAATCATTGATGAAAATTGATTCATTGGAAAATCAAAGTCGGAGGAATAATGTGAAAATAGTGGGGCTTCCAGAAGATATTGAAGGTTCTGATCCGATTATATTAAAAAAAATTTTTTAAAGAAATGGATTCCTGAGATATTGGGCAAAGAGATTTTTCTGGAAGGTTTGGAGTTGGATCGAGAACATAGAGCATTAAGGAAGAAGCTGTTTCCAGGACAATCACCATGGGCGGTTTTAATTCGTTGTTTGAGATACCAAGATAGGGAAATGATATTACGACTGGCGGTGCAGAAGGCCTGACAAGTCAAACTCCAATGATAACTCAAAATAATAAAGTATTTTTCTATGTGGATCTGACTCAAGAAATTATTAGGTGACGTCGGGATTCAGCTAAAGAAGTTATTGTGGCGGAAGTGTTATAAATTTGCTTTTTGTTATCCTAGGGTGTTAAAAGTTTTTTATGGCAATTTTCAATCTCAATTTTTTGAAAATGACCAGGATGCATTAATTTTTGCCAATTTGTTGCCACATTTGCGAGGGAATCGTCGATCTTCATCGTTGTCACCTAAAAGAAGAGCGAATGGGAATGAGAAGAATGGGAAGCATGGAAAGAATGGAAAGAAGAACTGACTCAGAGTCTTCTTGATATTGAAGACCCGGAATAGTAATTGGGATTGGAATCATTGGGTTGATTATATTCATTATATTTGATTGTGTTTACTGGAATAATGTATGTATGTCTGGCTGGGGGTGGGGGGGGGGGTGTGGATGGCACTGAAATCTTTGATAGTCATCTGCTGCTAGTGGGGTTTACCACACCCAGATTTTGAGGGCATTACTACCTTTGGGTGGTTTTTTTTAGGGGAAATTTTTTTCTTTAATTTTCTTTATTTGACGTTTTATATGGGAGGGTTTGTCATTTTAAGGATTTATAAGGGGAGTGATACTTTGTAGTGTGTGAATATATTGTTAGTTTGTAGAAATGTCAAATTTGAAATTTGCAACTTTTAATGTTCATGGGTTGAATAATTCAATTAAGCAGAAGCGAGTATTGGCCTATATCAAAACAAGTGAAAGTTGATATTGCCTTTTTGCAAGAAACACATTTGACTGAAAAAGAACACTTGGAATTGAAGAGAGATTGGGTTGGTCATGTGTTTTCTTTTTCTTTTAATTCTAAGGCAAGAGGCACAGCGATTTTAATTCACAAGAGTTTGCCTTTTGAATTACAATCTTTGGTGGGAAATGCTGGGAGAGTTTTGAGGGTGAATTGTAAAATTTTTGCTGAATCTTGGACTTTGCTTAATGTCTATGCACCTAATATAGATGATGAACGTTTTATTTCAGAAGCTTTTTTGTTGTTAAATAAGGCTAATGAAAATTGAAGTTGTGGGAGATTTTAATTGTATTCTGGATCCTTTATTGGATAGGTCTCAGAAAAGTGTAAGGAAATCAAAGATGGTGATACAAATTGGGGCTTTGATGAAAGATTTAAATTTGGTGGATATTTGGAGAAGAGTTAATCCTACGGAGAAAGAATTTTCTTTTTATTCATCTCGGCATGATGAATTTTCTAGAATAGATTTTTTTAGTATCGGCACATTTACAGGGTAGACTATTGCAGGCTGAGTATAAAAGTAGGGTTATATCGGATCATTCTTTATTGTTCTTTTCTTGTTTGGAAGTGGTACATTCATCTTATAGATGGAGGTTTAACACAATGTTACTGAAAAAAATGGAGTTTGTTACTTTTGTTAAAGAACAGATTACTTAGTTTTTGGCTGAGAATGTTAATTCTATGGATAGTCATTTTGTACTATGGGATGCTTTGAAAGCTTATTTAAGAGGGCAAATTATTAGCTATACTACGAGAGTTGATAAACAATATACAGCAGAATGTTTAGAGTTGGAGAAACAAATTACTGAGTGAGAGAAAGATTTTTAGAAAGATGTGACAGAAGATTAAAAAAACGGCTTTGGCAAACTTGAAATTACGTTATAATACGTTACAAACTTATCAATTTGAGTGTTTAATTAATTGATCTAAGCAGTGTTATTATGAATTGGGTGAGAGGGCACATAAGGTACTTGCATGACAATTAAAAATGGAACAGGCATCGTAGACTATTAATGTTGTTAAAAAGAATTCAATAGTTACCTATAAACCTCATGAAATTAATGACCAGTTTTATTTATTCTATCAAAAATTATATACTTCTGAGGGGATGCAGGATAACGGTCTAATGAATCTTATTTATCTAAATTAACATTATCAGTATTAGAAGAGGAAGATGTTATAGAATTGGAATCTCCAGTTACAGATTTTGAGATTAAGGAGGCTATACAGGAGATGCCAAATGGAAAGTCACCAGGGGATGAAGGATTTTCTGTGGAATTTTATAAAATCTTTCATGAAGATTTATCTTCTGTATTTGGGGATGTATTACAACAAATAACTGAAAAACAGGTGTTACCGGAATCTTGTTCGAGTGCTTTAATTACTATAATTCTGAAAAAAGATAGAGATCCGTTGAAAGTGTCTTTGTATAGACCTATATCTTTATTGAATGTAGATTATAAAATTATAGCAAAGTGTTAGCAAATTGGCTTGCCAATTATTTACCTAGGTTGATATATATTGATCAAACAGGTTTTAAGAATAGGAATTCATCAGATGATATCCTTTGATTGATAACTTTGGTCAATGCATACCAAAAGCAGACCAACCGGAAAAAGCATTTGATAGGGTTGAATGGGACTTTTTATTTAAGGTGTTGGAGAAGTTTAGATGTGGCCCTTTTTTATTGGTTGGGTTAAAGCTTTATATACAAACCCAATTGCCAGGGTGGTGACAAATGGTCAAGTTTCTTTACCATTTAAATTGACTTGTTTGCCTCAACAAGGGTGTCCATTGTCACCAGCCTTGTTTGCATTGGCTATTGAACCGTTAGCTCAGACAATAAGACAGAATGAAAAGATGAGGGATGAGAATTATGGATGAGGAATATAAGATTAATCTATTTGCAGATGATGTTTTGATATACTTGACAGAACCAAAACAGTCATTGCTACACTTGCAGGAATGTTTATTACAATTTGGACAACTTTCTGGATATAAAGTTAATTGGGATAAGAGTGAAATATTGCCAGTTGGAGAGGGTGATTATTCAGAGTATAAAAATATTATAAAATTAAAATGGTCTGATAAAATCAAATATTTAGGAATAATTGTAAATGCTGATTATCAGTTTTTATATAAGTTAAATTATGTTTCTTTATTAAAAAAGATAAAGCAGATTTAATTAAATGGAAAGATCTTTCATTAACCTTAATTGGTAATGTAAACTGTATTAAGATGAATATTTTTCCTGGAATTCAATATTTATTTTAATCGATACCATGTTTCCTTTCGATGGGTTTTTTTTCCCAGGATTTAAATAAAATGGTGAGGGAATTTTTATGGAAAGGTAAATTACCGTGAGTAGCATTGTATAAACTCACATGGAAATATGCATTAGGTGGACTTCAGTTACCTCATTTTCAAAATTATTATGAAGCAGCCCAGTTGAAATTTGTTAGCAGATTGATGGACATAGATCAACCTCCAAGTTGGGCGAAAGTGGAGATCGCTTGCATTTCTGAAGTTGAGGTGCATCAATTTATATTTCTATGGAATATGAATCTGTTGCGGGAATGTAATATGGTGGTATTAAAACATTTGTTAAAGGTTTTAGGATCAAAAGGTAAATTATCAATTTTAACCCCATTATATAATGATCAGCTTATTCCTTTTTCAATGTTCAATAATCATTTAAAGAGTTGGGACTCTCAGGGTATAAAGATAATGCAGGATTTTTTTTGAGAAAGGACAACTTCTTTCTTTTAATTAATTGATGGAACAATTTGATATATCTGAAAATTCTTTGTTTGTGTATTATCATCTTGGTAAAAGATATTTATGGTAAAGAGATGACTTTACCTGTATTGATGAAATTTGAATCTTTGATTTCCTCTATTCCAAAGAAGGGTTATATTTCAGTTATGTATCAAGTGTTACAAGATAGTATAGATAAACTGGAATGGGAGAAGTCTAAGCTTAAATGCGAAAATGATTCAACCTTTATTTTTCTGGAAGATAATTGGGTGGATATGTGTTATGATAGTGTAACTAAATTGACGAATGTACAATATGGAATGGTTAATTATAATTTTTTACATCAATTATATTTAACTCCGGAGAAATTGAAAAAGTATGGTTTTAGTCATTCAGATTCTTCTTTCAGATGTGGCTTATGTACAGGGACTTTTTTTTTACATGTTGTCTGGTCTTGTGTTAAAGTACAACTGTTTTGGGAAGAAATTAGGTTAGTTTTGCAAAAAATTATATAATATTAAACTACCATTAGACCCATCTATTTTTTTTATTGGGCTATATGGTTTCTTTAAGGGGATTAGGGTTGGATAAGTTTCAAATTGCATTTGTACGTTTAGTGTTGTCTGTAGCACGAAAATGTGTAGCTAGTACATGGAAAGATAATGTAGAGATTAGTATAACACGCTGGCATAATGAGTTCAGAAATTGTATTTTTATGGAAAAAATTACATGTAATTTGCATGATAATTATTCTTTTTTGTTAATAAGTGGTTTGGTTATTTGGAATATATGCATTTAAATGTACTTTGATTTATTGTAAATATTTTCAGTTTTTTTCATATATTTGGCTCTCCTTAAGGGAGCTGGCTGATGGGGTGTGAGGGTGGGGTGGGGGTTTTTTTGTTTTTTTTAAATATATACATATACAAAATTGTTCTTACTGGATTGTATGGTTTTTTTCATGATTCTTTAAATAAGTAAAGTTTTAAAAAATACACCATTGAAGTTCTGTGGGTGTACAGTGGAAAGGATGCTGACTGATTGTATCGTAGCTTAGTTTGAAAACCTGAATGCCCAGGAATGCAGAAGGCTGAGGAGAGTAGCACATGTTCTTGAACTATCAGATTCTTGAACCTTTCATACTACCCAACACATAACATGACCTCAGGAGTGAGATCTGCCCACTCTTCTGTAACATTGGCACTTCCCCCCCTTAAATGCAACTGTGATTATTTATCCATCCTTTTATATTTATTATAATTTTTTTCTCATGTGGACTTGAACTTGAGTGTATTTTATGTATCTCCTAGAACGCTTCCACCAGCGTTGTCTCCGCTCCATCCTCAACATCCATTGGAGCGCTTTCATCCCTAACGTCGAAGTACTCGAGATGGCAGAGGTCGACAGCATCGAGTCCACGCTGCTGAAGATCCAGCTGCGCTGGATGGGTCACGTCTCCAGAATGGAGGACCATCGCCTTCCCAAGATCGTGTTATATGGCGAGCTCTCCACTGGCCACCGTGACAGAGGTGCACCAAAGAAAAGGTACAAGGACTGCCTAAAGAAATCTCTTGGTGCCTGCCACATTGACCACCGCCAGTGGGCTGATATCGCCTCAAACCGTGCATCTTGGCACCTCACAGTTTGGCGGGCAGCAACCTCCTTTGAAGAAGACCGCAGAGCCCACCTCACTGACAAAAGGCAAAGGAGAAAAACCCAACACCCAACCCCAACCAACCAATTTTCCCCTGCAGCCGCTGCAACCGTGTCTGCCTGTCTCGCATCGGACTTGTCAGCCACAGACGAGCCTGCAGCTGACGTGGACTTTTTACCCCCTCCATAAATCTTCGTCCGCGAAGCCAAGCCAAAGAATATGAGGGTATTTTATGTACCTCTATAGCAGCAGCATGGAAGGCGGAGGACCATTGCCTTCCCAAGATCGTGTTATATGGCGAGCTCTCCACTGGCCACCGTGACAGAGGTGCACCAAAGAAAAGGTACAAGGACTGCCTAAAGAAATCTCTTGGTGCCTGCCACATTGACCACCGCCAGTGGGCTGATATCGCCTCAAACCGTGCATCTTGGCGCCTCACAGTTTGGCGGGCAGCAACCTCCTTTGAAGAAGACCGCAGAGCCCACCTCTCTGACAAAAGGCAAAGGATGAAAAACCCAACACCCAACCCCAACCAACCAATTTTCCCCTGCAGCCGCTGCAACCGTGTCTGCCTGTCTCGCATCGGACTTGTCAGCCACAGACGAGCCTGCAGCTGACGTGGACTTTTTACCCCCTCCATAAATCTTCGTCCGCGAAGCCAAGCCAAAGAATATGAGTGTATTTTATGTACCTCTATAGCAGCAGCATGGAAGGCGGAGGACCATTGCCTTCCCAAGATCGTGTTATATGGCGAGCTCTCCACTGGCCACCGTGACAGAGGTGCACCAAAGAAAAGGTACAAGGACTGCCTAAAGAAATCTCTTGGTGCCTGCCACATTGACCACCGCCAGTGGGCTGATATCGCCTCAAACCGTGCATCTTGGCGCCTCACAGTTTGGCGGGCAGCAACCTCCTTTGAAGAAGACCGCAGAGCCCACCTCACTGACAAAAGGCAAAGGAGGTAAACCCAACACCCAACCCCAACCAACCAATTTTCCCCTGCAGCCGCTGCAACCGTGTCTGCCTGTCTCGCATCGGACTTGTCAGCCACAGACGAGCCTGCAGCTGACGTGGACTTTTTACCCCCTCCATAAATCTTCGTCCGCGAAGCCAAGCCAAAGAATATGAGTGTATTTTATGTACCTCTATAGCAGCAGCATGGAAGGCGGAGGACCATTGCCTTCCCAAGATCGTGTTATATGGCGAGCTCTCCACTGGCCACCGTGACAGAGGTGCACCAAAGAAAAGGTACAAGGACTGCCTAAAGAAATCTCTTGGTGCCTGCCACATTGACCACCGCCAGTGGGCTGATATCGCCTCAAACCGTGCATCTTGGCGCCTCACAGTTTGGCGGGCAGCAACCTCCTTTGAAGAAGACCGCAGAGCCCACCTCACTGACAAAAGGCAAAGGAGGAAAACCCAACACCCAACCCCAACCAACCAATTTTCCCCTGCAGCCGCTGCAACCGTGTCTGCCTGTCCCGCATCGGACTTGTCAGCCACAAACGAGCCTGCAGCTGATGTGGACTTTTTACCCCCTCCATAAATCTTCGTCCGCGAAGCCAAGCCAAAGAAGAATAGCAGCAGCAATAATTTTGGTGCATTTATACATTGTATTTATGTGTATGGCAATAAATATTCATCATCACTGTCTAAAAAAAACCTGTTTATATGTAACCTCCCCACAATATTAAAACAGGCACCATTGTCTGTAAAGAACAGCAGGATGCTGGTTCACAGCAGGAGACCACTTAAGAGATTTGTTTTAGAAACTGACAAGGCAATCTCTTCCATTGATACTTGTAAAACACCTTATCAAACAATGTTATATTCATTGATACTTTAAAGCCATTGAAACAAGCATTGTGGATGTGGGACATTCTGACTTTGTAGCACTGTAGCAACATATGGGAAGACAACCAACAAATGTTCATGTTAATTTGCCCTCACCGATTTGGGGAAAAATTGGGTACAGTTCTCTCTTTGAAGGGAGTTTTGTGAGAGCCCCTCTCCCTTCTCCCACTCTGTTTCCCTTGCTTGCTCCACTGGGAACAGAACCCTTGAATAACCCTGGGACTATCTATTGAATATCACCCAAAATTCAGCTGCTCCATACTAACTTGCACTGTCTCAGTTAACCATCATCACTGTCCTTTCTGACCTACATGAGTTGCTGATACAATAGTGCTTTGTATCTAATATCCTTGCCCATTTTTCAAATCTTAATATAGCATCATGCTTCCCTATCGCTGTAATCCGCTGCATCCCAATAACCTTTCAATGACTTCTCAAACCTTTGAATTTCATTGCTCCAGTACTGGCCAATGTGTTTCTATAAAGAAATGGCTCTGAAATTTTCCTCCCTACATTTCTTCACCTCCCTTTCTTCTTTTAAAATGCTTCCTTAAACCCCAGATCTCCTGCCAATCTTTTAGTGATTTGACCCAATAGCTCTCTAGTTTGCCTAATATTGGTTATGGACAATAATTTAACTCAGGGGTGTTACAACCTTTTAATTTTTAGTTTAGACATACAGTACGGTAACAGGCAATTTTGGCCCATGAGTCCGTGTCGTCCAATTAATCTATATCACCAGAATGTACTCGCGGTCCGAAATGGCCTGTTAATGTGCTGTACGTCTAAATGAAAAATTAAAAGGTTGTCCACCCCTGCTGTTTTAAAGATTGCATCATGTGACGAGTTCCTAACTGTGCTTCATAGAATATTCTTGAAGGGCCTTTGGTACACTGTTTTGAGCTGAACATCTTGATTATAGGGTTCCCACCTGAACCCTTGACTGAACATTCCTACTGAAGGGTTCAGGCCTGAAACTTTGGTTACCTTCTACCTCCTACAGATGCTGCATGAACATTTCTATCCATAGATGCTGCCTGACCTATTGCATCCCACTTTTCATTGTTTGCACACTGTTTGGAGCAACTTGTGACTGGGATGCTTTGCAAATAGGCTCCGTTGGAACAAGGATGCGATAATTAATGAATCAAAGCCCTCAAAATTTCCAAACTCATTTGACACAGGCAAAGTGATATCTGGAAAGTAACGATCAATCACTGTTGATTGACATTTTGATCCATGGATGAGGGGAATGGTAGCGATTGCAAGATTGATCAGAGGGAAATGACCTGCCTCATGACTATTGAAATGACAGGCAGATCAAAATCACAAGCAAGTCCTTGACTAGTGGTGTTGGAAAAATCTTGAAAGATGATGACAAAACATGGAAGTCATATGTGATGGAGATGTTTTACTGGGTGAATAACATTATGGAATAGAGGATGAGGATAAATATTCCCATAATCAAGCTACTACAGAAACCCAGGATTGCCTGGTTCATTAAAAATTGTACTAGATACTGACATGAAGCAAATAAATCTATAAGACAATTGATCTTCGATTTACTAAGTGTCGACAAGTTACAAACTTGCTTCCACACATTGTCATCATAAATAAGACTTAAGTTGAAAATGTTAAATAGAACATAGAAAAATAGAGCACAGAAACAGGTTCTTCGGTCCTTCCAGTCCATGCTGAACTATTTTTCTCCCTATTCTGCACTGCAACCATGTAACTGTCCACATTCTTTTTAAAAATTAAAATTGAGGCTGCCTTCATCACTTCAGCTTGGTCCACACTCTCACCACTCTCTGTGTGAAGAAGTTCCCCCTCATGTTTCCTCTAAATGTTTCCCCTTTCACCCTTGACCCATGCCCTCTGGTTTGTATCTCACCTACCCCCAGTCCAAAACAGTTAAATGCATTGTTCTGAAAAGCCTGCTGTGGGAGAACAACTAGTGGATTTTTGGAACATGTTTCTGACAGAAAGATTAGAATCTGGATTTATGGATAAATGTAAAAATCAAACAGTAGTTGCCAAAACTCTGAACTTTAAACAGGAAACACCCCCGAAAAAAGTGTTAATTTTTGAGTATCAAGACCCTTCATCAGAGGGGATAAACATATCTAGGCTGATTTATTATTAAATATGCAAATTCTAACATCCAGAATGCCCTCTAGAAATACAGAAAGGTTCTGGTTACTGGAACAAGTTGAGATCAATCTGTTCTGGAACCCTGGCTCTTTGTGATCTTTTATAAATGACCGAGATGAAGGAAGGGTCAGTAAGTTGGCGGATGAATCGGAGGGTGGAGGAGTTGTGGATAGTGTTGAAGGCTGTTGTAGCTTGCAAGAGGATATAGACAGGATACAGAGTTGGGTGGAAAAGTGACAGATGGAGTTCAATCTGGATAACTGAGGTGGTGCAATTTGGAAAGTCAAACTTGAAGGCTGAGTACAGAGTTAATGGTTGGTTACTTAATAGTGTGGAAGAACAGGCGGACCTTGCGAACCAAATGCATGCATCTCTCAAGGTCGCTGCGGAGGTTGATACGATAGTTAAGAAGGCAGATTACAACACCATGTATTGTACAGTAGTGGTTATTCTCTCAGACCCAATGTACCCCCTGAAAAGTACAAATGTACCACTGGGGGTAATTCCCAGGTTGGGAACCCCTGATCTACAGGGAACGCTGCCGTCAAAGAGCAGTAGCAATCATAAAAGACCCACACCACACAGCACATGCTCTATTCTCACTGCTGCCATCAGGAAAGACGTGCCTGTGCCATAAGACTCGCACCACCAGGTTCAAGAACAGCTGCTACCCCCCAACCATCAGACTCTTCAACAACAAACTCAATCAGGGTATCATTTACTTATGCACTTCATGGAGTTTTAAAAAAAATTCTCTCTGTATTGCAGTTAGTTTGTTTACATACATTGTCTGTTTACAGTTCTTCATATGTTTACATTGTATGCAGTTTTATTTTTCACTACCAATTAGTAGTAATTCTGCCTCACTCGCAAGGAAAAAAATCTTAGGGTTGTACATTGTGTGATGTCATGTATGTTACTCCGACAATAAATTAAGAATTCAAGCACAAGCACAGTAACAGGCCATTTTGGCCCACGAGTCTGTATTTCCAAATTACACCCAATTAGCCTACACCCCCAGTACATTTTGAATGGTGGGAGGAAACTGGAACACCTGGAAGAAATCCACACAGAATGTACAAACTCCTTATAGATACTGTGGGATTCAAACCCTTGCTCCCACTTGCCAGCACTGTGCTAACTGCTACGCCAACTGTTCCACTCCAATCTGAGATCTGAATCTGAAGCACCTGCCTTTGTGTGGCTTACAAACACTTAATTATAGTGGAAGGTGATGGGTGATACCATCAATCAGCAACTTAAAATTTGTATGCCCTTTTGGCAAGGAAACAAAGGTCGAATTGAGCCAAACCTCTCTCATGTCTACAGCAGCAACATGGGAAAAATGAAAGGCAACATTTATTCACAATGAGGATTCTCCTATTATCATGCACTAATACACAGAATATATTATCCACTAAACTGGTCAACTTTTGCCTGCTATGAAGACACGTAGAGAAGCAGCAATGTCCAATGCCCTCAGTGATGAGAGAAAGAGAAGCAAATTGCCATAAAATATAGGACCAGAATTGGGCCATTCAGCTCATCATGTCCCATCTGAGACATTAGGTGTCCATGGATTAGCCTCCAGCAGCCAAACAGCCTCCTGTCCTTTCTGACTTACATGTGTAGATGACCTACAAGATAGATGATTCTGGAACTAGAGAGCACAGGTTTAATGTGAGAGGGAAGAGACTTAAGAGGGACCTGATCGACAACTCTTTCTTCCAGAGGGTGGTCTTTACCTTGAATGAACTCCCAGAGGGAAATGAAGAAATTGGCAGACTTCTGGCATTCAAAATACATTTGGATCGATTTATAGATCAAAAGGGCTTAGAAAGATATAGACTAAATTTAGGAAAATTGGACTAGGAAAATCAGCAGGGACATTGGGCTAAAGGGTCTGTTCTCTATGAATAATTGCTAGAGCCAGGGAGCTGGAGAAATTGCAGATCCTTGAGTTCTTTGCATCATTGGGGCAAGGCAGCGCTCACTGCCCTTTGGATAATGGAGGATTTGGCAAAGCCAGTGCTGTTGAATGCCACTTGTGGGTGGCTAGTTTATCTCTGGTTGAAAATAGTTATTACCTGGCACTTCTATGGCACATATGTTATTGTCACTTTAACAGTTCATGCCTAAATTCAGCTTTATGTGCGAAGAATATCTAAGCTGGTCATGTAAATTCATTAGCATGCATTCCTATTTCTGATCACACAATGGTAAATATCATTGGGCCAAGTAATTTGTCCTGAAGAATTTCGGCTGTGATGTCCTGGGATTGGGATGATTGACCTGAAACAATGACAGCCATTTTCCTTTGCACAGGTTGTGTTTCTGAGTATCAAATGTTTTCCATTTGATATCGATCGACTTCATTCTTACTGAGTCACCTTGATGCCACACAGTCAAAAGCTTCTTTGATATTAATGGCAGTCAATCTCATCTCCCTTCTTCTAAGCATATTGGACCAAGGCTGTGATGCGGTCTGGAGATGAATGATCCATCAGCGAGATGGTTATCGATGAGTAAGTGACACTTGATTTGTGTTTAATCAACTGAATCAGTGTTGCCGATCGCTTCTCTGATGACTAAGAGTAAACTGATTGGGTGGTAATGAACTGAATTAGATTTGTCCTGCTTTTTTTTGAATGGGACATATCTGGGCAATTTTCTTCATTGTGTTAAGAATATTGCATCATCATAATCTCAAACCTGAACACGTTTATAAAAAAAAAAGGAGCCTTCATCCAAGTGATACATTTTTTTAAAGACTATTAGTAGTTGAAAATGGGCTCTGCCAATCAAGGGCAAAGCAAGGCTATCATTCAAAAGCAGCAAGCAAGAAAATGTCAGCAAGTTCAGATCAGTTTTAGATGTGATCCATCTTGTTTCTTACTAAAAATTTAAATTATGAATCAGAAAGGAGGTGGTGGTGATTATATTTTGAGTGACAAGGTTTGACCAATTCTTTCTAGGAAGATCATTTGCTCTAGCTACACAAAACTGCTATTGAAGCTGAGTTTGAAGTCTGCAATCTCATGATGTCTACAATACGAATAGAGAGTTGAGCCATACATCTGTCCCAATATCAATACAATGCAAGCAACAAAACAAAATGCCATGAATGATGCATTGTCAAGATTACCTAATGAAGAGATTAGTAAATCGTTGGAAATATTTCTTTAACTCAGTAAGGTATAGATAATGATCTCTGTCCGAGCAGTGGAAATAACTGAAGCTAAACAAAAAGAGCCAGTTTTGAAGTAGGAAGGACAGGTCTGCCTTGAGACTTGATCCCATCTCATTGCAGATGGTACAAAGATAGGATCCAAAGTCACAGAATCCTACAGCTATTTAGTCCAACTCATCCATACTGAACAATCTACTGTATTAATCCCATTTCCCAACACTTGGCTTGCATTTTTCTATTCTTGGGCAATTTGAGTGCTAATCTAGACGTCTTTTAAATGTTGCCATAGACCCAACTTCAATCATTCTATCAGGCAGTGCATTTCACAAATGTAGAAGAAAGTTCCCCTGAGATCTCCCCTAAATCGCTTCCCCCTTTCCCCTCAATCTGCATCCTCTAATTTGATCTACACCTGATATGAGGAAAAGATTTCTTCAGTATCTATACCCCTCGATTTGATATTACTCAATTGAGTTTCCACTTCCACAGCTCATGATGTTGAGAAGTCCAGAACAAGGGATCACAGTCTAAGGATAGTAAGGCATTTCAGAGTGCGATGAGGAAAAGCTTTTTCACTTAGTGAGGTGTAAACTCCTTCCCTCAGAAAGTTATTGAGGCCAGTTTGTTCATATACTCAAAAAGGAGTTGAATGTGGTTGAACTTATAATGTCTAATCATAAATAGTTATTATTTATTAAGCCACGTTGCTGAAATTAGGGTCCCGTGCCTGTAGGCCATTTCCATTGCCAGCATGATGTGATCTGCTTTGCTTTTGGTGCTGGACAATCAGTGAGGCACTAGTCCAGGAGGACCTGACTGAGCTATACATGATTATAAGACAGAGATAGTAAGAAACTTTCCCCTAGAGCAGTAGTGTTTAATTCCAGAGGGCATAAATTTGGGGAAAACGTACAGGAGGGATCTAAGGAAGAATCTGTTCACCTAGAGGGTAGTTGGAATCTGGAAAGCATTGCCTGAAGGGCTGGTGAAACCAGGGATTTGCACAATATTCAAGTGTCTGGATGAACACTTGAATTGCCAAATCATAGAAGACCGTGGGATAAGTGCTGGGAAAATGGAATTAGGATAGAGTGGTTCTCAATGGTGATCTTATGTGATGGCATGCTTGACTCTGTGGAAAAAAAATAGGTGATTAATGTAATGAACCTGAATTTTCTAAATTTATGGGGTACTTTCCTTCATTACTTACAGAATTTATGATAATTGGATCCCATTTTACGGTTTGGTTATTCTTTCTTTCATGCATTAATGGAACATATATGTTTAAACATAACTTCACAAGGGAAGGGTTAGATTATTAGAATAGTTTTTATTTTGTATACATTTTGTTTTTTTGTCTCTTGGATAGGTTGTTTACAGCTATTTGTTAATATATGTTTACTTTGTTGTATATATATTCTTGTTATTACCTTTGTATGAGCATAAAACAATAAAAATATTGGAAAGAGGATAGATGGGTTAATCAGTGAGGATGCGATAGGTTGAAGGGGCTGTTTCTATGCTATAACTTATCTGATTAAACAGCGGTAACGTATTCACTGCCTGTTGGTTTACAAGAACTTCTCCTTCTCGCATTGCTTCATGCAGGTTAGTTATTCAATTGCTTTAAGAACACAAGCAGCAGACCACAGGGCACTCCAAGCCTACTCCGCCATTTATCATGGCTGTATTTTCAGCTCAATCAAATTTTCTGCTATCTCCATGTCTTTTGGATGCCTTGATATCTAGAATTCTGCTGATGTCTGTCTTGAAGAGCCTTCTCAGTCCTCCAAGTTCAAGACTGTCAGTGATTCAATACTTCTGACACATGCCCGGATCACTAAATGTAGGGTCATTTGTAGCCAAAATAGTCTGAATCGTTGTATAAGCTTGTATCCCCTATTTGTTTTTTTGTTGCACACTTTATCACAGTACTTTATCTGCAATTTATTTCTCTCATTATTGGCATTCAGGATTTGAAAGCCAGCATCATTAATGGTGCTGATGTTGCATTGACAGTATTCTTGATTTTCTTTCACAGTGACAATTAAGTCAGGTGTAATATCAATTTGCCTCACAAATTACTGTGAGATTGTTTTGGCCTCCTGCTGTTGACCTGTTTCCTCCTCCATTCATGTTCAAATCTCAAAACATTGTCATAAACATATGTCCCTATCGCTGTCCCCGTGTTTTATATACACCGTCACCACCGCTCGATTTTACCATTGGGGCTTGTATCTTCTGTCATTGTCGATAAGCTTTGACATTTAGGTTCATATCCGACATTATCACTGATAGATTTTGTCATTCAAGTTCATTTCCCAACAGGCTTGTCAAAATAATTCTCTTCTCCCCATCAATGTCGCAGAGTCTTGTCCAGTGAAAATTCCAATATTCAGCTGTCAATAGTCAATTGATTTTGTGAATTCTGGTTTTCTGTTATTAGTAGAGAATTCTTTGCTGAGCTGGTGGGGGAGTGGTAATGACATTTATATTACAACCAAATAAAGTAAGACATCGTTTTCAAACATGCTATCATTTTATTGAATGAATTATATTTAGGTAGAACTCAATGTACATTGTTAACTCTCCGGCCAACAGATGCCAGACCAGTGGAAGACGGTGAAAGTAAATGGGAGACTTCCTCTGCACTCATAATCCAATCCCGCAAACTGCAATTCCTTAACCAACATAGATTTCATCATGTCCCAAAGATGTTCTGGAGTATTGGTTGGCATGGTTAGTGCAGTGGTTAGTGCAATGCTATTACAGCACCAGTGACCCCATACATCTTAGGACATTGGAAGAAGCCAGAGCATCCAGAGGAAACCCATGCTGTTTGTGCATTCTCTCCATTTCCACGTGGGTTTCCTCCCTTGCTCTAAGTCTTAGGGAATTAGTAGGTTAATTGGGTGTGTTCAGGGCACAGGCTTATGGGCCAGAAGGGTCTATTGCTGTGCTGTATCTTGAAATTAAATATTGTCCTGAATAAGGAAGTACCAGTCACTTTCTGAAGTGGAAAGAAAAGAATAGTAGATGACTATTTTTGTACAGACAGGTGGAAATAGAGTGCTCTTTCAGTTCCTGCTTGGTTCATATTAAACACCTCATAAATGCTCATATTCTTTCTTATCCTTCAGCTGATCTGTACTCCTCCCTCTGCACTTTCTTATGGCAATACGACATGGGTGCAAAAATAGACTATTCATCCCATCAAATCTTCCCCGCCATTTAATCATGAGCTGATCCATTTTCCAACTCAGCCCCACTGCCCGGCCTTCTCACCATAACCTTTAATGCCCTGGCTAATCAAGAATCTATCAATCTGGTCTTAAATACACCGAATGACTCGGCCATGTACTCTCTTAATCATAGAAGAAGTAATTGAAGGCAGGCAATTTTCAAAGTCAGGTATTTGCTTTGTCCAGGGAAATTGGTCAATTGGATGTTAGAGAATTACAGTCAACTATGCTTACTGTTCACTTTCCCAACCAGACCTGTTCTAGGACTTTTTACACTCCTCACTTGGATCTTAAAATCCCCAGCAAATGTTCACAAATGAGATTGAGATGTTTTCTGCTATGAATTTTCATTTACGGGCAATCACAAGAGTTGCTGATGGTACAAGAGAGAATGCAAGTGCTGGAATCTTGAGTAAAACACAACCTGTGAAAGGAACTCAGCAGGTCAAGTAGCATCAGTGGGAGGAAAAAAAGAATGGCCAATGCTTCAGGTGGAAACCATCCATCAGGCCTGAGAGTTTAGAAGGTAGGTAGCCAGCCAGTGTATGAGGATAGGGTGGAAGGGTTTGGTGAACCAGGGAAAGTAGATGGACAGATGGAGAACTGGGACACAGTTTATTGGGAGGTGCCAAGCCAAAGGGAGAGAGATATGAGAGGGGTCAGATAGTGTAAGATGAGTCATACAGGGTGAAATTGGAGATGGCTGGAGGACGACGAACACTACCTGCACTGGCATCTGCAAAATAGAGAGGTTCATGATGGTGATATAATGAAAGCTATTAGGTGAGAGGTGAAAGACAAGTTGAACCAGATGGGATCAAAGCATGAGGACGATTCCTGGGGTTGCAATGTAGATGGAAGAGAATGGAATCTGAAAGGGGGAATGAGAATGGGTTGGAGTGGGAAGTGGGGACAAACCTAGTGGGGGGGGAAGGAGAAGGGGGAAAATTGTAAGTTGTTTAGAAGAAGAGAGAGGAGACATACTCACTACCAGAAAGCAGAAAATTCCATGTTCATACTATTGGGCTGTGGACTGCCCAGGTGGAATGTAAGGATGGTTCCTCTCATTTATGATGGCCCTCACACTGGCAATGGAGAAGGCTAAGGATGGACAGGTTGATGTAGGAATGAGAAGGGGTGTTGAAATGCATGCAACTAGGATCGCGGGATGGCCATGGCATACAGAGAAGAGGGGTAAGAGCAAGTGTTGCACCTCTTTGCGATTGCATGGGAAAATACTAGGAGTCATGGAGAAGTGGGTAGGAAAGTAAAAGTGGACAAGAGAAGTATGGTAAGGAGAAGAGTTTGTGAGGAAGGACATTTGGAGGACAAGCATAAAAGTAGCCATTTAGAGGGTTTGAAATATGTCTATTTCAATGCTAGGAGTATTAGGAATAAAAAGGATGGATCAGTACATGGAATTATGGTGCTGTGGCTGTTACAAAGATGATGGGTGGAAGGGCAGGACTGGCTGATGCAGCAATTGGGGTTTAGGTGTTTTAAAAGGAATAGGATGGGAGGTGGTGGGTGGAGTAGCATTTATTGGTCAAGGATAGTATCACAGCTATGGAAAGAGAGAAGGCTGTAGAGGGAGTGTCCACTGAGGCAGGGTGGGTGGAAGTCAGAAATAGGAAGGGCACACTCTCTGTACTAGGAGTAGTCTATAGGGCCCCAAATGGTCCTCGGGACACCAAGGAGCAGATAAGTAGACAGGTTTTGGATTGGTGCCGGAAATACAGGGTTGTAGTTATGGGTATTTTCAACTTCCATAATATTGACTAGCACCTCCTTACTGCAAGAGGGATAGATGCAGCTGAATTTGTCAGGTGTATCCAGGAAGGATTCCTGACACAGTATGTGGACCAGTTGACGAGAGGAGAGGCCATACTGCATCTAATACTGGGTAACAAATCTGGTCAGGTAGTGGACCTCTGGGTGGGGGAGCATTTCAGTGAGAGTGTGTTTCATCAACTTCCTGAACGTTAGCATAGCTATGGATATGGATTAAATCACACAAAAGGGGAAAGTGGTTAATTGGGGAAGGGCTATTTACGATGGGATGAGACAGGAGCTAGTGAGAATAAATTGGAAACAGATGTTCAAAGGAGAAAGCACAAAACTAATGTGGAGAAAGATTAGGGACCATTTGTGCTGGGTTTAGTATAGGTTTGTCCCATTAGGACAAGGAAAAGGGAACAGTGGCTGTCAAAACAAGTGAGGCAGCTAGTCAAGAGGAAGAAGGAAGCATACATTCGATATAGGAAGCAGGAAACATGAAGGCCTTGTGAGAACTATATGGTCACCAGGAAGGAGCATAATAAAGGACTTAGGAGAGCCCGAAGAGGGCATGAGAAGGCCTTGGTATGTAGGGTTAAGGAGAACCCCAAGGCATTCTATGCATATATGGATGACAAGAATGAATGTGGGGCCGCTAAAGGGTAAAGGAGGCAATATGTGCCTGGAGGCAGAGGTTGGGGAGATTCTAAATGAATATTTAGCTTCACTATTCACAGAGAAGGACCTTTATCAGTGTGAGGTCAGATTAGAACAGGTTTGTTTGGTGGGCAGTGTTGAGATTAAGGAAGAGGTATCTTCTTAAAAATATCAAGATTAATACGTTCCTGGGGCCGGATGTGATCTACCCCAAGTTGCTGTTGCTGTGGGAAGTGAGGGAGGAGATAACCGGGACATTAGCTACGATCTTTGAGTTCTCTTTAGCCACAGGGAAGTGCCAAAGGATTGAAAAATGGCCAATGCAGTCCCCTTGTTTAAAAAAGATAATAAGGAGAATTCTGGGAATTATAGACTAATGAGTCTTGAGTCAGTGGTGCGGAAACTATTGGAGAAGATTCTTAAGGATAGGATCTTTGAGCATATGGAGAAGTACAGACTACTCAAGGATAGTCAACATAGCTTTGTAAAGGGAAGGTCATGCCTCATGAGCCTAACTAAGTTTTTTGAGAAGGTTACAAAATCAAATGATGAGGGTAGGGCAGTAGATGTGGTCTACGTGGATTTTAGCAAGGCATTTGACAAGGCTCCCCATAAGAGAATCATTCAGAAAGTTGTGAGGTATAGGATCCATGGAACCTTGGCTGCGTGGATAAAAAAAATGGCTATCAGGTCGAAAGCAAAATGTAGTAATGGAAGAAGGAAAATATTTTTCCTGGAGTGACTAGAGGAGTGCTGCAATGATCTGCTCTGGGACTCTTGGTCTTTTTCATTTTTATAAATGATCTAGATGAAGAGATGGAAGGATAGGTAAGTAAGTTTGCAGATGATACAAAGGTTGGAGGAGTTGTGGATGGAGCTAAAGATTGTCAAAGGTTACTAGATGATAGAGACAGGATACAGAGTTGGGTGGAAAAATGGCAGATGGATTTCTAATCTGGATAATTGTGAGGTGAAGGATTTTGGAAGGACAAACCAGAAGGCTGAGTACATGGTTAATGGTCGGTTACTGAAGAGTGCGGTCGAACAGAGGGACCTTCGAGTCCAAATCCATACATCACTCAAGCTCGCTGCAGAGATTGATAGGATATTTAAGAAGGCCTATGGGATGCTGGGCTTCATTAATAGGAGGTTTGAGTTCAAGAATAGAGAGGTCATGTTCCAACTCGACAAATCAAGGCAAAAATAGCAAACATCAGAGGACATGAGTACAAAGTGAAGGGAGGTAAGTTTATGGGATACTTTTGCGGTATGTTTTTTTATGCAGAGATTTGTGGGTGCCTGGAATGCCTTGCCAGGGATGATGGTAGAGGTATTTAAGAGACTCCTAGACAGGCAAATGGATTGAAGAAAAATAGAGGGTTACGAGGTAGCGAGGGTTTAATATTTTGTAAGGAATATATGGGGTGGCATAACATTGAGGGCCAATTGGCTTGTACTGTGCTGCAGTGTTCTCTGTTTATTAAAAGGTGGGGGGAGGGAGGCTTATATATTGGCTGATGGTGGGATCTAGTTGCAGTTGGCAGAAATGACAAGGGGAAATGTCCTGAATGAGGAGACTGGCAGACACTATAAATTTTATCTGCAAGGCAGTAGAAGCCAATGAGACCTGTGCCACCCAATTACAGACAATTAACTACCCTCCATGTATGTTTTGAAGGGTAGGAAGAAAAAGAGCACACGGGGAAAACCCACACAATTCACTGGGAAAATGTACATACTCCTTACAGACAGCACCAGATTTAAACCCTGGTCGCTGGCATTGTAATAGCATCACGCTAATCACTATGTTAACCGTGCTGTTGGGAGTGGGAGGGGTAAGAATGGAATTCTGAGAAACAGAGGAAATGTTCTCTCGACCAAAGCCACTTTCCCTGAACAGGGACAACATAATAACATGAAGGCTCGCCAATGTGTAATTTGCTGAAAAACTCCTTTGCTAGCATTGCGACCTTTGCAAATTTTAAGAATATCTTGTTTCACGCATTAGTTTCAGGCAATTGTGCACTCTCCTTAATCGTTCAAATGAAAGACAACAAGGTCACAAGCAGCAGTCTAAGACCAATACCATGGTAGCACTTTCAAACAGAACAGAAGGTTTGCAGAGATATCTGAAGTAAACCTGAACATTTAACATTTTGTGCTCAGTGCAATACAACCTTTTTCTGAAGTTACGTGAGGTGAAATTCCATTGTGGAACATTATTCTATGAATGGTTTCCATGAAATTGATATAGTCAAAATTTTATCACAGAAATGATAAGGATTGCACAGTTGCCGTGGCGGTTAGCGCAACGCCATTGCAGCACCAGCGATCGGGACCAGGGTTCAAGTCCCACGCTGTCTGTAAGGAGTTTATATGTTCTCTCCATGTCTGTATGGGCTTTCCCCCAGGGCCTCCAGTTTTCTCTCACCCTTCAAAACGTACTGGCGTCATGGATGAATTTGGTGTAACTCAGCGGCATGGGCTCGTGGGCCAAAATGACCTGTTATCTTGCTGTACGTCTAAATTTAAATTTCGATTTATAAAAAAAAAAACTATTTAAACTCTAAATGTAAAAATGAATACCCTAGTGGCAGGAGGATATTTCATTCAAGTATATTTTGCATTCTAATTTCAGTCCAATAATGTATGACTACTTGGATATTAATATTACTAGTCAGCACATTTAATTATTATTGGAATGTTTAATTTTTAGTCTTTATGTTGAAAGTCAAAAATCTCTTTGTGGAATTTACCCAATTTCATCATTAGTGATCTATAAAGATAAATAGTATGTTTGTTGCATTATTTTAAAATGCACCAAGAACAGAAATATGCCTCACTAGCTCACAAATACTGTGCTGAGTCTGCTTGATATCCAAGATGGATTATTCTTTGTAACATATCACTTTAAATTTGAATGACAATTAATGATGATAGTTGTAGGTGGGATGGTATTTAAATGCTCATTTGTTCATCAATATATTAGCAGGAGGATGCTGTATAATTACAAACTATATCTACAAGCAAATCATGCTAATTTGTTTATGTATATATTTTTAAAACCAAACAAATAAAACATTTGCTACAAAAATAAGCTGAGCAGAATTCCAATCAATATTCTATTAATACTCCACTATGGTGGCTTTTTCAGAGTAAAAAAAAATTGTTGTTGCTTTTCTCTCTTTGTGTTTGTAGTTACTGTGTGGGGTGAAGGACCACAGTATGGAAAGGCCTTCGAAGTCTTCCAAGAATACATTATAGAGGTGCTTAGCTGTGTTACAGATGTCATGTAATCTGTATTTTAATGAGCATTTGCACACTGTTATCTTCCAATTTACAGGGTATAGCTTTAAAGGATTAAGACAATTTGCATAATTTCACATTTTGGAAAGAGTGGAAAGATTTTGAGCTAAATCCCATGTTTTAGCATAAATTAGATAGCATTCCTCAAAGTGATGTTTTGCAGCGTAATTCTTTATATAAACAGTTTTATGCAAGGTTGTAAAAGCTAAAATGCTGCAAATGTTGAAAATATGAAATTGGAACAGAATCCTGAAAGCAGTTCACCTGGTGCTAATGGAAGTTCATCAGTATAAATTATTAACTCAGTCATCTTCTGGTCTGCTAAGTGTTTTTTTTAGCACATACTATGATGAAGCATTTCAAATTGTTTAATAATTTTTAAATATGAAACGGATGCTTGGAAATGTGTCTTCAGAGAAAATGCTATTGGTGTTGCAGTAAAGCAAAATGTGCAGAAATATAGAGCATTGCAATCTAAAAGGGATAAGGTAACCTCAATCTATTTTAGCTCCACCGCTGGATATGGACCAAGTGAATATTACTCCAGTGAATTTCCTTCTACACAGCAGTAATGTGCTTGTCCCAAATCTGTTAGCTGTTGATTTTGCGGTTACGTGACACCATTTCCACCCAAGGAAAGGGAAGTGTATATTATGTGGCATGTTTAGGTGACACAGTGTCAGGCTTGAAGAGTTGGTGGAGTGCACATGGTGTGTGATGTGACTGGCAATGCTAATTGTGTGAGTGAATGCTGACTGGAAGTTTTGATTTTCAGAGATTGTTGACAGGTGAGAGGTAGGACAGTCGTGACCAGTGTCTGACATTGTGGCAGCTGTTGGTAGGATTTGTACTTGAAGGTGCATTCTCTGATCTTGACCACTGACGTAAGGTCACTCAGTTTCTGTGAAATAATTTGTCGACCCTTGGATCTTGACTAGTAATGACTCACACAGCTGTCTCCTCATACTGCTTCGTGATGCATGTAAGGGGGCCCAGCTGTGGAACATGTCTCCCCTTCAAAAAGGCAGCATCAGAAAGCCATTCTTTTCCATCTCAGAATGCTAAATGGTGAAAGCCATTTCCTAAATTCACCCTGCACTGGATTCAATGAAACATTGAAAAACCAGAAATTAACTTTGGCTGCTTGCAGTGAAATAAATAAATGAAATGTTGTGTGCAACAAGATATTATAGTTGGGGTTTACTACAGATTGATCACTAATCAGAATATTGATACATTGCATTTTAAGACATTAAATTGTATTTATCTGGAATGATGGATTCATCTAAACAATGACTGCGTCTTGATGCAGGGCCTCAACCTGAAACGTCAAACATCCATAAACCTCCACAGTATGACCCACAGATAACTTCCAACTCTTTGATCCAGCTTACAGCATCTGCCCCCTCTCATACCTCCTTATGATGCTGAGAGTTAGCCGGGGCAGGGCAGAACTCTCCCGCCAACTCACTCAGATCTGAATATCTTTAAACCCAAATACAGATTTGCTTTATAATTAATGCTTCTCTTGAAGCATAGTACAAAGAGATTACTCTAATTAGATTAAATTTAAACATGCAGCACGATAACAAGCCATTTCGGCCCATGAGTCCGTGCTGCCCAATTACATCCAATGAATCTACACCCTGCGCACGTTTCAAACGGTGAGAAGAAACTGGAGCCCCTAGGAAAACCCATGCAGAACATACAAACTCCTGACAGACCAGGAGAGATTCAAACCCTGGTCCCGATCTCTAGCACTATATCGGCATTGCGCTAACCACTACACCAACGATGCCACCTAATTGATTGACTTGAGAACTATTTATGTTGTTGAGGCTATTTCCAAAAATCTGTTGCCATCTTTAAACTGCAACCATTTTGGAAATTGATAGTACACACTGTTAGCACTGGTTCAAAACACTTGTTAAGTCAGTACAAGAGACCCCTCAACATGCTGAATCAGAACATTCTCTGCTTCAATCATTTTTAAATACATGATGCCACTTTTCTATTAATATTGACTGGTATTCTAATGGTATTACAAAAAAAGCCTATAAATGTATAACCTCAGCACTAAATGCTATTATTTTTATATGCAGTTTCTGTTGTTACTTTGAGTTTCTGTTGGCAAACACAAATTATAAAAAATAATTAATATATTATCTCAAACCTGCTGCAAAGCAATCTGTTCTATACTTTCCATTCTGCTGTGGAATGTCCAGATACATAACTATTTTACTTGGGCGCACCTTTATCCCAATTGGCTTGACACCCCATATGGAATTAATAGCAGTCTAAGAGGAAGCCATGCTATTTCTTTTCAAGAGCAGTGTGGCTAGACCCACTCACCCATCCTTTCTTGTAGCCCCACAATACTTTTTCAATCAAGAACTAAGTTAATACCTTTTCGAAAGTCATGAAGGATCTGTCCATTATTCCAAATGCTAACCAGATATTGTGTACAAAGCACAAAGGAGCAGTTGTACACCCTTCCAATTTAGTCTGGTGCTCTCAAAGTGCTGCCCTCTATGTTGGCAAAACTAAATTCAGATTGGACTTGTGAGCACCTGCGCTCAATCTGCCAGCTTCATTCAGCATACCAACCCCTCTCTAACAGTTCTGTCTGTGGCATCCTACACTGTCATTACAAATCCAAACGCAAACTTAAGGAATAACATCTCATCTTCTATCGGGGCACACGCAGCCTGAAGGAACCAAGATGGATTTTTACAGCTTTCGATATTTTACTCCTTTTGGTTTGAATGAGAATTGACTGTCATTATTTGTGTTCAGTTCCTCTTTGGTCTTGTTATCATGCTTCAAATTACCATTAACGACATGTTCTGCAGGCACAGAAGCTTAATTAGCTTGTAGCTACTCCTTTACCATCACGTGAGATCATCTGGTCTCCACCTTATCAGAGATATTTCTTCTGTTCCACCTATTCCCTCCCCCATCTTCTCTGCCACCAAAAATTAACCAATTCTCTTTCCCAATATTTCTGGAGGGTCACAGACATGAAACATTAGCTGTTGCTCTTTTCACAAGTGATATATGGCTTAATAAATGGTTCTAACGTTTTCTCTTTGTATTTCAGATTTCCAGCATCTTTTGTTCTTTTTCCAATCTGGACCTTGACCCTTATGTCGTTCCACCAAATTCCTTCCTTCATCAGCTGTGTTCACCTTCACCACACTCCTTGGCTCAATCTATGTCTTCTCTTTCTTTGTTTTTCTTTCTCTTTTGTTTGTTTCCACCTGCCACTCTCTGTCCTTTATCTCCCAAGTCCACACTCCCGCTTCCCCACGTTCATCAATCTTCACCCTTCCTCCATGCACCTATGCTCTACTGACCCATCTCCTCTTTTTAAGATTTAAATTTAGATGTACAGCACGGTAACAGGCCATTTCAGCCACAAACCAGTGCTGCCCAATTACAACCAATTAACCTACAACCCCCATTACACTTTGAGTGGTGGGAGGAAACTGGAGCCATCGGGGAAAACCCACGCAGACACGGGTAGAATGTTCCAGCGTGGAATTCAAGCCCTGGTGCTGATCGCTGGCGCTGTAACAGCATTGTGCTCATCCCTACGCCAACTGTGCCGCCCTTAATATGACCCATCCTCCCTCTCCTTTCTCAGTCCTGAAGTATTGTCTTAATCTGAGTTGCTGACTGACCATTTCCTTCAGTAGATTCTGCCCGACCCATGGAGTCCCTCCAGGAATTTGTTTCTTCATCCACATTCCAGCATTTGCAACCTCTTGTGCCTCCTTACTTTGGGCAAAAATGAATGGGATAATTTTCTCTCGATCTCCCAAAATTATTAATTTGAACACCTCTAACACAATGATAGAATCATTTTTAAAAAGCAAGTTAATACATATTGGAAAAAAAAACGGACAAATGGGTTATAAGGAAGTGGAATTTTGAGGATAAATAGAGTTGATGTGATGATGAGTCAAAATCCAATTGAATCACAAAATTGATTTCAGGGGCTGAATGGATAGGGATAGACAATGAATGCTGGTCTTGTCAATGCTGCCCACATCCATGAATGAATGGAATGACTTATTGCTGGACCTATTATTCAGGTTAGGCATTGATCGCTACATTTACCATTATATTTTAAAGGAATGAGCTTTGCCTTAAATTTATCAATGCATTTTTTTAAATGGAACTTTAAATTACCAACCAATACATCTGGGTGAACTCGATGCTAATTGTGATCAATGCCTTGTTGACCTGCTATTCTCTTCAGTTTTTTTTCCCAGCAGGGTAGAAGACAAACAGATCACCGTGAGTGAATTTGCTGCCATCTGATGAGACCTGCCCTGTTCAATAAGCTCATCTCAGAAAATAGGTTTCCCGTGGCAGTCATCTGCCTTAATCTTACTCTAATTTATTTCCATTTCAATTGACGTCTACTGAGTACTAATAAACTCAGATTTAGTCATTATATTTGACTGACTGTCAGGGATAATTTGTCTGTCCTCTCCTGCTCTACCTGAAAAACTGGACAGGTGGCAGATTATGTACTTTCTAATATCTTATTTGCAGTAGATGTAGCAAACTAGCTTGATTTTTGTTAAACTGATTTGACTTTAGATTTATACTTTGAGATGGCCACTCAATTGCAACAGGTCGGACTTTTACTTGGATATTTAAATCATAATATTAATTGGCCAAATGCTGGCTATAAGTGTGTGCTTTTTCATTAATATTTGGTGGTGCATGGACATTAGGGTTATGTCAACCTTCTGATCTGCTGCTTTAGAGCACATCTCGATTTAATGCAACCCTTCTATCTATCCTGTTGTGATGTTTCTTTTCATAGTAATAAAGAAACTTGGGTCTGTTTAAAACAACTATACTTTCTTAACTATAGATTCAAGACCACGTGGAGGCATCCATCTTGAATGCAACTGAAGCTGCGATAAATTAGTCTTTGACTTCCTCTAGTGGTCAGGAGGATCACTAGCACTCTATCATTACATCCCCTTTCCTTGAGATGTTTAATTTAACATGGCACACTAATACAGTATTCATTTCAAAGTTCAACACAAATGTAAAAACAATATTAGCAGCATAAACTTTGTCAGCGTGCAGTTCTTTTACTTTTAGAGATTCAGTCTGTCAGGTGCTTTGATAACATGTGTGGATCTTCTTAACACTGGTGCTTGTGTTGGCTCTGCTGGTCCATATGGACTAGCATTGGTACTGTTCTCTCTGTTACTGTGTGGACTAGATCTCCTGCATTTGTCTGTTCCTGCAGTGTCTTTTGCACTTTCAGCAGGCTATTTTAATTCCTTCTCAGTATTTGGCCGCCTGCTCTTCTGACAGTTTAGGATCTTGGACTTGTGCCCTCCAGAACAGTAGCCTGTTTGTCCCAAGTGTTGGAATCTCTGAGCCTCACTGTGTCATGATCTGCCAGTGGCCCCAAGCTTATTGTTGATGTCTTATATGGTTTTTAGACTGCAGGCATGTAACAACACATTCAAGGAATTTTGCCACTACATGGGCCATCTAAAAAGGAATGTGTGGGACTGGAGAGGGACTAACATCATTGCGTACAGGTTTGCTAGTCCTGCTCTGGGGGCTTTAAACTAGATTTGCAGGGGGAAGGGAACCAGGGTGTTAGCACAGATAGTGAGGTGGAGGAGGATAAAGGTCATGCAAGGACTGCATGTATGGACAGAAATCAAAGGTTTGAACATGATAGAAATGTTCTCCGTTGCATCTATTTCAATGAAAGGAGTATTGTCGGTAAGGCAGATGAGCTTAGGGTATAGATTGGCATGTGGGGTTACATTATGTCTATTAGTGAGATTTGGTTGCAGAAGGGGTAGGACTGGCAACTCAATGTTCTGGGGATCTGTTTCTTCAGACGTGATGGGAGGGGGGGATGAAAGGGGGAGGAGTGCATTCAGGGAAAATATCATAGCTGTGCTCAGACAGGACAGCCCCAAGGGCTCATCTATAGAGGCCATATGGGTGGACCTAAGGAATGGGAAAGGTGTGACCACACTAATAGGGGTGTATTATAGACCACTCAAAAGTCAGAGAGAATTGGAGTAGCAAATCTGCAGAGAGATAGCAGACAGATGTAAAAAACAGAAAGTTGTGATAGTGGGAGATTTTAACTTTCCACATATTGACTGGGACTCCCATACTGTAAAAGGGCTGGATGGCTTGGAGTTTGTCAGATGAGTTCAGGAAAGTTTTCTAAATCAATGTATAGAGGTACCAATGAGGGAGGATGCAATACTTGATCTCCTATTAGGGAACCAGACAGGTCAGGTGACAGATGTATGTGTAGGTGAACATTTTGGGTCCAGTGACCATAATGTCATTAGTTTCAAGTTAATTATGGAGGAGGATAAGTCTAGTCCTTGAGTTGAGATTCTAAATTGGAGAAAGGCCGATTTTGTGGAAATGAGAAAGGATCTAGAAAGAGTGGATTGGAAAAAGTTGTTTTCTGGCAAGGATGTGTCCAGTAAGGGGAAGGCCTTCAAACGCGAGATTTTGAAGGTGCAGAGTTTGCATGTTCCCACCAGGATTAAAAGCAAAGTTAACAGGCATAGGGAACCTTGCCTTGCAAGGGATATTGGTGATCTGTTTAAGAAGAGGAAGAGGTGTATAGCAGGAATAGGCTGTATAACAAGGAGCAAATGAGGCACTCGTAGGCTATAAAAAATCTAAGAAAATACAAAAGAAGGAAATCAGGAAGGCAACAAGGAGACATAAGGTTACTTTGGCAGATAATATGAAGGTAAATCCAATGGTTTCTACAAGTATATTAAGAATAAAACGACAGTAATGGACAAAATTGGTCCCCTAGAGGATCAGAGTGGTCAACTATGTGTGAAGCCTCACAAAATAGGGGAGTGTAGCAGGCCGGGTCAATCCCGCATACGACGGGGACCAGCCAGTGCGGCAGAGCACAGGGGCTTCCCCCTCCACCGTGCAGTAGTTCCAGGCTGCAGGAGCGCATTGCCAGGGGAACAGCCAGGTCTCACAGCAGTGTTAAGACATCACTCCCATGAGCCTATCACCTCCCCTAAAAAGGAACGCGTGGGGTTTGAATAAATGGCAGTTACTGGTTTACTTGCTTGGTGTGGACAGCATTTATTTCAGCAGCTCTGCCTTTAGCGGTGCTACAGAAGATCTTAAATAGTTTTTTTTTGCATCAGTATTTACTCAGGAAAGTGGCATAGGGCATAGGAAGAAAGAGAAACAAACAGAAGTGTCAAAGAAAATATGGAGATTAAGGAGGAGGAGGTGCTTGCTGCCCTAAAGTGAATAAAGGTAGACAAAAAAATCAGGCTGGATATGATATTCCTTTAGACCTTGAGGGAGACTAGTGTAGAAATTCACGGGGCCCAGGCAGGTATATTCAAAATGTCCTTAGCCATGGATGAGATGCTGGAAGATTGGAGAGTAGCTCAAGTTGTTCTGTTGTTTAAAACAGGCTCCAAAACTAAACCAGGTAATTATAACCGGGTGATTCTGACATCAATAGTAGGTAAAATACTGGAAGGAGTTCTGAGAGATAGGATATATAGTTATTTGGACAGCCATGGGCTGATTAAGGACAGTCAGCATGGCTTTGTGTGTGGTAGGTTGTGTTTAACAAATCTTGTAGAGTTTTTCAAGCAAGTTACCAAAAAGGTAGATGAAGGAATGGCTGTGGATGTTGTGTACATGGACTTAAGTAAGGCCTTTGACAAGGTCCCACATGGATAGACCAGGTATCCATGAAGAGGTTGTAAATTGAATTCGAAATTGGCTGTGTGGGAGAATACAGAGAGTGGTAGTGGATGGTTGCTTCTCAGACTGGAGGCATGTGACTAGTGGTATGCCTCAGGAATCTGTGTTGGGGCCATTGTTGTTGTTGTCTATATCAATGAACTCGATAATAATATGGTGAATTGGATCAGGAAGTTTTCTGATGACACAAAGATAGGAGGCGTAGAGGACAGTGAAGAATATTTTCAAAGCTTGCAGAGGGATCTGTAACTGGGAGAATGGACCAGTAAATGGCAGATGGAGTTTAATGCAGACTAATGCGAGATTTTGGAAAAGCAAACAATGGTAGGACATACACAGTAAATGGTAGGGCATTGGGGAGTGCGGAGAAGCAAAGAGATCTCGGAATACAGATGCATTGTTCCCTGAAGGGAACATTGCAAGTGGATGAGGCTATAAAGAAAGCTTTTGGCATCTTAGCCTTTATAAATCAACATATTGGGTATAGGAGTTGTGATGTTGTGTTGAAGTTGTTGAGGCAAAATTTGGAATATTGTGTGCAGTTCTGGTCACCTAACGACAGGAAAGATATCAATAAGATTGAAAGAGTCCAGAGAAGATTTACTAAGATTTTGCCAGGTCTTCAGGAGTTGAGTTACAGGGAAAGATTAAACAGGTTAGGAATTTATTCCTCGAAACCAAGAAGAATGAGGGGAGATTTGACAGAAATTTACAAGATTATGAGGGATATAGACAGAGTGGATGAAAGGAAGCTTTTTCTACTTAGATTGAGGGAGATAAGTACAAGAGGACATGGCTTTAGGGTGAAAGGGGAAAGATTGAGGGAGACAAGGGGGAAGTTCTTCACAGAGAGTGGTGGGAGTGTGGAATGAGCTGCCATCTGATGTGGTGAATGCAGGCTCAATTTTAAGTTTTAAGAATAACTTGGATATATACATGGATGGGAACGATCTGGAGGATTATGGAATGGGAGCAGGTCATTGGGACTAACAGAACAATGTCACACACTAGAAGGGCCAAATGGCTTGTTTTTTTTTCTATGCTGTAGCCTTCTATGGTCTAAAACAAAGTCTGGTGCAGTAGAAAAGAGCAAAGCTTCACTCCCTGGTGAACTCAATGCCTTCCTTGTTTTCGATTAAACCACAAGAAAAATAAAGAAGCACCACTGCACATCCCCATATCCCCGATGATCCTTTTTTGTCCTTATTTGAGGATGATGTACAGGCTGTCTTCAGGGGAGTGAATCTGAGGAAAGCATCCAGTCCGGATGGAGTACCTGTCTGAATATTAAAAATCGTTGCTGACCATCTGACCAGCATATTCACAGATATCTTCATCATCTCACTCCATCAGGCATGGTACTCAGGTGTTTCAAACTGGCATCAATTGTACCAGTGCCCATGACGACTGGAATAGCCTGCCTTAATCCCTATCAAACAGTAGCACTTATATCGACAGCGATGAAGTGTTTTGAAAGGCTTGATTTGAAGGATATCAGTTCCTGTCTGAGTGGTGACATGGATGTGTTCCAGGTCTAGGGCAGATGCCATTTCCCTAGCTCTACATAAAGCCCTGGAATACCTGGACAACAAAGATGCATGCACCAGTCTGCTCTTTATTGACTAGTTTGGCTTTAACACCATCATCCCCTCAAAACTGATCAACAAACTTCAAGATCTGGGTTTCAACATCCTACTGTGTAATTGGATCATGGATTTCCTCACCCCCAGACCACAATCAGTGAGGATTGGAAAGAGCATCTTCTCCACAATCTCCATCAGTACCGAAGCACCACAGGGTTGCGTTCTTAGCCCACTTCTGTACTTGTTTTACACCTATGACTGTGTGGCTGGGTATGACAGGACCATCTACAAATTTACTGACGATACCACGGTAGTGGTTGTATAAAAAGGGGTGATGAGTCAGCCTACAGGAGGGAGTTTGCAGAGGTTTGGTTTGACATTGGAAACCCTGGGAAATTTCTGCGGATGTGTGGTAAGTGTGCTGATCAGCTGCATCACGCTCTGGTATGAGGACACAAATGCCCCCTTGCATTAAACCCTGCAAAAGGTAGTGGACACAGCCCAGGACATCTCAGGCAAAACCCTCCCCACCTTTCAAAACATCGATGGGAAATCCTGCCGTCGGAGAGCAGCAGCAATCATCAAGGATTCATACCACCCAGCACATGCTCTTTTCTCGCTGCTGCCATCAGGGAAGAAGTATGAGTGCCACAAGTCTTGCACCGCCAGGTTCAGGAACAGCTGCTACCCCTCCCGATCAGACTCCTCAGCAAGAAATTTAACCAGGGACTCATTTAAGGACTCTTACTTGTGCACTTTATTTATTTGTTTTTCCTCTCTGTATTGCACAGTCGGTTGTTTATGTTTCTTTATTTCTTTCATTTGTTTTGCACTACCAATAAGTGGTAATTCTGCCTTGCCCACTGGAAATAAAAGAATTTTAGGATTGCATGAGATATCATGCATGTACTCTGACAAAAAAAATCAAAATCTGAAGTCTGAGGAGAATGACAAATCTTTCAAGAGCCCCCAATATCCTGATGTTATTTCTCTGGGACCTTGCTTCCAAATCCTCACATCTATTTTTCAGCTTTATCATAATGGTAGTGAGAGTTTTAATTTTTTAATTGCATTGAGCAGATGTCATCAGCACCATCCAGACAATGAATGCTCTTTCTCCCCCAACGGAGTTTTTGATTTCTATCAATCTGGGGCCGATGAATGCTCTTTCGGCCATGAGTTGCATTGTTACAGTCTGTAGTTATGACTTAAGAGCATCTCCATTATATGCTCTTATCTCCATCTTAATAGTCTCTCCAATGTCTTTATGATGTGCAGTCAGCACTTCTAGCTTTAACAACTCAATGTCCGTTACCATTTCTTCCTGGTCTGATGATAAGCTGCCCGGTGGGCAGGATTTGTCGAGGCCGGGGATTCATTCTGAGGGATAGGCCTCTGGGGCAGATACATTTTGATTCTACTGATAGCCTTCTTGTCAGGTATTTCAACACTTCAAAATCTACTCCCGTAACTTCAGCGCATTGCCAACTATAAACAAATGGTATAAATTACCTGGATTGCCATTAAATAGTACTTTTTTAATACAATTCACCAGAGTTCTGTAGGATGAGACTTACTCCATTAACTGCCCTTTTGCATCCCTTTTCTGCATTGACTCCCTGAGTCACTATTAGTTCTGTGCTGCCATTTCCCCCTGTAAATCCAATGGGCTTCTATTTTAATAGCAAATTTACAATATTAAAAATTAACAATGAAAGACTTGAATCATGGTAGTCAGAGGTTAAACAGAAAGCTTGCTGTATTTTCAGCTCCATACATCATGAAAAGTGAACAGACTGACATCCAAAAGATGTTGTGCCCCTCTATATAATAGAGTCTGATCTGACTTCATCCAACTGGTTCTGAAGAATTTAAGAGGGAGCTCTGTAGAGGAATATTTATACCATTAAAATGAAAAGGATCAAAGAGTTACCCAATGCCCTCTCAGTTACAAACTTGAGAGTAAATGAGATGAAGAATCCATATTTCACCTCTCAGAGAACGTTGCCTACCCCTAACATCCAGCAGGAATGCATTTCCTTGGGTATTACCAGCTGCAAGGATTAGAAGGGTACGAAGGGATTAACAGCTGTCAACAAAATTTCTGACAGATTTTAACTTTTTTTTTCAAATGCTGATTTTCACATTCAAATCCATTGCCTGCAAATTAGGTGACCTGAGGCACTTGGTTAACCTCTCAAATTCGGATTCAGGCAACCAGCAATTAAGCTCTTTGGAGCAATACTGATAATTGTGGAGAAGATGCATTTCCAGAAATCATATTTAAATTTAAATTTAGACATACAAGACACTGAGTCCTTGAAAAGAGGTCTCTATCATTTTAAGAATTCCTGATTAATTAAACAGGAAGTTTATGAAATAATGTGAATGGATAAAATGAGGAACTTAATATAGATTTCATTTAAATTATTTCCAGTGATTTCCAGATTCTTGCACAAAAGTAAAATAAACCTCGGTGCCAGCAATTTTCTCATTGTATTGTTCTTCTTTTCTCTTGTATGAGAAAGAATATCTTCCAAGTTCTTATGGAGGCTATGTGAGTCATTTGTCATATATCACAAGGATATTGCTAATTTTTGCATCATTGGGGTCAAAAATGTTTTATTGGATTTCCAAAGAGAATCATCCATGTTTATTGGATTTGTAAATTCATCAATTAATTTTGAAATACTTGACACAATGATAATTGAACATTAATTGAAAGATTAAGTGCATTTAAGAATTTGAGGGTTCCTGAAACACTCAGGCCAATGAGGCAATATGTAGTTACTACCATAACACAAAAAATGGGTATGCATTAACATTTCTGAAGTATTACCTTGCTTTTAATTGTCTGTATTATAAATTAAAAAGTCTTAAAATGTATAGGCCAGAGAACAGCTCCATAATACATTGGAAATTACGCTTCTGTAAGCTTGCACAATTAAGCACTACAGCAGACATAAAAGTGGCCATGCAGCGAGGGTGGTGAAGAAAACATTTGGTATGCTTGTCTTCATTAGTTAGGACACTGAGTATCAGAGCAGGAGTATCACGGTACAATGGTATAAGATGATGGTGAGTCTGCACTTGGAGTATTGTGCACAGTTCTACTCACCCAGATATAGGAGACATCTCAAGCTTTAAAGGGTGCAGAAGAGAATCATGAGAATGTTACAGGGACTGGTTGGCTTGAATTATGAGGAAGAGACTGTATTGACTAGAGCTTTTCTCCTGGAGCATGAGAAGCCTTATAAATTCATGAGGGGCATAGATAAGGTAAACAGTCACAGACTTTTTCCAAGGATAAGTAAATCTATAGGTTGATGGTATAGAATTAAGGTGAGAGAAGAAATAACTGAGGTTCACCTTCTTCACACAGAGGAAGGTGGGTTTATTACACGAGCTGGCAGAGGAAGCAAGAGAGGCATGGACAATTACAGTGATATAAAGGTATTTAGACAGATCCACCGATAAGAAATATTGAGAGAGGAGGGAGAAATATTGTACAGGAGGGAGTTAGATCACTTCTTTGAGTGGAGTCACAACAACAGCCATGAGCTCAACATTTGCAAAATATTAGAAAGGAGATGACTGTGGACTTCAGGAGAGAGTCTGGGGAACATGATCCAGTCCTCATCGAGGGCTCAGTAGTAGAGAGAGTCAAGAACTGGGTGTCAACATCTCCGAGGATCTGTTCTGGAGCCTCCATGTTGATGCAATCACGAAGAAGGCTGACAGCGGCTATACTTAGTGAGATTTAGTATGTCGCCAAAGACTCTCAAAAACTTCTACAGATGTTCCATGGAGAGCATTCTGACTGGTTGCATCACTGTCTGGTCTGAGGTGCAAAATCTTATGACAAGGAAAAACTCCAGTGGGTTGTTAACTCAGCCTGCGATATCACAGGAATTACACTCCACTCCATCGAGGACAATCACACGAGTGATTGAAAAAGTAGCCTCTATCCTCAAAGACCCCCATCACCCAGACCATGCTTTTTTCACTCTGCTACCATCGGGGAAAAGGTATAGGAGCTAAAGATGAGCACTCCAAGGCACAAGGACAGCTTCTTCCCCGCTGCCATCAGATTCCTGAATAATCAATGAACCAAAGACACTGCCTTACTTTTTGTGCATTATTATTTAAATTTTTTATATTACTGTTGTAATGTGGTTCATAATATGAATGTTTACACCTTGATGCTGCAACAAAACACTGAATTTCATGACTTGTTCGTGACAATTAATTCTTATTCTGATTCTGAGGGATTATGGGCCAAATGCAGGTGTATAGAACCAGCCTGGTTGGCATGGACAAAGGGGTTTTTTTCCGTGTTGTTGAACTCAAAAATAAATCACATCATGGCATTTAATTTTGCAGTGTGATTGCCATAAAACACGTTCCATGTATTCTGGAGAGAAATGCATGGCACCATTCCCAAAATAAATACAGTGGATTATAACAGATAACGGAGTTGCTTCAGAATTGAAGAAATGATTCCAATTAATGTCAGACTGTGGATAATGGAAAGAAATGGTGATTTTTTTTTCTTATGTGCATTCTGGTGATGGTTGTCACAAGGTTATACTCAGTGGCCTTGGATGAGAAAATTTGTTGCTTGATCTCGAACACCTGTTTCCTTGATTTTCTGATGGGTGATGTCTGCTGAAATAATGAGGCAGTAGTACTGTATTCTCAGCTATATTTTAATGCCGAAATCCCACTGGCTTTAGATTTTATGACTTTGGGCAAAGTTCTACCTATGGTACAAGTCTCATCCATCAGGACTGACATAGCACAGTCCTCGAAAAATAGCCTGCTGAAGTAGGCCGAATGAAACACGAAGAAACGTCCTTCCATTTCTCTGGAAATTCAAGGGATAAGCAAAAAAGCTGCATTTTCATGAACTTGTTTTGCTTCATGCATTATTGATTCTGCTGGATAGTTTCTGCTTTTGACACAACAGTGCTCCAACCCCACGATAAAGCCATCAGTTTTATTGCATTGTCACGCCTCCCAAAGTGTGTTTTTGGCAAGTGCCTGACAAAATTAGTGAGCTGATTTTTTTTTTGTTGGGGGGCTTCTTTATTTCTACTGGGTTTTTGTTCAATAATTGCAGCACCATATCTCTGACCTAATCTGAGGCCCTCTATGTACTGATGCGGCTGGGAGCTCATTACCATATATTAAAATTAGTGCCAATGGCACTGGAGTCCCCAAATCCCAGGATTTGTTCTCCCATTGCACCACTGGTAATTAATGATGAGTTAAAAGAAGCATTCCTGTTGCCAGTATCAGCTGAGATGAGTGGAAATGCTTTCCTTTAGAGCCTGGAGCCTGGAGAATATTCCAATAAAAATTGCATGCAATTTCTTACAGCCTCCTTTAACTAGATTTCACAAGACTTTTACAAATAAGCAGTGCCTGACTTTTAAATCAGCAGAAATATTTTATTTCTAGTAATAATAATCAAGAGAGATTTTAAGTGGGGCACCTCGGTATCACCTGTTTCACATGATCACACAAAGAACAATCCCAATGGATTCTGCCTCATGGAAGAGCAAATTGAATCCATGGCTGTCTATCCCACTGAGAAGTGTTGGAACACTGGAGGAGTTCTTTGGTCTGGACACCTCAGCATTTGTTCACTGTTATGTACCTGTCACCTCTACTTTCCACAGAAGTACCACATGCAGCTTTTACACAATGAGAAGATTTATTTGATTAAAGTTAGTTCTTCCCAGAGGGTTCAATTGGATTTCTGACTCTGATTTCAGATTTCTTGTCGGAGTACATACGTGACATCACATACAACCATGAGATTCTTTTTTTTTTCTGCGAACGAGGCAGAATTACCACTTATTGAGGGCTTATTCGTAGTGCAAAAAAACTATACACAGCATATACATGTACACAAACAAAGAACTGTAAACAGATAATGAATGTAAACAAACTGACTGCAATACAGAGAGAATTTTTTTTTTAAATCAATGAAGTGTAGAAAAGTCCTTAATTGAGTCCCTGATTGAGTTTGTCGTTGAGGAGTCTGATAGTGGAGGGGCAGCAGGTGTTCCTGAGCCTGGTGGTGTGAGATTCGTGGGACCTAGACTTCATCCCTGATGGTAGCAGCGAGAACAGAACGTGCGCTGTTAAGGTGTGAATCCTTAATGATTGCTGCTGCTCTCCTATGACAACCTTCCCAGTAGATGTTTTCAATCATGGGGAGTGTATTGCCTATGATGACCTGGGCTCTGCTCAATACCTTTTGCAGTGATTTATGATCAGGTGTATTGGTGGCCCCATACCAGACCATGATGCAGCCGGTCAGCACGCTTTCCGCCACACATTTGTAGAATTTGCTAGGGTTTCTGGTGTTGTATCAGACCTCTGCAAACTCATGAGGAACTCAGCTGTTCCCAGTGTTGACTCTCCCAAACTCAATGATTCCACATAAAAGTAAATGTTGAAAATTGAATCCCATTCAAAACAAAAGCATAGCACGATGGTTGCTGGGAATTTAATATCAAATCTAAAAGAGAGAAAAAAAAAAGACTACCATTGCTGGAACCTTGAGAAAACATCAAACTGGTGGGGGAACTCAGTGGTTCCGATAACATCCATGGTTAGGAATGGTCAGCCAATGTTTTGGGTTGGGACTCTTTATCAAGAATCTTTCAAGTTGGAACCCTTTGATAAAGCAATTATGAAAACAAAGGAAATGTTAGCCTTTATTATGAGAGGATTTAAGTGCAGGGATAAAGACATCATACCCACTTGGACTATAATTTTGATTATCTAAGTTAAAAGATGGTATGCAAACAGTGAAGAATCATTCGACTAGATCCAGAGATTGTAGCTTTGCCTTATGAGTGGAGATGAACCAAGTTGGCCTGTATTCTTTAAAGTTTAAAATCATGAGAAGAGATTCTAAACTCAGAAAATCCCAGCAAAGCTCTTCAAGTTTGATTCCAGGAGAATCTTTCCCCTGGCTGAGAAGCCTAGAGCCAGGGATTAAAAGAAATGAGTTAAGGAGAAATCTCTTTGCCCAAAGGTGGGATTTCTCTAAACTGGAGATCTCTGGAGACTAAGTCAAAAGGCTTACTCATAACAAAGGTTGATAGATGTGCATTCATGGTTATGTGGATAATGTTGATGAGTTTGAAGGATAGGAGTTTATCTATCTGAAAATCATCTGCCTTCTTAATTCTCCATCAATGCTAATATGAGACTTAATGTAGCACTGGAAGCTTTTATGAAAGCTCTTTAGAAATACAAATATACTCCACTGGTTTCCTTCCACCTTCTGAATGAAATCCTGAAAGAATGCCTATAAATTTGTAAAACAATATTTCCCTTTCATTAAACCAGAGTGAATTTGCAAATATTATGAGAAGGACATACACAGGTTTATTCAGACATTCTCCAACTTTTTACCTCTTTCTTTTATCCTATCTTGCATGACAAACTGTAATTGCTTTCAGCAGTTACTCTTGTCTTGCTGTTCTGAACCCTATAGTGAAAGCTAACTAAACTAGGACAACATGCTAACCCTCCTCAATATGCCACTCTTTCTGACCTTGTTTCTGTTGGATGTATGGTTCTTATTGAAGGCTATGTCCTAGATAACAGCTTCCTAAGATAAAGCATGAACCTTGCCTGGAAGAGAGAGAGCTTGTGGTCCAGTCACCAGGCTGCAACATGAGTGGTGGTGAAGAATGAATGAAATTATAACTGCATAACCACGTCTTAAAAGTAGTGGAGGTGATAGTGGTACAGATTAAACCTCTTACTAACACTAATTTCCAGGGTCCCTATATTCCTTTCCTCACGCTACAGGAGGTAAAAGGAATGATTTAAAAGATGGGTCAATGAGGCTCAAGCTGACTCTAAATTGAAATCACATCTTTTGAGTTCTCTGTGAAAAGTATTAAAAAGACAAAATTTTAAAATTAAGTATTTTTTCCTAAAAAATGATCCAAGAACTTCGAATGAAAGCCCAAAAGGGAGCGATGCAAGAGTGGTCTCAGGACCAGTGCATCCCAGCAGAGCTGGGGAATTGGGACAAGAACCAAGCATTATCCTGGAGAAAAGGGAAAACTTGAGCAATTGATTTACAGGTGTTGAAAATGTAATGACAGACATGACTGAAAGGATGATTGAAATTAAAGAACTTGTTGAAGACTTAATGCAAAGAACGACCCAACCAGAAATAGACTTGGTTAAAAAAAAAACAAGATAAGCTACAAGGTTTGGAGAAAGATGCAAAAAAGTGGGAGTTCGTCAGACAAGGTCTGCTGATCAACATCAACCACGTGGAGATTTTTAGCAGACGAAATAATGTCCGAATTAAGAAGGAATTGAGAATTGAGGGAAGAGACCCGGTGAACTTCTGTGAAACATGGATCCATGAGTGCTGGGTGTAATGCACGTCGAAAGAACCAAAGACTTGTTGATCCAAACCAAGGCTTTTATTAACTAAAAGACTGGAGCATATCACAAGTAGGTCGACCAGTCCAGAATGACCTGGTCTGGCTAGGAGCAATCCTTTAAGACCTGCCAGTAGGTGTGGCTACACTCTCAGACAATCACAGTCATCCTACACTACCATCTGTACATATGTACATATACACATTGGTGATAGAATCTGTACTATCACACTGGGAGAATAAAATTCAGAGATAAATTACATATTGAAAGGGCTCACCAGACCCTCATACCTAGGAGAGCCAGAAATCAGCGAACACGACCTGTCATGGTAAGACTTTTGAATTACTGGGAGCAAGAGACAGTTCTGGGAGAAGCATATGAATACTCTAAACAAAATAAAGGCCTACCCAAGATTGACCATGTAAAAGTATTACATATTTTTCTAAGAAGTATGACAATGTAAAAAGACAATTACATTCCAAAAACTTGAAATATTCGATGATAAAACCTGTGACTCTAAGGGTTGAAGAAGCAGAAGGTAATCGGCAATTTTTCAAGACAAAGAAGGAGGTGGAAAACTTTGTGTGAGGTTGCTGAAAAGATTAAGGTTGCCAAAGAAAAGGATTGTGAAGAATGCTTACAATGGGACTAAGTAAAATTTGTAAAAAATTTTAACCGTCTTGAATTTATTGCTGAAAAGGAATTTTAATTTTTTTTAAAAATTTTGTTAAATTTTTCACACTGTGAACCATATCGACCAAAATATATACAAATGTTTCTCATTAAATATACACAGTGGCATTTTCTCCCTTTCCCCCCCACTACCCTCCGTCCCTCCCTTCCCAACCCCCTCCAAAACCAATAAATATTCAACATATACAATACAATAAAACCATTAAACAATGTCATCACACAATGAGAAATAAACAAGAAAAATGTGTCATCTTATTTTATACACTGGATCAAGTTGTTTTGTCTTCTTATCATTTTGGGGGGTGGAGGTCCGAGGCAAGCTCTCTCTGTTAGTTCCATGTATGGTTCCCAAATTTGTTCAAATAATGTGACTTTATTTTTTAAATTATATGTTATTTTTTCCAATGGAATACATTTATTCATTTCCATGTACCATTGCTGTATTCTCAGGCTCTCTTCCATTTTCCAAGTTGACATTATACATTTTTTTGCTACTGTTAAGGCTATTATATTAAATCTTTTTTGTGCGTTATCCAATTTGAGGCCTAATTCCTTACTTCTTATATTACTTAGAAGAAAGATCTCTGTATTTTTTGGTATGTTATTTTTTTGTGATTTTATTTAATATCGGATTTAGATCTTCCCAAAACATTTTTGCTTTCTTACATGCCCAAATTGCATGTACTGTTGTTCCCATTTCCTTCTTACAGTGAAAACATCTATCTGATAATGTTGGATCCCATTCTTTTAACTTTTGAGGTGTGATATATAACCTGTGTAACTAATTATACTGTATCATGTGTAACCTTGTGTTTATTATATTCATAGTTCCAGAACATAACTTTTTCCATGTTTCATTTTTTATCTTCATGTTTAAATCTTTTCCCCACTTTTGTTTGGGTTTGTAGCTTATTTCATCATTTTCCTTCCCTTGCAGCTTGATGTACATGTTCATTATAAATCTTTTAATTATCATTGTGCCTGTCATTACATATTCAAAGCTTCTTTCTTCTGGTAATCTCAGTCTGTTTCCCAATTTATCCTTTAAATAAGCTTTCAGTTGATGATATGCAAATATTGTATCATGAGTTATTCCATATTTGTACTTCAACTGTTCAAATGTTAATAAATTATTTCCCAAAAAACAATTGTCTATCCTTTTGAATCCTTTTCTCTCACATTCTCTAAAGAAAAGGATATCTATTGTAAATGGGATTAGTGGGTTTTGTGTCAATAACAACTTTGGTATTTGGTAATTTGTTTCTTTCCTTTCATATATTAAGTAAATGATGCAATACTGGTGAGCTTTTATATTGCACCAGCTTTTCATCTCATTTATAAAGTATATGTTCCGGTACCTTCTCCCTTATTTTATCTAGTTCTAGCTTAGTCCAGTCTGTTTTTTCCCTTGTCTGGTAAAAATCTAATAAAAACCTTAATTCCGCTGCTCTATTATAATTTTTTAAAAATTTGGTAACTGCAAACCACCTTGGTTATACCTTTCTGTTAATTTATCTAATGCTACCCTCAGTTTCCCCCCTTTCCACAAGAATTTCCTTATTATTCTCTTTAGTTCATTAAAAAAATTATCTGATAAGGGAATTGGCAATGATTGAAATAAATATTGTATCCTTGGGAAGACATTCATTTTAATGCAACTTACCCTCCCTATCAACATTAGTGGTAATTCTTTCCAATGTTCTATGTCTTCCTGGAATTTCTTTATTAGTGGGTGATAATTTAGTTTGTACAGATGGCTTAAGTTATTATCTAACCTGATACCTAGGTATCAGATTGCTTGTGTTTGCCACTTAAATGGTGGTTCTTTTTAAAATTCTGTATAACCTGCATTACTCATTGGCATCATTTCACTTTTATTTGCATTGCCCTTGTACCCCAATATTTCTCCATACTCCTTCAATTTCTTATGTAATTCCTTTATTGATATTTCTGGTTCTGTTAAGTATACTACGATGTCATCTGCAAATAAGCTGATTCTCCTTTATTTTTCTCCTTCTCCTTTATTTTTATCCCTTTTATTTTATTTTCTGTTCTTATCAGTTTTACCAATGGTTCTATTGCTAGGGTGAATAATGAGGGGGATAATGGACATCCCTGTCTAGTTGACCTATTTAATTTAAATTGCCTCGATACATATCCATTTACTGTTACCTTCGCCTATGGTCCATTATATAATGCTTTAATCCAATTAATATATTTTTTTGGTAGATTGAACCTCTGTAATACTTTAAATAAATAGTTCCATTCTACTCTGTCAAAGGCTTTTTCTGCGTCTAAAGCAACAGCCACTATTGCCTTCTTATTTCCTTGAACTGCATGAATTAGATTAATAAGTTTACAGACATTATCCGCTGTTTGTCTTTTCTTAATAAATCCAATTTGATCTTGTTTTACTATTTTTGGTACACAATCGGCCAATCTGTATGCTAATAATTTTGCTATTATCTTATAATCTGAATTAATTAGACATATTGGTCTATATGATGCTGGTGTTAATGGATCCTTCCCCATCTTTGGTATTACTGTAATTATTGCTATCTTACATGAATCTGGCAAGTTTTGTGTTTCTTCTTTCTGGTTCATTACTTCCAGGAGAAGAGAAATTAATAACTGTTTAAATGTTTCATAGAATTCTATTGGGAATCCATCCTCTCCTGGTGTTTTATTTTTCGGCAGCTTTTTTAATATATCCTGTACTTCCTCTATTTCAAATGGTTTTATCAGTTTATTTTGTTCCTCTTCTTCGAATTTCGGCAGTTCAATTTTAGCTAAAAACTCTTCTATTTTATCATCTTTCCCCTCATTCTCTGTTTGGTATAATTGTTCATAAAGTTCTTAAAGTTCTCATTAATCTCCGTAGGATTATATGTAATTTGTTTGTCCTTTTTCCTTGATGCCAATACAGTTCTTTTAGCTTGTTCTGTTTTAAGTTGCCAGGCTATTATTTTATGTGTCTTTTCTCCCCGTTCATAATACTTTTGCTTTATTTTCACTATGTTCTTCTCCACCTTGTACATTTGTAATGTTTCGTATTTTATTTTTTTGTGCGCCAATTCTCTCCTTTTCATTATATCATCCCTTTTTACTAGTTCCTTTTCTGTACTTATTATCTCCCTTTTCAACTGCTCCATTTCCCGATTGTAGTCCTTTTTCATCTTAGTTCATAACTTACTATCTGCCCTCTAATGAAGGCTTTCATTGCGTACCATAAGAATGATGTCTTTCATTGATTCCATGTTTATTTCAAAATATATTTTAATTTGGCGTTCAATAAACTCTCTAAATTCCTGTCTTTTAAGTAGCATGGAGTTTAACCTCCATCTATATGATCTTGGTGGAATGTCCTGTAGTTCTATTGCTAATAACAGGGGTGAATGATCAGATAGTAGTCTAGCTTTATACTCAGTTTTCCTAACTCTCCCTTGAATATGCGCTGACAAAAAAAAAATCAATCCTTGAGTATGTTTTATGCCTACTCAAATAATTTGAGCATTCCTTCTCCCTTGGGTGCTTCCTCCTCCATATATCCATAAGTTTCATTTCCTGCATGGATTTAACCATAAATTTGGCCACTTTATTCTTTTTACTTGTGTTTTGTCCAGTTTTATCAAAGAATGGATCCAAATTAAGGTTAAAATCCCCTCCTATCAATATCTCCTCCTTGTGTATCTACAATCTTCAAAAAAAATCCTGCATAAACTTTTGACCCTCCTCATTAGGTGCATATATATTGAACAAATTCCAAATTTCTGAATATTTCTCCCACTTTATCATTACATAACTCCCTGCTGGATCTATTATTTCCTCCTCTATTTTAATTGGTACATTTTAATTAATTAATTAATATAGCTACACCTCTAGCTTTTGAATTATATGATACTGCCGCTACATGTCCTACCCAGTCTCTCTTTAATTTGTTATGTTCCACTTCATTTAGATGCATTTCCCACACAAATGCTATATCTATTTTTTTATTTTTTTCAGTAAAACTAATAGCTTCTTCCTTTTAATTTGGTTATGTATTCCATTAATGTTTATAGGCATATAGTTCAACGTGACCATCTCATATCCTGTTTTCACCTTATTTCCGCTTCCTCGTCACCACCATCCCCCTTTTTCCCATTTTCATCTCTCAGTTTTCCCTTTTTAAACTCAATGTATTACAACACATTTAAAACATAAAATACTCCAGCAACTCTCACATTCAATATTACCTTAACCCCAAATACCCCCCCTCTCTGAGTTGCCCCTTATCCCTTTCTGGGCAACCACAACTCCCCTTTCCATTTGGATTGCCATCCTGTTCGGAGGTGTCAACTGATTTCGTAATGACGGTTATTCTCTCCCCCCCGCCAACCCCCCCAGAAATCATTTTTTTTACACATATAACAAAGTTCTCCCTTTTTTCCCCTTACTTCCATCCTTCATTTCTCTTTCCCTTCTTTAGTTCTTTATATATACATTGTTTTTACATTTTTATATATACTTTATCGCCGTTCTTCATTTTTATTACATCTCTTCATCTTTCCTTCTGTCCTGCAAACAATCTACAAATTCTTGTGCTTCCTCCAGATCCGAGAACAGTCTGTTTTGCTCCTCGGGGATAAATATTTTAAGCACAGCTGGATGTCTTAACTTGAACTTATAACCTTTTTTTCCATAAGATCGATTTTGCTGTATTAAACTCTTTCCTCTTCTTTAAGAGTTCAAAACTTATGACTGGGTAAAAAAATATTTTTTGACCCTTGTATTCCAATGGTTTATTACCTTCTCTAATTTTATTCCTTGCCCGCTCCAGTATATTTTCTTTTGTCGTATATCTCAAAAATTTTACTAAAATGGATCTTGGTTTTTGATGTATTTGTGGTTTTGGATCTAGTGTTCTGTGTGCCCTTTCTATTTCCATTTCTTCCTGCATTTCTGTCATTCCCTGGACCTTCAGGATCCATCCTTTTATAAATTCCTTCATATCTGTGCCTTCTTCATCTTCCTTCAAGCTCACAATTTTTATATTGTTTTGCCTACTATAATTTTCCAACATATCAAATTTCTGAGCTAACAGCTCTGGTTTCTCTTTAATTTTTTTAATCATTTTCTTCCAATTTTCCTCTTAAGTCGTTTACTTCCATTTCTACAGCCGTTTCTTGTTCTTCCACATTTTCTACTCTTTTCCCTATTTCTGTCATGACTAGTTCTAATCTTTGAATTTTATCTTCTGTTCTTTTCATTTTTCTTTTAATTGCACTAAATTCTAATGACAACCATTCTTTTAGTGCTCTCATTTGTTCTTGAAAAAAATCTTTATCTATTTTCTGTCCATCTGTTTTACTTTCTATTTCTCTGTGAAGATCTTGGTCTTCTTCCTCTTCTTCTGTGTTTGTACCTGTGTTTGTGTCTTCTTCCTCTCTTCATTGTACTTGTGTCTGTTCTGATTTTTCTGATGAGTTGCTTGTCTCACTTTGTCGGGCCTCTTCTTGCTTGGCCTCTTGCTGTTGGTCATCTCCTTCTGAGCTGCTCATCTCTTGGACCTCCTGCTGCTGCTCCTCTTGCCGTTCACCCCGTTGACTTTCTTTCTCACCTGGTACTTCAGTCCCTTTACTGCCGCTTCCCTCATCTTCCAGCTGAGAGCCCTGGTGTTGGGCATCCCTCAGCTGGTCGCGCCATGATTGCCCGCTCCTCGGCTGAGCCCCCTCCTGTCAGTGTTTTCCTTTATCTTAGATTGCGCACTGCTCACGCATGACTCCTCCCGCATGCGCAGTTGCACACTTTTGTTTGGGTCAGAGAACCATTTTTGTAATCCACCAGTCAGGGAGGTCATGACTCTGCAGGGCCGACACCAATCACAGAGATCGGGTGTTCTTCGCCACCACGGCTCCCTGTTCCTTCATGCAGGTAAGGCTTTCTCCTTTCTTTTCTTCTTTCTTCCTGTTATTTTTACTTTTTCCTTCTTTGGTGCCATCTTCTTTCTCTTCTCTGCAACTTTATCTTTTATTTCTTTTATTTTATATTTGTTGAACTTTGTCTTTTCTTGACTTTTTATCTTATTTTCTGGAGAGGGCTCGTTTTACCCTATTGGCCACTACTCCATCACGCGACTCCCCCCAAAAGGAAATTTTATTGAAATGTTCATGGAGAGCTCAGAAAAGAGTGAAAACTTGGGAAAAGTAGTAGCAGGGTGGAGACTCTGATCTAAGGGGGAAAATGGTACCCAGAGATGAGTATCTATAAATAATGGCACTAAATGGAAGTGTTCCTCTTCTGCAAAGGATTCTGTAAGTTATTATGCGGACTTTCAGGGTTTCCTGTTTATTTCACCATCAGGGCAGGGACATTTTTTTAAAGGGGAAAGGTCACTGCATTATTTAAACAATCAAAAATATTTTATTGTTAAACAATATTTGTTTAAAAAATCAATATGGATAGAACACTAACATTTATTAGTCTTAACGTTAATGGGATTAATGGGAGGGTGAAAAGGAGGTGTGTCTTGGCATATTTTAAAAAAGAAAAGCAGATATAGTTTTTCTACATGAAAAACATTTTACTAACTCAGAACATGCTCGATTAAAACGATGTGTGGTTCAAGTAATAATGTCTTCATTTGGCTCAAAAGCAAAAGGAGTATCAATTTTATTTAATAAGAATATACCACTAATAATAGAAAAGCCACTGACTGAGCAAGCCACAAGATTTGTAATGACACATTGTAAAATTTATGCAGAATTATGGATGTTTATGAACATTTATGTACCAAATTATGATGATGAAGATTTTATGAAGAATATCTTTTTAAAAACATCAGTGCGAAGACAAAATATCCAGGTTAAAGGAGATTTCAGTTTCTGTTTCGATCCAATATTGGATAAATCAGCTAGAACAGTAACAAAGGCAAAAGCAGCAAAAATGACACTATCGTTTATGAAGGATTTAAATTTGATTGATATATGGAGGCAGCTTAAACCCCATAGAAAAAGACTATTCATTCTATTTAAGGACACATGGTTCACATACAAAGATTGATTTGTTTTTAATGTCTGCCCAGTTAAAAAGTAGAGTGGTAAAAAGATAATATTTATTGAGATGTTAAACCGATAATTTGCCATTAACTTTCATTATTGCGATAATGGAAAATCAAGAAAATGTGTATATATAGTGTCTCAGTACCACACTGATGAAAAGGAAAGACTTTTGTGAGTTTATTAAGAGACAGATAGAACTATTTTGTGAAACAAATTTTTCTTCCACTGATATTAGCTTTTTAATATGGGATAACCTGAAAAGTTTACTTAAGAGGACAAATTATCTCTTACACAAAAATCTTAAGAGAGAATGGTTGGATGGTTTAGAGAAAAATATAATGAAACTGGAAAAGTTTATCAGAAAAATATAGATTATTAGAGAATTTAAAAACTGAATATAACACAATACAAATGTATAGAACAGAAAAAATATTAATAACAAAACAAAAAATATTATGAATTAGGGGAATGGACACATAAAGTTTTATCTTGGCAAGTAAAGGCAGAGGAGTCATCTAGGATGATAAATGCAATAAAAACAGAGGCCGATATTATAACATAAAATCAAAATGAAATAAATAGTTTTAGACAATATTATATGAAGCTATACAAATCAGAAATATTAGGAGATGAAAATGAGATGGACAGATTTTTATCAAATATGGAACTTCCAAATTTAAAAGTTAGAGAATGGGTTGATTTAGATACCCCTTTCACAAGAGAAGAAATTGAGAGAGCTTTAAGCACTTTACAAGATAACAAATCTCCATGGGAGGATGGATTTCCGCCTGAGTTCTATAGACAATTTAAAGATTTATTGATGCCTCTTATGATGGATGTATTGGACCAGGTAGTGTAGACCAAGTCCTTTCCAGAATCTTTCTCAACTGTTATAATTACAGTGTTGCTGAAGAAAAGTAGAGACCCATTAAAAAAACCTCATAATATAGATCTATATCACTTCTGAATGATAAATATAAAATATTGGGAAAGGCTTGATAAAATTACAAACAATATTAGAAAAATGTGGAAGAGTATCTGGTTATAAAGTAAATATAGATAAGAGTAAGATAATGCCACTGATGAATTTTGATTAGGAAAGATATCAAAAAGGTAGTAGATTTAAATGGAAAACAGATGGAATCAAAAATTTAGGAATAATGACAGATAATAATTTACAGAACATATACATTTAATTACACTCTTTTAGAAAAAAGAGAAAAATAATAACAGAAATGGAAGGACTTGCTAATTGCTTCAGTGGGAGGAGTAGATTGTATTAAAATGAAGATGATGTGAATATTGCAGTATCTTTCTCAATCGTTGCCTAAGCCACTACCTAAAATTTCTTTAAATTCTTAAATAATTAAATAAGGCAATTCCTATGGAATAGCACAGTGCTGAGAATTTCATTTGGAAAAGCTAACATGGGATTATAAACTGGGAGGATTTAGGCTTTCAGTTTTTAAGAAGTATTATTTTTATCAAGATTTTTTTTATCTTTCTTCTTCAAAGGAATCTGTCCCACCTCTTGGATCCAAATTGAATAAAAGAGTGGACAGCAAAGGATTTTATTTACAAATGGGATGTTAAGTTAATAACAAAAAAACACAGGTAACCCTATATTAATACATATGATTAGAATATGACAGGAAATAAATAAGTGTATTGGAAAGAAAAGCAGGTATATCATTAATAACATTATTATGTAAAAATGTGCCACTGCTTATGAATCTGGGTAACAAAATATTGAATTCATGGTATGTCAAAGGAACAAGATATGTTGATGACTGTTATTTGGAGGGACCTCACATCTTTTGAACAATTAAGAAATAAATAGGGAATAGCTAATGGGACTTTCTTTTGTTTTCTCCAGCTGATCATTCCTAAGAGAAAGGAAGATTTGGCTGAGGAATGCACCTAAATACACCTACATTTATAACCAAGATGTACCATCCTCTCCAAAATCAAGTTGACAGAGATCGAGAGAGAGATAGGTGTCCACATTTTTTTTTTAAAACTGGCCCAGTTGAGGGCTCTCAGGTTTATATCTGGGGATTACTCTTGACCAATCCTGTCTCAATTAAACTAATTTATGTTGAAATACTTTCAAATACATTCAAAAACATTTGATTTTGAGGAACAATTAAGTGAATGGAACTCTACTTGTCTGATAATATTTCCCTTAAAAATATAAATAGGCTAGAAATTTCTACACACATCAATAAAAAAAAAACAATGCTGTACTGTTCAAGCTTGCATTAACTTGGAGTGGAGCATTCATTCGGTTGCAATAGTTCTCAAAGGGTGCAAACTGCAGCACCTTTAGTGGTCACGTCTGGTTAAACACTGGCTGCAAAGATCACACCAGCGATACCACATTCTGAGAGCTTCAAGAACCTAAGTAGGGTAAGGGATGAGTTCCTACACGATGAGCATAGGCAATTAGGTAAGAGGTTGAGAAGCAGAATCTCAAGGGTAGTGATGGCTGGATTCCTATCGGTGCCACGCATTCATGAGGTCAGAGGTAGATGATAGGCCAGACAAATTTGTAGGTGAGGAGCTGGGGCATGATGAAAGGATTCAGGTTTGAGATCTCTTCAAAGTGGAGTAGTGACCAGTTCAAGAGGCACAGTCTGTGCTTGAACTGGAGAGGTATCAAAATACTGACATGCAGCTTCACCAGTGCTACAATGGTGGATTTAAATTAGATTATTTTGGATGGGGGGGAGGGTTGGGGGGAAGGGTGTGGAATCATGTGCAGGATAGAGCAGGTGCAAGGTTAAAAGTTGGTATGGAACTTGATGAAAGTTAAGTGGGCAGGAAACAGTCAGGGTGTTAGGAAGGACTGCTGGTTTAAATTGCATCTATTTTAAAGCTGAAGGCTTGTCAGGTGAGGCAGATGAACTTAGGGCTTTGATTATTCAGATGAGACTGGGATATGGCAGCCATTATGGAAACCTGGTTAAGATAGGGGTGGGACTGGCAGCTTAACATTTCAGTGGTACAGGAATCATGGAGATGGGGGTAAAGGAGGAGGGGTGCTGCATTTTTGGTTACGGAGGATGTCACAGCAATGGTTCGAGGTGACATTACAGATGGGCTGGCTAGTGAGGCTATATGGGTGGAGCTGAGGATCAGGAAGGGGAGATCACCTTGTTGAGAGTGTAGTACAGGACCCCAAATAGTCAATAGGAATTAGAAGAGGTTGCTGTCAGCTGTAGGTCCAATAAGGTTGTCATGGTAGGGATTCAAAGTATTGGCTAATGGAGGGAGGTTGTCTTTTGGACTGGAAGTTTGTGAGCAGTGCCACAGTATGTAGTGCTTGGCCCATTACTCTATGTCATTTATATCCCTTTATCAAGATGTTCAGCTCAAAACACTGTATCAAAAGCCCTTCACAGGCTATTTCAAGAATATTGTATTAAGCACAGTTAGGAACTCGTCAGATGGTGCAATCTTTAAAGCAGCACTTGGGTGGCCAACCTTTTAATTTTTAATGTAGACCTTCAGCATGGTAATAGGCCATTTCAGCCCATGATTATGTACCGCGGGGTGTAGGTTAATTGGGTGGTATGGACTTGTGGGCTGAAATGGCCTGTTACTGTGCTGTAGGTCTAAATTAAAAATTAAAAAGTTGGCCACCCCTGATTTATATCAATGATTTAGATGAAAACGTACATGATCTGATTAGTAAATTTCCAATGGCACCCAAGTGTCTGGTGCTGTAGTGAGTGAAGGCGGTTGTCAAAGATTGCAGCAGGATCTTGATCAGTTGGGCAAGTGGACAGAGGAATGCTTGTTGGTCTTGTTGAGGTCTTTGTATTTTGAGAGGTCCAACATGAGTAGGACCTCCACAGTGAATGGTAAGAATCTGGCGAATGTTGTAGAGGATTACAGGAAGAGAAGATGGAAAGTGGTGTAACAGGCAGATAGGCTGGTCAAAAAAGCTCTTGGCACATTGACCTTCATCAGTGAATGTATTAAAAATATAAGCTGGGAGGTCACATTGGAGTATTGTTTTTAATTTTGGTCACCATGCTGCAGTAAAAGATGTTGTCAAGCTGAAGAGGATGCAGCGAAGATTTCTGAGGATATTGCCAGGACTTGGGGTGCTGAGCTATAGGGAAAAGATGAGTAGGCTTGGGCTTTATTCCTTCAAGTGCAGGAGGATGAGAGGTGATCTCACAGGGACAAAATCATGAGAAGACTACATTCAGTTAGCATGGGGAGTCTTTTGTCCAGAGTAGGGGAATCGGTTACCAGAGGTCATAGGTTTAATGTGATGGCATAATGGTTAGCCCAATGCCTTTACAGTGCCAGCAATTGGGACTGGACTGAGGTTTGAATCCCATGCTGTCAGTAAGGAGTTTGCACGTTCTCCACATGTCTGCGTGCATTTTCTTTGGGGGGCTCCGGTTTCCTCCCGCTGTTCAAAACGTACCAGGGGTGTAGATTAATGGGGCGTAAATTGGGCGGTACACACCCGTGGGCCACAATGGCCTGTTACCATGCTGTATGTCTAAATTAAAAATTTAAATTAGAGAGTGATGAGAGTATGGAATGGGTTGTTGGAGGATGTGGTGGAGGGCAGTACTATTGCCACATTTAAGAACATTTGGATGGGCACATGGCAGGATAGGTTTAGCGGGCAGAAGATAGGTTGAGAGTGGTGGGACACTTTTGTCAAAATGGACCAAAGAGACTGTTTCCATGTTGTATGACTCTACAACCAACAATTCCTCAGTATGGAATGCAGCAATGAACAATTTTTAGATTAATTACAAGGATTCCATTCAAAATTGCATCAAAATAAGCATTTAGTTAAGATTTAACTTTTATTTTCCAAGCACCGTCCAACGTGGGACCCTTTAAACTCTATCATAGAAATACCCAGAGTTATTGCGGATTGTTTGGTTGCTTCCAATAGCACTTTTGCAATGAAAATTAAACCAGGCCTAAACATTTGGCTACTGAATAATTGCTCCACATCTGTCTCACAGCTTCTATATTGACTGTAATGCTAAAACTCTGCCCGTTCAATGTTAAGTTAGCCAAATTCTGTAATAAGTATTAAGTAAAATCCAGCAAGCAATTTCTGTCTCATATTTAGATTGACAAACTTCACTTTTTGAAAAATTCCAATGCGAATCAATATTTGAGTTAACAGTTCCCAACAAATAGCTTTTGAAGAACAAGTGGAGGATTTCTAAAATCCCCAATTGATAAGAGAAATACTTCCAACCACTGGCAACCACTCTAAAATTGAAAAGTCAGAAGTCTTTAGCTTTTCTGCATACATTGCAAAAATAATGACACATTGTTTTCAAATAAATTATAATGTCTAACATATCTAATCACACAACCACAAGATTAAGTCCAGTTCTTGTGTTGTCAGATCTTACCAAATATTCAATTATGCCCAAGAAGGAAGAGTGTTTCCCAAATAAAGACAAGAGGAGTTGGACAGGGAACAAATGGGAATAGTAATGCTATTCTAAAAGCATTTTTCTCATCTTAAAAAAATATCTTTTAAAAATGAAACATTATTTACATTTTATCTATCTATAAAAATTATTCAACGTTTTGGCGGCAGTGTTATTAAGAACATACTTCTGGCATCAGTTGCTAACTGCTGATGGGGACCCTGAAAGTTTTACTGTCTGAAAACATTCAACTTCAACAAGGCAGTGCTGCTGTGTTTCTCCTTGTCTTTGTTGTACATTCACCACCTAGTGTGGTATTGAGCTTACACAGACCAGGAAGTTTGTAGTTTGATCTCATGGTATGCATTAAGTTAACAGGCCTCAACTGCAGCTGCAGAGAAAATGTTTTAACTGCCCTCTCTGTCCCCAGGGCCTTTGGTGGAAAATGTATGCATGTCGATTTGGACCAGAACAAAGGGGAGATAACTTTTGATGTCTTTAAAATCAAGCAAAACCCTAAAATTTGCCATCACTGCTTGCAAACAGAGTGATTAATTGGATAAGGGCTTTTGATACTTTTCAAATTATACCTGCCAACATGTCTTCAGGGTGGCAGGGACTGAAAAAGATGGGGTAATAATAACAAACTGGCATTAACGTAAATAAAGCAATTGAAACATGAATTACCAATATACAAAACAGCTTCCAAATTGATCTCATGTCAGAAGAGTAGAACAACAGTTATTTTAATATGCTTTTTGAGATATTATAATTCGCAATTAGATTGGTGAATGACAATATAGAGATCTTGCATTCCACTATATCTTATGACTTTTCATCTTAATTTTACAATTCATTAAATGCAATTTCTCAAATCTATTGAAACAATATTTCTTCAGAAGAAAATCTTTGGACGTCCTTTAGTTAGAAAAAAATTAGACACTCAAAAATGATTCAGTCCACACAAAACCATATTATGTTTTATGATTAATCACAAATGGTGTAAATGCCGCTTTGATAATTCAAGGCAGTACAGACATACGATGACTAATGCTGTACATTGCTTTGTTTCCCTTATGAGGCACTCAGCTGCATGTCTGGGTTCCCAGTGCATCTTAATGTCTTTAAAATTGAAGGATAATACTTTGTTTTCTGTATTGCACACCATCTAGGGATTTGCATAACTCTGGTATTACAATACTACTTGCTTCAGCAACATCTGATATCCACCAATGGGAAAAAAAATAGGACTGGCTTCACAGGTGAGCAGGTTAGTACCTTGGCAGCAGAGTTCAAAGTCACATCTCTGAGCAAAAATTATGGGAATGTCCATATGAGATCATAGAACAGCATTTAAATCTTCAACAGAACGTTGTTCCAACTGTGAACACAAAGAGCACAACAGATGCCAGACCTGGAAGGACTACTAAACACACCAAAATGCTGGAGGAACTCAGCTGGTCTTTTCACCATCTATAGGAGACAAAGATATATTGCTGACATTTTAGGCTTCAGCCCTTCATTGAGGCATGGAAAAACGTCGGCAGGCACCCGAATAAAAGGGTAAGGAGGGGGGAGAGAGACATGGTTGCAAAGGCAGGAGGTAATAGGTGGAGAAGAGGAGGGAGGTCACAGCAGCAAGTAGGGGGAGGAGAGATGGCTCTGTGAATAGAGAGGGAAGGAAGGTGTGTTTCTATATAAGTTGGGTTTTAATGACAGATTTTCCAATAGCTGTGAAACCAGTGAAATTGGTACAACTTGTATAACCTGGGAATCTGATGATCTATACCACCTTCAAGTGAGGCCCCAGCAGATATGGTGATTCTGACAGCAGATATATATATATCCCGCATCGGACTTGTCAGCCACAATCGAGCCTGCAGCTGACGTGGACCTTTACCCCCTCCATAAATCTTCGTCCGCAAAGCCAAGCCAAAGAAGAAAGAAAAAGAATATATATATATATATATATATATACATAGATATACATATATATATATATATATATATATATGTATATATGTAAAGACCTCAACAATGAAGACGCTGTTTACATCCGGTACCGCACGGATGGCAGTTTCTTCAATCTGAGGTGCCATCAAGCTCACACCAAGACACAAGAGAAACTTGTTCGTGAACTACTCTTTGCAGATGATGCCGCTTTAGTTGCCCATTCAGAGCCAGCTCTTCAGCGTTTGACGTCCTGTTTTGCGGAAACTGCCAAAATGTCTGGCCTGGAAGTCAGCCTGAAGAAAACTGAGGTCCTCCATCAGCCAGCTCCCCACCATGACTACCAGCCCCCCGACATCTCCATCGGGCACACAAAACTCAAAACGGTCAACCAGTTTACCTATCTCGGCTGCACCATTTCATCAGATGCAAGGATCGACAACGACATAGACAACAGACTCGCCAAGGCAAATAGCGCCTTTGGAAGACTACACAAAAGAGTCTGGAAAAACAACCAACTGAAAAACCTCACAAAGATAAGCATATACAGAGCCGTTGTCATCCCACACTCCTGTTCGGCTCTGAATCATGGGTCCTCTACCAGCATCACCTACGGCTCCTAGAACACTTCCACCAACGTTGTCTCCGCTCCATCCTCAACATTCATTGGAGCAACTTCATCCCTAACATTGAAGTACTCGAGATGGCAGAGGTCGACAGCATCGAGTCCATGCTGCTGAAGATCCAGCTGCGCTGGGTGGGTCATGTCTCTAGAATGGAGGACCATCGCCTTCCCAAGATCGTGTTATATAGCAAGCTCTCCACTGACCACCATAACAGAGGTGCACCAAAGAAGAGATACAAGGACTGCCTAAACAAATCTCTTGGTGCCTGCCACATTGACCACCGCCAGTGGGCTGATATCGCCTCAAATCGTACATCTTGACGCCTCACAGTTCAGCGGGCAGCAACCTCCTTTGAAGAAGACCGCAGAGCCCACCTCACTGACAAAAGACAAAGGAGGAAAAACCCAACACCCAACCCCAACCAACCAATTTTCCCCTGCAACCGCTGCAACCGTGTCTGCCTGTCCCGCATCGGACTTGTCAGCCACAAACGAGCCTGCAGCTGACGTGGACATTTACCCCCTCCATAAATCTTCATCTGCGAAGCCAAGCCAAAGAGAGAATATCTATATATATATATATATATATATATATTATATATATATACACACACACATATATATATATATCTGCTGAAAAGACTAGATTAGTTCCTCCAGCATTTTGATGCTTACACCAAATATGTTAGACCTGCTTTCCACTGCCTTCTTGGTTTTTTTAAACAGATGCCTTATTCTGCAAAAATTCATTTGCTGCAGGTGGTGGGTAGATGCTTTTATGAAAAAGGAATCTATTCCTTCTTAGGGCAGTGTATGATACACAAAAGTGCTGGAGGGAGCTAGTGGAGTTGTTCAAGTGAACCGGTATGGATTCAAAGGGCTGACATGGCCTGTTTCCATGCTGTAAACAGTTATATGGTTATATGGTTAATGCAGGCTCCATAGGAAGCAACAGGCAATCATTTGTTTCAGGACTGAGCCCTTCGTCAGGAACAAAGAAAATACAGGTAGATGCCTAAATAAAAGGATAGGGAGTATGGGGATGGGGGAGTTGGGGGGGGGGTGAGAAGAGGAGAATGGAAGAAGGAGGAAGAGGGGGAGGATCATCTTCTAACTGTGGATACAGGTGGAAGAGAAAGATAGATGGAGAGAGCAGAGGGTGAGGGAAAGTAGCTTCCTAATAAGAGACTGGAGGAAAGGGGGACAGAGAGATGAGAGATAGAGATGGACATGGGAGTGGGGGGTTACCACAAACAGGAGAAGTTGATATTGATGCCATCGAGTTAGAGACTGCCGAGAGAAAATACATAGTGTTCTTCCTCCAAATTGTGGGTGGCCTCGATTGGAGTTTCTCCAGCACATTTGTGTATTGTACTTGTGCATCTTTAGATTTTCTTGTTTAACTCCTCTCAGTCAGTTCCTCGGGATCGAGGAGGGTTTGCCTTCACTCCAGGTCAGTAGGGTCTGAGGAGGCTGATGTGGTGAAAATGGGATTCACAAATGTGGAACGAGGGTGCTGGTTCCGCAAAGCAAGTGGTTAGCCAGTACACTGACCTTTCTCTGAAGATTTCTTCTTCATTCACCTTCTTCTTCATGTCAAGGATGGCTTGTCTCCAGACTGAACAATGCCTACATCTTTTAAACAAAATAATCAGATTCTTAGGCACTAATTTGGGATCAATTATATTATTCATATCTCTGAATCAGAAAGTCCTTGTTTCAAAAAAGCAACACCAACCTCCTAATAAACAGTGCAGTTATTTCAGAACACTTGCATTCGAGGTGTCAGTTTTGGCTAGCAATGTAATGGAAAGATCCCAAACCATTTTTAACACAAAGAATTGTGGGGAAGTTTTCACAAAAACTTTCATCGCTCAAACAAATGACTCACTCATTCATCTCATTGCTATTTGTGGATCTTTGCCATCAATAGATTGGCTGTCACATCCCCCTATATTAACAACGACTGTACTTCAGTTACTTAACGGGCTACAGAATGATCTGGGACAACAAGAGAGGCATCATATTATTGTACCAGTGCCCCTCTTTGGGCAGGAAATGTACATTTATGAGCAAGACAAAATGCTACTGCTTAACCATAACTGGATTGGGCCACAAGATCCATGAGGATCTGCACAGTCAACCATTTTTCATCCATTACTTGTGAAGGTTATTATTTCCTTAATTTTTATGTATTAGGAAACTAAATGGGGCATCAGCTCGATGGGTCATCAAAGGATAAGACAAGTGAATTTTAAATGGTGGCATTTTATACTATGCAGGTTGAAAGAATTATAGCTTGCAAAATATAATACAAAATAAGTTCAATGAGTTTATTGTTTCTCAACCTATTGTCTCAGTGGTGCTTTGTGCTATTCTTGGTAGTTCCTGACAAATACACACCTCTTGTTGAGGCAGTGGCTGACATTGTCATCGAGAGCCATATTCCGACGGATCAAAACTCCCACCTTCAATATCTGCAATTAGCCTTGGGCCGGACCCCTGCTATGTGGTTTCACCATAGGTCCATTGTTTTCACAATGCAATGCTTGCTTTTTGTGGTGAATGTTATGATGACTTAGAATTACCACTTAAATTAATGATGCTGGACTGTGCCGGCATTATTCCACAAGTCATAGATAGAGGGGACCTTCTAGTGACACTTGAAGTGCTTGGGCATAGAGCTTGTGCACATCTGTGAGTTTTCATTTTCTGATTATCTATAACTTGTTCTCTAAAATTGTCCCTTCCTTGTATGTGTTATGGAATTTGAAAACCAAGCTTCTGTTAGTAACAAAAATTGCATTAATCTTATCTGCTATAAACATGCACACTTCAGAGATGGGCATTGTGTACTCAGTACATGGCATGAGTTACATATGAAATAGCATATTTTCTTTCCCAAATGCCTCCTTTCCAATGAGGTGCACACAGAGACCCAATGATTCCACGGTACTATGGTGATAATCAAATAGGCCAAATATGGAAACAAGTCACTTCAAATAATCTCACTCCCCAACCTCTCCCCGCAGCCCTCTAAATTCTTGCCTTTCGTATATTTCCCAACTCCCAATTGTATCTGCTGTCACTACTTCTAAAGCAGTTCCTAACCATTTGCTGCAAAGCATTTTTGCTTCATCGTGTATCTCCCCTCCCAACTTTAATCTCAATAAAAGATTAGTAGCTGACTGAGCTACTGATTCCCTCCAGCCTCTCTTTGTTCACTCAACTGTTCTTCATGCCACCTTCATTCCATTTCCTGATTCATGACCTTTTGGCCAAAGGGAACAAATTCACTCTATCAAATCTGTTTGTCCCTTCAAGATCTTAAATGATTCCACCTGGTCCCTCTCCTGTTCTATGAACAAATTCAGCCCCTCTAGTCCTGTTCAAATAAATATAATTCCTTATCCCAGATGATTTGTGAATCTTTTCTGCATTCTCTATAAAGCTATTAAGTGCTGCACACTGAATCAATCAATGGGTAGCACAATTGGCGTAGCGGTTAGTGCAATGCCTTTATAGCGCCAGCGATCTGGGCTGGGGCTCGAATTCTGTGCTGTCTGTAAGGAGTTTGTACATTCTATCCATGTCTGCGTGGGTTTTCTCTGTTGGCTCCAGTCCCCTCCCACCATTCAAAAAACAAAATGCACCAGAGATGTAGGTTAATGGGGTGTAATTGGGCAGCACGGACTTGTGGGCTGAAATGGCCTGTAACCGAGCGGTATGTCTAAATTTAAAATAAAATAATTTTTTTTAAAAATACTGGTGCCCAAGAGGAGTAGAGTGAGCTACCTCAATGACTATCGCCCAGCAGCACTCACATCTACTGTGATGAAATGCTTTGAAAAGTTGGTCCCAGCCAGAATTAACTCATACCTAAGCAAAGACCTGGACCCCGGATCCTCTGAACAAAAGCAAGACCTACATCAGCCTGCTTTACTCAATTATAGATTTCAGATTTTTAAGTACATCACATACAACTCTCAAATTCTTTTTCTGCAGGCAAAGCAGATTTATGGGAAAAGTGTTAATGTTTCAGAATGAAAATCCTACATCAAAACTGTTCTAATCTCATTAAAATTAGTTAGATCTGTTCTCTCGCCTTTAAAATTGGCACTAGGTTTGAGTTGGCCACGTTTTTTCTAGAATAATTCTGCACTATGTGCGAGAGTAAATCTCCAATAATGGTAGTGCTGGGCTATCAGATTTTCAGAATTATTGGTTGCTACTGCTATAAATATACAAACACACTTTTATTTCACTTTTCTTACTGCTTTCCTAGTGGCAAGGTAAATTTTCCAGTGAACCCAGTGAGCTTTGAATGAGAGAGAAAAAACACTGAAAGCAAAACAATTCTGACCCTTTATTTTCCAGTTTGCAATCCCTGCACTGGCCCACAGATGAGATGAACAAGTAAGTTAAAAATTGAACTACTGGGATGCCAGATTATAGGAGTTTCAGTGTAGTTTAATTGCAGTTTCCTACATGTTCCATTTGGGCTGGGTTCTTTCCTGGAACCTAGCCCAGTTATGCTACCTTACTTGTTGGTTCAGAAATGTGCTAATCAAGGAAATTTCCCTGACCACACATCAGAAATTCTTTCTCATGTTTGCCCCATAGATATCAGAGTTTATGTTTAAATAGCTGAAGTTCAGTTTATCATTACTCTTTCAGTTTCTCATGTCATAGAAGATGCCGTCCTTGTGTCGCTTAGTGATTATTTAGACTCCTGCACCTTTTTCCAGATGGTAGCAAAGTGACAAGGGCATGGCCTGGGTGACCAGGGTCCTTGAGGATAGAGGCCGCTTTCTTAAGACATGGCCTCTTGTAGATGTCCTCGAGGGAGTGAAGTCTGGTGGCCGTGATGTCACAGGCCAAATTAACAACCTTCTGTAGTCTTTTCCTGTCCTGAGCATTGGCACCTCCATACCAGAGAGTGATGCAACCAGCCAGGATGCTCTCCATGGTCCACTCTTCTGTGTTCTCTTCCTCACAAACTGTTGTTCACCATTAAATTAGCTCACATTGCTACACCATAATGCATCTTTAGGAATTAAAGATAAGTGAGAGGGAGAAAGGAATTAAAGGATAGTTGAAAGAGAACGAGGTTGAATGGAAGCCAGAGTGAATGTTGAGCTCTCTCATAGACATACGACTGAATGGCATGTGCTATCATTCACTGGGGTGCTATGCAATTGTCTTCCTATATACAGACAACATCTTTAAGCAATGAATTCGTAAAACAAGGATTTGGCAAAAACCTTAATAGTTCACCAACTTGTATGCCAAGAACACAGGCCAATTCAGCCCTACAAGTCCGTGCCACCCAATTTACACCCCACTAATCTACACGCCAGTATATTTTTGAAGGGTGGGAGGAAACCAAAGCCCCTGGAGAAAACCCATGAAAGCATCGGGAGAACATACAAACTCCTTACAGACAGTATGGGTTTCGAATCCAGGTCCAGTCCCAATCGCTGGCTCTGTAAAGGCGTTGCATTAACCACTTTTTTTCTTTAGAAGTATCTGTTCAGCTTCAGAGTGTCATCATTGTAATTGGGTAATAATGACAGCTCTGACCAGAGCGCATTAGAAGTTTCAACAAGTAAATTAGCATAAGAGGTTTAGCCTTGTAGGTATATTGATGTATGTAAGCAGAGCTTACAAAAAATGTTATTGATGTCATAACTAACTACAGGGATATTTTTTATAAAAAAATAATAAATTTCTGCTGAAACACTGCAGAAACATTTTATAGGCAGTCATTTGGTGTCCTCCCTTGCTTCAAATCACGTGGTTTCAACTGCACGCACTACGAGCATGCGCTGTTGTTTTCATTACTGCTGGTGTTTGTATAGTGTCTGCTTTTGTTGAATTTTCTGGTGTTTTAGCTACAATATTGTGATAATTAGTACAGTATTTGTGAATCTATATCAATAACTATTTTGAGGGGGGTGCATGGCATGATGGCATAGGAGAGAGACATGAGAAGTCATCTCTCCCAATGGATTTGTGAAAACCCAGAACCAGTTTTTAAATGCCCTTTTAATAATATATAAATTTTAACAGAGAACTATTGGAACAACCTGAAATAACAATGAAAAAATCTAGGGCTCAAACAATGAAAAAAAACAATTTTAAAGCAATTGTTGAGCTTGGAAGAGGTGAGGCCTACCTTAGAGCTGGATCCAGGCAACTCAGGTAATATCTTTCCTCGCTCCCAGCAACGACAGCCAATTACTCTGAGGGTAACACTGGCACCGGTGCCATGGAGTCCCGGGAAAGATGGCGCCGATGTGAAGTGATGATGTTCCACAGAGGTTGAAGAGTCTTTGCACATGTGCACTATCCCTAGTAATTTTCTCCTGGGGGGAGGGGCTGGTGCTTGCCGGTCCAATGAGTCTGGATTGGTGGAGGATTGGTCTAAGACCTGAGGTGGGGTGAAGTAAAAAAGTAACGGTGGTGGAAGCAGAAGAGCTGGGAGCAGGAGCCATGGAAGAATTTGAAGAGCCAAGTCCAGAAGAACAACTTCAATTTAGTGAACAGGAAGAAATGCAAGAAGAACCTGTTGCAATTCAGGGTAGGCATTTACCTAAATGTAAAGACTATTTTGAGCAACAATTACAGGCAATGTCTCAGCAGATTTCTTTGGGTTTTACATTGTTAATAATAAGCTTTCAAATGTTATGGAGGATATTGCAACCATTAAAACTGATGTTGCAAAATATGCAAAGGTTGTGGATAAAGTACAAGAGAAGGTTAAGAAGATGGAAGACAAGCTGGAGGATTGTGTCTGTGATATTGATCAGTGTCAACAGAAGTTGAATATTTTTGATGATTCTTTTACTGGTTGGAGGATAGAGAAATGTGTTTAATTGAAGAAAATGGATTCGTTGGAGAATCAGAGCCAGAGGAATAATGTGAAGATAATGGGTTTTCCAGAAGATTTGGAGGCTCTGAACCAGTAAAATTCTTTCAAAAATTGATACCTGATTTGGATTTGTTTCCGAATGGATTGGAACTAGATAGAGCCCATAGAGCACTCAGAAGGAAACTACTGCCTGGTCAACCATATGAATCTGTTTTGGGCAGGTGCTTACAATATCAAGATAGAGAACTGATTTTAAGATTGGCAATTCAAAATGCACGGCAACATGGAGGCCCGTTGATGATTCAGAACAGAAGAGGTTTTTTTAAGTGGATCTCAGTCAAAATATTATTAAAAGGAGTAAAGAATTCATCTCGGCAAAAACAGTCCTCTGGCAGAAGGGTTACAAATTTGCTTTTAGATTTCCTGCTGTTTTAAATGTTTATTTTTATGGGGAATATGAATCTCAGTTTTTTGAAGATGATGGCATTGCATTTAATTTTTCTGATTCTTTGGCCGATCTTAAAGAAGGTCAGTCTTCATCCTCTCAAATCGCAAAAACCAAATGGAGTTGTAAAGAAGAATGGTAATGGTGTCCAGAAGGAGAAGAATATGAAAATACAGAAAGATCAATTGGAAGAGGTGCAAAAAAAGGGATCTAGTGAATCTAAAGCGATTGATGATGAGCAAGTGAATAGAGACTTGGAAGAAACTCATCATTCCTGAACTTTTGGTTCATATATTCTTGTTATTTCTGTTCGGGAGAGATGCAAAATCTCATCGCTCACTTAATAGCTTAGGCCGCTCCCTGTACAGTAGAGGGGAGTAGTACTTTTAGAACTTAAGGAGGGGAAGGGGGAAGGTTTTTTATATACTGTTTTGGGTATGTTTTTTTTCATTTTTATTTATTCTTTTGAGGAGATTTGGATTAATTTTATAATTATTATGTGGATAGAGACCCTGCTGGGATCTTTATGAAATTAGATGGCTAATTTTAAAAAAATCTACATTTAATGTGAATGGGCTCAATAACCTGATTAAATGTAAGAGAGTGTTAACTTATATTAAGAAATTAAAAGTTGATATTGCATTTTTGCAAGAAACTCATCTAACTGAGATTGAACATCAAAGGTTAAAAAGAGACTGGGTGGGTCATGTTTTCTATTCTTCTTTTAATTTAAAGCTAGAGGGGTGGCAATCTTGGTTCATAAAACAATGCCATCTATTTTCGAATCGTTACATGAGTGAATAGGGAGAGTTTTGTTAGCAAATTGTAAAATTTATTCTGAATCTTGGACTCCGTTGAATATTTATGCACCAAATGTGAATGATGAGATGTTTTTTCAGGATTTTTTACTTAATTTATCATATTCTCATGAACAAATTATGATATGGAGTGATTTTTCTTGTTGTTTGGATCCTTTAGTGGATAAATCTGGTAACGTGATGCCTAGAACAAAGATGGCTAAAAAAATATTATTTTTTATGCAGAAACTCAATTTGATTGATATATGGAGGAATTTAAACCTGAAAGAGAGGGACTATTCTTTTTATTCAGCCCAGTACGATACTTATACTAGAATTTTTTAATCATCGGCTCAGTTATTGGATAATGTAGTATTGACTGAATATACATCTAGGATTTTGTCGGATCATTCACTTGTAACAGAAAAAAATGATCTCTACATATCACTAGAGGTTTAATTCTTTATCATTAAAAATGAAGAATTTTGTAAATATATTGGTGAACAAATACAACAGTTTTTAGATTTAAATAGAAATTCTGTGAACAGTAAATTTGTATTATGGGACGCTTTAAAAGTGTATTTAAAAAGTCATATTAGTTTTACAGTCAAACTTAAAAAGCAATATTTAGTTGAGGTTGATATGTTGGAGAAAGATATAAATGTTTTGGAAAAAGAGTTGCAGAGAAATCCATATGATAAAGAGAAAAATGTATAATTAGGTTCTGAGAAATTGAAATATAATACATTACAAACCTATAGAGTTGAATGTTTACTGCAAATATCTAAACAAAAATATTATTAATTTGGGGAAAAGGCTCATAAAATTTTGGCATGGCAATTGAAATCTGCACAAGTATCTAGAACAGTAAAGGCATTTAGAAAAAAAATATTCTTATAAACCCCTGGATATTAATGAGCAGTTAAGATAAAATACTTCAGAAATGCAGCAAGATCAAAGTAAAATTGATGGATTTTTTAATAAGTTACAATTACCTATTTTGAATGATTGGATTAAAGAACAATTGGAGAAGACAATAGATTTTAATGAAATTATGTTAGTTCTTAATTCAATGCCAAATGGTAAACCTCCAGGAGAGGATGGTTTTACTGTGGAATTTTATAAGAAATTTCAAAAATTATGACTTTGGTTTCTTGTTGAAGTTTTACAGCAGGCTAGAGATACACAATCTCTTCCAGAATCTTCTTCACAAGATATTATAACATTTATTCTTTAAAAAAAGAGAAGGACCCTTTGAATCCTTTCAATCTATTCCTTGTAATATTCCTAAAAATGGTTTAAAGTCTTGAATACAGTAGTTAGGAAATTTTTATGGAAGGGTAAAATAGCAATAATATCTATTCATAATTTAACATGGAAATATGAATTAGGGGAATTACAACTTCAAAATTTTTTAAATTACTAAAAGGCCACTCAGCTAAAATTTATTAATAGAATGTTTGACCTTAATAGCCCTTTGACTTGGGTGGATATAGAATTAAATAGAATTAGTGAGGTTAGAAGGGATCAATTTGTTTATAAATGGAATGTTAAATTTTTAAGTTCTTATGTCACCAATTTCATCTCATTTGATAGATATTTGGGATGGGATAAATAAAGAAATTGGTACTCAAGGTAAAATATCTTGATATACTCCTTTGCATCAGAATAAACTTTTTCCTTTTATGCTTAATAGTTACCTTTTTAAGATTTGAGATCAGAAAGGGATTAAAATAGAAAATAATTGTTATGAATTAAGCCAATTTCTTTCATTTGAAAGAATTTTGTAAATATATTGGTGAATATATTTCAATTCAGTTTCTTTTTTGTTATAATCAAATTTAATCGTTGTTGTATGATTTCTTTGGGAAGAATTTGTTTCTTCCAAAAGAGTCAAAGTTTGAAATGATGGTTCATGATGGAGGGAAGAAAGGATTTATATCTGAAATGTGCAAATTATTGCAACAGAAAATGTCTACAATTGATTTGCATAAATCAAGACTAAAATGGGAGAAAGATTTGGGAGCTGATTTGGATAGAGATCATTGGAAAACTATTTGTAATGACAGTATGACAAAAATTATAAATATCTGGTATCACTTGTAACTTATAATTTTATACATGAATTAAATTTAACTCCAGAGTGTTTAAAAAGATATAACCTGATTTTTTTTCTGATTTGTGTTTTCGATGTAATGGTCAGAAAGGTACATTTTTACACTTATTATGTCTTGTGATAAGGTTAAACCTTTTTGGTCTCATGTTAAGGATTGTTTACAGAATATTTTGAAAATAAAACTTTAGATTCAATAAATTTTTAAATTGGTGATATAAGTGGAATTGGTTTAGTATATAAGTTGGATAAATTTCAAATAGCTTTTCTGGACTGGCATTAGCATCAGCAAGGGAATGCAAGTTCGTGGAAAGATCAGGTAGAACTTAGTTTACAGAGATGGCTTTCAGAATTAAGAATCTGTATTCCATTAGAGAAGATAATGTATAATTTGAGAAATAAATATTATATTTTTGGGAAGGTTTGAAGCCCAAATTTGGATTATTTTCATTGGAAAATGTGATGATTTTGATCTGGATGTTGTGGGGTTTCCTCATTCCACAATGTATAATTCTTGTTTTGATCTTCTCCTCCTTTATTTCCTTTCTTTTTCTTTTGTTTAGGGGTTAATTGGGGCAATTAGAGTTAGAGATGGGAGGAGGGGGTGTATTATTGTAGGGGTTATGGATGAATAGAAAAGGTTTTTTCTTTTTTTACATATATATAAATCATTTAAAAAATTTAAGGATATATTTGTATTATTATATTATTGGTGTAATCATGGTTGTTTATATTTAAAAAAAGTATTCAAAAAGAATAACTATTTTGAGAATGAAGTAGGACGATATTGATATTGTAATTTAAAGGTATAATTTTAATTTTGCTTGTTGTTTATCTCAATACTCTGGGAATTAAGATTTACGAGTACAACAATCATTACTAAGGATTTTGTATGGTCTGGTATGGGAGGAGGTCTGTGGGGGGTGGGGGGGGGTTGGTGACACCCAACCTAGTGGTGCCACTGACATTTTCAGAAGATGAAGGAAGTTTGGCAGGTCCCCATTGTCACTCAATTCTCACACCATACTGAGATGCACCATCAAAATCATACTTGTGGGGTGGATTGCAGTATGGTGGGGGACCCCCTATTCTCCTCAAGATTGTGAGAAGACTCAGAAGGCAGTGAGTGCATCCCAGGACTAACACAAACTTCCCTCTCCTCCAATAGACTCTACCTATATCTCCCGCTGACTAGAAAAAGCAGTCAACATATTTTCTTCTCCCTCCTTCCAATGGGAAGAAGGCTCAAGTCCGTGAGAACACACACCAACAGTCTTAAAGACAGTTGCTTTCCTACAGCCATCAGGCTCCTAAATGAATGCTCTTGATTAAGGATGGCAAATATTCTAAATATACTATAAGATGTGCTATTTCTCTGTAAAAAAAACAAAATATGCCTGATGTAGTTCAAATACTCCCCTAAATGAAAAGTGTTGCCTCTTTGATAGCATTAGCTGTCAATGCAGGTGACAACATTTGCACAAAATTGGAGGGTGAGGTGAATATGAAATGTAATGCACGGCATCCAAGGAGGTCTATGTATCCTGGTTCTGAATGGCAATTTTATTTGATTTGCACTCATGAAATAAAGCATACCAGCAGATGAGAAGCGAAACCAAAAGCCTCGACTTGCACAAGGGCCGTTTTTACACCTCACTTTTGAAGCACATTAACTCTGCAAACATGAAAGAAAGGGATGGTGAACTAATTTTGGATTGCGAGAAGGGTGGCCCAGACAGCAGAGGTGGGGAAAACGGCAATCTGTTACGAATGAAGGTGAATGTACGGTGACAAAGACACAAATGGGAGGAGACTAAATGAAAGCTAGGAATATGTATGGAAGATTACATCTTCTAGCTGACATCTAGAAACTCCAACCTTGAGTGCAATGATTAAAAGCTGTTTATATATTTAAACTTGGTCTCGGACGACAAAACTATAGGCCTTTTATCACACTAAAATTAAATGAATTTACTGGTCAATGTTACATTTGACCATTTATTATTTTAAGATGAATATAACTGCCATACAATAATTATGACACCATCAATTTGAAGCCCCTTAAACACATTTAGGCACGTTGATTTTTTTTTATGAAGAATTTTATGATAAAATTTTATCATAAAATTTTATGAATTTTATGAATTTTATGAAGTGAAACAAAAAAGCTAAACAGAGGCTCTGCAAAGGCACTGCATGATTATATGAGATGCTTGTGACTTCTTGATAGAATTGTTTTGAGGTAAGATTCCTTTTGCCTGCAAAGGCATTTCAGAACCAGAAAAGTACCTATAACATTTATTTGCTTCTTGAAAATGATTACCAAATTAGAGCAGTTGAACTTTTGGTCAATCTGGGCTTAATCTAGGATATATTTATCTTTTGAAAAGGAAATGTACTTATTTTTATGGTCAGTGCTATTCTCTATGACAGCATGGTAGGGAATGTGCTAATGTCAGCAATGAAAATTTCATGGGAATTCCCTGACTGCTATTTTAACAGTGACATTAACCTGCTTAAAATAAAATAGTTGAGGGAATTCTTTTCAGATGGTTAGGGCAGAATGCTGATTCCTATTGAAGTCAACGTGGCACTGAACTTCAGAAATGTAACAAAACATGCGAGAGTACATTTAACGCTAATGACTTAGGCTGAATTTCTCAGCGATCAAGCATGAATTGCTCACAATGATTCCTTCCTTTAGATAGTTGTGTTGATTGCTGTTAGAATTTATCTCTACTAGTTGGTGACACTCTATAACAAAATAACTGGATAGGTTCTTGATTCAATTTTTTTTTTCTTGTTGGTAAAAGTACAATATGTTTTTATTGTACATTGGAGAGAATTCCTGGTAATGTAGAACTGATGATATGTCAGTAATGTGAACCAGAGTGGCTGGTTATCATTTCATGTTCCAATATTTTATGTTAACTCTGGATTTCAAAATATTGGATTGCAGATCCTCCATCCAAAGGATGCAAAGAATGCCTTCCCAGAGGAAGTGATACTTCTAGAATTTTTAACCATTTATTTTTCTGCATTGTCTACTTTGCTTTCATTCTATTTTTTTCTGGTGATAATGTGTTTTGCAATAAACATTGTTTCTCAGTGTTTTGTTATATTCATTGTAATTTGCCAGTAGGCTCTTCCCCACAATAAACAATAGCTAGATTTGGAGTTAACTTACACCATCAACCGTAAAACTTAACTTGCAGATATTTTGCTCCCTTTTGTGATGAACAAGAAGAGAAGATGCATCAACTCAACCTTCCAAGCAGATGAAGATGCAAAAAAGTTGGAAATTCACACAGATGAAAGCAATAAAATAAATAGGATGCAAGCTCCAGCAATTTTCATTCAGTGTTTCATAACACTCCATTTAAGCTCCTTTGTGCAATGGATGGAGTTTCAAGCATTGAATAATCCGAGTGTCACCTCCATAGGTGGGAGTAATTAATGGCAAATGCCATTTCATATTTAGTGGCTGCAGCACTTCCAATTAATCAATGTTTCTTTGATGTATTTGTAAAAAGTATAAGGGTTGTTATATATTTTAAATAATCATTAAACACAGTTTCTAAAGAAGATCATTTTTAAAATCACAAAAGGATTTTTGGAAGGATGACAGAGTGAAGACAACTTCTTTGGGGGTATTCTGCAAAAAGACAGTTGAAATGAAGAACGCTTTGGGTGAAATCCTGGGAACAAAATTCTTTATAGTTTTCCAGCTCCCTGTGCATTACAATGCAGTGGATGAAAAATTGTGAGGTGGAACACATCCAGGGTATTGGGCCTCAGGCCATGAAGTTTCAGTCAGATCCACACACATGCTCTATTGCTTCTCCATGGGAAATTGTTGATGCATTTCGATCCTGTTAATGTTTCCAAACCTCTTTCGGATATGGTCTGATAGTGAATAGGAAGCATCTGAACAAACAAATGCATGCTCAAGATTTTTTTTATTTTCCAAGACCATGAAACGCTGCTATTTGAAGGCAGCATACTCCTGTTCTGATTTGCATAACTCAAAGTAGATCTCATGTTTTATTTTACTTTAAAGCATTACTACATTGTACCAACAATTTGTAAGTAGCAAACCTATGTTTCTTTCAACATGTGCTGACATAACTTTATCACAATAGATTCTATTTGGCATAAATTAACTATTATTTAAGCTTTTTCAAGCTCTTCTGAACTTAGATATTTATTTTTAAATTAGAATAGGTTTGAACATCAGGTTAAAAAATGTTTTATAGTCATGAAAACTTAAAATATTTTAAACTCCCTTTTGCCACCCTGGTAAGCCTTCTTTGAAGGTGCAGACCAAAGTTGTCAAGACTTTCACATAATTTCAACACTGCGGAACACACAGAAAATGTCTGGGCCAGTAATACCAGCAAAGTCAAGGTGTCTGAATCCTGAAGATAGCAGGATTCTGAGTTTCCTTCCTTGGCCTATACCATGTCAGCATGTTTGAATGATGATTGGAGCATCCCCATCTTAGAGGAATTGTTAACCTATGATCTAAATGTGTAGAAGAACTGGACTTAACTGGAAGATCAGTACATGGTCAAAAAAAAAAATGGTGCCAACTCTGATTGGTTTAACTCATTTGTGAATAAGGTCCCTTTTGCTGAGGTAATGAATGGTGGTATACCCTATTAAATAACAAAGATTCTGTACCTTTGCAAAAACTTGCAAATATGAAAATATCATTTAAAAATAATGAATGCATTCATTTTTAGAGCAGGTGGCAGTATTAATACAAAAAAAATCCACATGACAGTTAACTATTGGATTCTTTTTAATCCTAATCACTAATGAGCATTTTCAAGACCCAATTTCATGAGTGTCTTAGTTTCATAAATGCTATGGGGGTTTCAAGAAAAAGCTTCTGTTTCAAATTTCATTCTCCTTGCTTCTTGTAACGAGATAGATACAGGGCAGTATTGTCATAATAGCAAGACAATATAAATATGTCTTAAACGTGTGAAGAAATAATTTAAAAATCCATAAATTATATCCATAAGTTTGTCAAATGGCAAATTGGAGCCCTCAAAAAAAAACCCCAAGTGCTTGAAAATTTCTTTTCTAAGCAGCACGGTGAATGTAATGGTTAATACCATGCTATTACAGTGCCAGTGAGCCGGGTTGGAATCCAGCGCTGCCTGGAAGGAGTTTGCAGTTTCTCCCCATGTCTGTGTGAGTTTCCACCAGGTGCTCTGGCTTCCTTCTATCCTCCAAAAAAATGTACAGTTGTTTGTAGTTTAATTAGTGTGTTTGGAAGGAACATGCTCACGGGTAAGAAGGGCCCATTACCACGCTGTATCTCAAAATTAACAATTAAATTAAAATGAAAATAATGATCATGAATTGTAGCCCTTTAGGATCGCAAGAGCCTAGCCTGTGTCTTTTACACGCATGAGCTTACTTGATGCTACTGCCTATTGCTGCAGGAAAATGGGATGTGGGGGAATGAGAGAGGGTCTCAGAAAAAGTTGGGGCGGTAAAGCTGAGAGCAGTGAGGGCTGAGATGTCCCATGAGGGACATTCAGCCCTCGACAATGGGACAGACCTATTATTCCTTGTGGCCATAGGTGGCCTCGGACCTCTGCAATCTCCGACAGCATCAGTTTCACAGATCGAAGGCTGCAGTAAGTAGGTCACGGAGCCCTCCATCTTTGCAGAGCAATGTCAGAACCATTTGTTGATATAAATTTCAGGGGATACTTTTTTACATGCAGAAATGTTAACCCAGAAAGGTCACCTCAGTACATACAATATACATCAGGGTCAGCATGATATATTCGTCATTTTACAATGAATTATTTATAAAGTCTTTGTTGATCCAATTTCTGACACTGCGTAATTATCGTGTGTTATGCACACTGATGACAGCATGTGTTAGGCAGGCAGAAGTTTCATGAGGGTGAAGTCTTGGTCCAATTTCCCAATGGGTGAGCTTTTAATGACGTTAATGATTTTAGTGGCATAAACATGCACCAAAATTCTTACGAGCTGCAGCCAAACAGTCACAATTTTAATTGAAATTTTAAAAAAACTTTAAAACAGGCACTGTTCATCATTTAAACATGAACCTGTTGTTTTACAAATAAAAAACTGATTCTATTTTGAGGCAAATATTAAAATTTAACATCCAACGTAATATACCTACCTCCATCTAAACACAATGATATTTTGAGAGGTCTGAGATTAGTGCAGTTTGCAGGCTTCTGGGAAAAAAAACCTAACTGATATGTAACCTCAAAGAATCTGTGGGCATGACAGATATATGGAGAGGCATTTCCTCTGTGTAATGTTATCAACCTAATTAAATGACAAAGTGCACTAATCCGATAAATGTAGTGGAAGGAAATGTTTGTATTGCTGTGGTTTTCCAACCAGGTGTGACTTCAAATTACAGTAATTTGTAAAAACAAGTATTTTGATCTGATTTCAAAGCTGTAATTCATTTCATCTTCTATTTGTAGTGTCTGACAGTTGTTGCTTGATCTAAAATATCATTCTGCATGCATAAGCAGCTTAATCCTTTTGCCCTACAGTAGTCAAGTCACTTTGATACCAAAATTTTGCAACCATATTTCAATCGCTAATATTCCACTTCTGAATAATTAAAAAGGGCTATGTATTATAGGATGAAATCATTATGGATTTCAGAATCAGAACCTATGCTATTTTAATTTTGATGTGTAACATTTTTTAGAAGTGTAAAAGTAAAACTGTTAGAATAAAGGCCAAAACCTAAAAACATTTTAATGTTCAGTATTTCTCACATAAATCCCCAAAATGGAATCTTGATGCACATTTCTAGAATATTTATCAGTTAAGGTACAGTGAGCCAGCATCTTGTTGTACAAGAACATTACAAAGCCTGAAATTATTAACATTAGATTTAGTGTCCTTATGGATATATCTTGGTTTTATTATCAGCTTTTTTTAAATCTGGGGTAACATTATTCTGTGTAGTTTTACTGGTTCATTTTGAATTTGTTGAGAATTTTTTACCCCCACAAATGCAGTATCAAAATTAACAGTTCAGGGGATGGTTAAGTGAAATCTGTTAGATTATGAAGCTGACTAATGTTAAAATTCTTGTTTCTAGCTCCAAAAAGTTTCACACATGTGAATGTTAGGGATGGAAGGTTCCCTCTGAGGCACTTAGCTCATGTAAAACATGTTTGAAAAGTCACATTGCTAACTTCAAACTCTATTGTTTGTTCCTTGATTAAAGTGAGGGAATTGAAGTTAAGAGTAGACTGAAGAGACACAAAGAGCGAATTGGTGAGCAGCTCCCACTCAAAAGAGCTCTTGTGAAGGAACTTTTAGCAGGCAGTGGGATTGTAGCTTCTTGGAAAGGGCAGCCATTTATCATCGTCCCAAATGAAAGCATTCTTTGGACACAAATGTCTTTCGTTCCCTTTGTCCAATTACCGAGAGGAAAAGTGAGAAGGAAATGTCAAAACACTGAAACAGTGATCTATGTGAACAGTCACTTTGGAACTCAACCAGCCTTTGTGCAGGCCTGGACGATTTGTCAAATGGATGGGGCATGAGTCAAGCCCTAAGGTTGAAAGGTCGTGACCTCAGGAGTGCTAACATCAGACAGTATAAGTGAGAGGATAGTACGGGTTTCAGCCATAGTGGAAAGGAACAATGGTGGGAGCAGGACACAACAAAAAAGCTCATTAGCATAATTCAGGTAAGTACCTTTATTGGAACTGACAAGGATATGACAAGATGAATAGACATCAGAACATCATATGTCTCATTACTGAGAAACATTGTTGATATGCAGTCCAAAGATGGGAATATAAAAGAGGACCAAATCTCTAATAACATTTTAAATACAATTACATGAAACTGTTTTGTTCAGGCTTAAGCCTTCTGAAAGTTACTTGAACAAAGGCAGTTTGCATTTCACAATGTAGCAATGAGGTATGTCAGTTCACATCAGAGCTACGTGCAATGTTTAATGAGAAAAATGATCTAGTGTTTCATTATATCCTATATTGATGCCAATATTACCAGCAGATGTGGGTTTGCTCAGTGAAAATCTGTTTTATCAAGTCTCCGGCAACAACAATTATAGACTTAAAATCAAGAACATCTGCAAAATGGTTGTATGATATTTAAATATATATTCATTTATTAGGAATGCTGAAAGACTGATAACCTCCCCCCTCCATTCAGATAAACATTAACATTTAATTCAATTTTTAGATTTTCTTCCAAAGTTTTCTCCCAAAGCAGAAATCCCTCTGTTTAAATCTCCACAATATTAAATGATTTACAACATACACAAGAAAACAATATAAGTAATAGGAAAAGGAGCTAAACTTGCTGGGATTCGGTTTCAGTGATGCAATTTCTATCAGAAGCAGATTGGAGAGGGTATGTTTCAAAATCGGAGAAACAGGGGTACCCACCTGATGAAGTTAAAGGAAATCAGACTTTCATCTTGTTACTGTGTGGGAGAGAGTTGATGGCATTATTGAGCACAGTGCAACCATCAGCTGAAATGTCATGCCAAATTCTCAGGCTAAATTAGTCATGGTTCTCCAAAGAATACAATATTGTGTTGATGGGAAACTGTACAGAGGACAAATGAAAAGCCTGATGCTCTGCTTCAGCTTCACTTTCTGACTGTGTCAGTGGGGCAGAAAGCTGTCAGCTCAATATCTAAATCGAGCTCTTCCCAACCACACCTCTGCCAACCCTCTCCACTCTCAGCCACACGCATTCACAGGCTAAACACCACAATTTCATCCATCCCCAGAGCAGGATTTTTATGCACTTCTCTCATTTCATTGACATTCTCTTTTCAGATCTGACATCATTTTCATTCTTTATAAATTATGTTTAATGCTCCATTTTGACCAGTGGTTTTCAAACATTTTCCTCCCACTCACACACCAACTTAAGTATTCCCTATGCCAGAGATCCTCTGTGATTAGCAAGGGACTGCTTAAAGTGGTATGTGGATCGAAATAAAAAGTTTGAAAACCACTGTTTTGATCATCCCAAATTGACTCATTATGTGCACAGTTTCAAAACTCCAAAGGAAATGGGCCAATGAGAATTTTTCTCAAGCAAAATATTTCAGTAACAATTGGATCTAAGAGCAGTGGTTCTCAACCTTCCCTTCCTGCTCACATACCACCTTAACCAATCCCTTACTAATGACAGAGCACCGATGGCACAGGGATTACTTAAAGTAGGATGTGAGTGGAAAGAAAATGTTTGAAAATCACTGATTTGGATGATGTAAATTCAAAAGAAGCTAAAAGGTTTTGAATATTATATTTTATTCTGTGTATATTCATTGCCTGTTTCAAAACACTGGTGTCCAGTGAAATTGATTGGAAAGGCAAACATGCCAAATGAACAAGACAATCCAAACAGCAAATCCTTTTAACCTCATCATAGCATTAGGAGAACTTAGAACAGTGAGAAAAAAAGGTTGAAAATCACTGCTCTAGTCACAATTGTTACTGAAATATTTTGCTTGAGAAAAATTGGAGTTATGAAACGGTCCACATAACAAGTCAATTAGGTCGATTAAAACACATATTCACATGCCACCTTAAGTCATCCCTTACTAATCACAGAGCACCTATGGCATAGGGATGACTTGAGATGGTATGTGGGTGGAAAGAAAAAGGTTGAAAACCACTGACTTAGAATAAAATACCTTTGTACTAAACACATTACACAAAAAACAATATTTCCATGTTTCAGTGATAAATAACAGAATCTTCTATTTGAAATTGCATAAAACTGAAAAACATGGAATTGAGTTTAAATAGATATAATCCATGATGGATTAACAATTTTGTAATTGATGGATTTCCACTGTGTAGGAATAAGTCTCGGTGCGAATGAGTGATTGCAATATAGTATTAATCTTGATGCTGACTGCAGGACTTCGACGGCACCTCATGCACAGTTCATTGTCAACTAAATGCTCCCAGTCTCCTCTTCATTATCTGCTCTGTAACTAGAATGAGAGGATGTGTTTTTGAAAGTGCTGTTCCTTTATGGGGCAAGTTTAGATCTTTGACTACAATGAATGGCAGCTAAGATGAATGCATTTGAGCCATTTTTCTTGGCCCCAGACTATGTTTCCTCACTACCATGACATCACAACAGAAGGAGAAAACATCTCCCTTTTGTGCCAGGCTAATTTAATTTGTACCTTCCACACAGGGGTAAATATGTTTGACTGTCCATCTCAGCTCTCTTTACCCACTTTCTGTTCTCACGGGAAACCCTGCCTGATAAACGTCAATGGGCAGGATATTGCTTAGTGCATCTCTTAACTTTATTTAGAAGTAATTTAATTTCTAGCAACTCACACCCTGCCTAATTTGAACTAACTTTGAACAAAATCGCCTGAGATGAAACTAATGACCTTTGTATGTCTGCTGAATATCAGGAGTTTGGTTGCTAAGGAGTTACTTGCTTTTTGTTGAAAATATTTGCAAGGTTTTAGTTAACATTTCCTCTTTGGCAACTCAAAGATGAAAAATACATGGTTCAGCATACCTCTTTCAACTTCATCTGAACCAATTTGTTTTATTGATAAAAGCAGGATTTGTACTAATATTTTGCAACTGACCGCAGTGAACAACTACTTACAACCTTTAACTTGCAGCACTGGAAGCCATTGACCTATGCTCCAATAGATCTGGCATGGCTATTTATGGTTTGACCTTGTTTTGTCTGGAATCTTAGTCATGAGATACAAAACAAACAACTAGCACACAGGCGTCCACTTTAATGGAAATTAAAGTGAAATATAATGCAAAAACTGTATACGGAAAATCTACATCTGTCACTTTTTTTTACTTATAATTATTCCATTTTACTTTGGATGTCTACTGAATTGATTGTGTTATTATTTCCCATCACTTAATTCAAAGCACAGAATACATGGATCATGTATTTAAGATGAACTAGAAAAAAAAACATTAATTTGTTCAATGTGAGCACTTTGAAACTTTGTTTCTCAAGCATTTTTTTTTAAAGCAAAGGCTTCAATAGAGCAAATATTTTCATATTTCTTGAATGGTTAGCATCCAACCAAAAATATGCATTTTAAAATGAAATTAATAGTAAGTGTACATGAAACGAGCAGGATTGCAGTGTTTGAGCCCAGCTGGCCCTTGTGAAGAAATCATCTACAAATTCGATTGACCAAAAAAAACCTGTCTCTGCCAACCTGTAGAATGTAATGTGGGTCATTTTATATTGTAGAAAACAAGGCCATGGATGGAATTGTCACAGAGGTGCAAACAACCTTTGCTCAAAGTGAAGGCAGAACAGTTTTGGTAACATGCTGTTGACCCACAAGGCCAATTGGAATCCTCTTGCATCGACTTAAGAATCCACTTCCATGTTCTTCCCCTACTTTCTCTTCTAAACACACCCAACTTTTCCCCTCAGCACACGGATGGCATAATGATTTGATCTCAATCTACAATTATTAATGTCGATAGATGTAAGGAAGAAAATCGGGATCAAATTCTGCTCATGCAGATTTTTCCTCTGGCCTGTCTAAGGTTGGGAACTCATGAAAAAAACATATCCTACTGTTTTGAGAGACAAGCTGGCACTATCTTGTGCTGCATCACCACTCTGTCCAATTTATTGTATGACATTGTTAGAACCAATAATTTAATGGACATATTCTTGGGTTCTTTGCAATAACCTCAAAGCAATAAATATTTGATACCCACAATGGATTGCTTGTACATGTCAGAGATCAGAATTTCATCTGTGAAATTAATTTGCAATCTAAATAATTACCCATATATTTATAAGTAGGACCTTCTGTTTTACTGGCAAATTTACATTGCTTTCTTGCTCTCAAAGATACTTGCCAGCAATGATGTCATGAATGGAATCTCAGGCACAATTTATGATCTGTTCAGCATATAACATGACATGTGGAAACAATGTCACTAGATTTTATCAATGGATGTTTTAGTTAAGTACTCTAGTTCTAAATAAAGACCATACAAAATGTTCACTTTAAAATTCAGAAAAGAAGTTTTAACTTGAAACGACTTACCCTTCCACTTTCCAGAAGCATTTCCTTAAGTTTACATGCAATGGAATTCCATTCAAATATCCAGCAGCATCAGTTTGCTCTGGGGAGCCAGGTTAACAATATGTGTCAAATGCAGTATTGAATGATTTTGGAAAATGTTACACTTTCAGTTGTAAGGACTAAGAAACATGCTTCAATACAGCGATTGTTGTTTTGGACCATTCCGTAATGTAGTTGTTTGCTATAATATCTCATCAGGAAGTATCCTGACAACAGAATAGATCACAGCAGGGAAAAAAAAAATCCCTGTGAAAATCTGTCTGCTTTAAGCTATATTGATCATACTTTGCCATTTGAAAGTTTGAATTCACATGGAAAATTATCAGAATGACAAAATCTTTTTCAAAATATTCTTCCTGCAAAGTAGTGGAACATTATTTAGAGCTGAAAGAATTGATAACTCAATTTTTAATGTTATTTTTAAAGGTTTTACTAAAATGTAATTGATCTTATTTGAAAAGTAACTACTATTACACAGGATTTTAATTGTTATCTGCCAATGCACCAGGCAAACCATAATGGCACTGCACTTTACTCAATAACAAATTGATATTTTAATTTGACCTTCAAACTTTCCTTAATATCAATCCAATTATCATTTGTTGTAAAGCACTTTGAAGAAAGAAGAATTGGGCTACCATTTGCCTATGTGTTGGGTTCAAGAATAGGTTTGATGGTTTCAAAGAGAATCAAAGCTGGGCACGTTGTCAAGAAACAGTGGGCTTTATTTATGCACAAGGGAATTCACAAAAGGATTCATATTCTCACAGGCTAATGAACACAGACAAGGTATACTGAGAAACAAAGTTTATTTTCTTCAGCACCCATCACCCACAGGCACAGTATACCCAGAAATGAGGGTTTAACTTCTTCAGCACCCATCACCCACAGGCACAGTATACCCAGAAATGAAGGTTTAACTTCTTCAGCACCAACCACTGACAGGGACAGTACATTGCATAAATAATGAGAACAAACACATGAACCTGATCTCCAGTGTCGCCACTGCTCAGGATCAAGGTCAGACCCAGTGAGTCAGCCCTCTGGAGCTGCCCGTGACTGTGAGCTGTGGTGTTCATCAATGGTCACAACTATTGAGCACATACACAGCAATAATACACAAATAACTACACATCGGGTGTGAATAAATCATCGTTGCACATTTGTAAATCCTGATTGGGAACACAAAGGTTAAGCATACAGTACCATCAACTCTCTCTATCTCTAGCAGGCACGGCACACTAACAAACAGTAAATTAATTACAACTAACAAGTATATCAAATGAACCTGGTCTCCAGCATTGCCTACAGCTCAGGATCTGGGACAGGCCCATTGTATTCGGTCCTCCAGAGCTGCCAGTGACCTGCAGCTTAGAGTTCAGTGATGGTCTCCATTGCAGCAGCAGTAAACAAGGAGAGAGAGAGAGGGGGGGGGGGGGCTGAGACTGAATATTCTCAGCTTTTTCAATGAAATACCTATCCACATTGACCTGAGAGGACCAATCATGCATCAGCCTCACCTATGGGCAGATCTAAACTTGAGTAGCAGGTGAGGCAAATTCTGACTAGGCTCCAGCCAGAGACAGCACATGATTCTGCACAATCCACATACCCAGCGGATTCCAGACAGAGAGGCCATATTATCCTCACAATCCCCACACCCACCAGGTTCCAGATGGCAAGACCACGTGACCCTCCTCAATCCACACTACATTCCACTCCTCGGAAGTCACCACACCATGCCAATCAATTTACAGGCTAGTACCCTGCTGCCGTATCTACATTGTACACAGTCCAAACCCTTTGATGGCCTTCCAACTCCCCCACCCCCAGCCCCATGGGGAGTTGTGCCCAAGGGACCAGTTCCTGGCTTGTTTAATTTGTTCACCAACTTTCATGGGTGAGTGAGTGAGTGGTATTCCCCAAATGGCCCGGAATGCAAATGCCCCGCTTCTTACTGAAAACAGTACTGGTACCACCTCTGCCCGCGAGCAGATAGTCCAAGGCCATCCTGATCTGACCTTATGCCAAAGTGTTACAGTCACCTCATTGGGAAGGTCTCCACCATAGTGGCCATTCGTCCAGGTGCTCCTTCAGATTTAAGAGGCAAATGGTGGCACGCATCCCAGATATCAGGAGGTGTACCATCCCATGGATAACCAGGGGTTGGCCTGACAGCCACACATCCAGGACATACCATTTAACCACCCCCCACCCCCCCCGGAGCACCTGTCTGTACCATCTGCACAAACATTTCCAAAAGCAGCTTATAGCTCGGGAACTCATTCCGAAAGTCAGGACATTTATTGGCCAGATTGTGCACAGAGATAGACCTGCCCCCTGGCCAACTGCCCCATTGGGAAGCTGGATGTGTGCTGTAACCAGTGTGGGCCAAAGTTGGTTGGTGATCATTACTTTCCCAACACAGGAATATCAAAACCTGCGGATCTGGACAGTTCCCCTCTCCATTGACAGCAGGGATCCATGTTCATGGCAGTCTTTCAATAGCATTCAAGTTGTTGGTCCTTTTTGCATGTTTGTCAGCCACATGTCCAACCACCACTCAGTGCCGCCATCACCATTTACAGCGCCTGCAGGTAAATCATCCAGTGAAGGAAGGAAACTCACTCTCTCTGGGTTAGTCTGCATGTGTGTGGGTAGACAAGTCATTCCCGATCCCCCACCCCGCCCTGTAATGCCATCCATTTCATATTACCCTGTCCGTGTGCTGTGAACCTTCCTCTTTCTCAGTGCCCCTTTCCCGGCCAGGAGACTTGACACTCCACCTGCTTTCTTCCTGCCCATGGTTGTTCCACCTGCCCATAGTTGCTCTCCCTACCCATGGGCCATTCTACCTGCCCACATGCTTCTCCACCTGCTAGCAGCCCACTCCACTTGCCCACAGGCCACTCCACCTGACCAATGGCCACTCAGCTTGACCACAGGCCACTCTGTCCACAAGCCGCTTTGTCTGATCATAGGCCACTTCACCTGACAACAGGCTGCTCTACCTGCCCATGTCTCAGAAGGGGTGCACCATGGGACACCCACACATACAAAAGGGAGTCCACACACACATCATAATTTTCCCATTCCATGTACTATAACCCCCCCCCCCCCCTTCTCAGTGTCCCTTTCCCAGCTAGGACTCCATATTCTACTTGACCACAGGTTGCTCCATCTGACCACACACTTCTCAGAAAGTGTGCCACGGCGCACGCACACACACACACACACACACACACACACACACACACACACACACACACACACACACACACACACACACACACACACACACACACACACACACAACAGGGAGTCCATACATACATGATTGTTTTCCAAGTCCATGAGTTGCAAACCTACCCTCTCCTCAATGCCCCTTTCCTGGCCAGGAGATTCAAAGCTCCATCTGGCTGTTCCACCTGCCCACAGGCTACGCCACCTGACACAGGCTGCTCAACCTGACCACTTTTCAGTTAGGGCATGCCACAGGACAGACAAAAACAGCAGAGAGTGTGCACATATGTGATGGTTACAGTGAAAGATTAAATTGGTTAGTATTGTGCAAAATCATGACCACCGCAAAGGTCCAGTCAAAACTCCTTGAACCCTGCTCGCTCCACCAAATGTTATATTCAAGAATAAGTTCAATGGGTTGAATGAGAATCAAGGCTGGACACATGTAATCAACAAACAGCGGGCTTTATTTAGACATGGAATTCACAAAAGGAGACACACTCTCACAGGCTGAAATATACAGCATACAGGCATGGTTTACTGAGAAACTATGGTTTATCTTGTTCAGCACACACCACCCCACAGGCACGGTATAATGAGAAACAATGGTTAATCTTTTTCAGTACCCATCAACTACAGGCAGAATATACTGAGAAATGAGGGTTTATCTTCAACACCCACCACTTACAGGCACAGTATACTGAGAAATTAGGGTTTATCTTCTTCAGCGCCCACCTCCCACAGGCACAGTACACCAAGAAATGAGAGTTTAACTTCTTCAACACTCACCACCAACAGGCATGGTATGTTGCATAATGAATGAGTACATCCTCATGAACATGATCTCTAGTGTCAAGGCTGTTAGGGATCCTGGACAGGCCCATTGAGTCAGCCCTCCAGAGCTGCCCATGGCTTGCGGCCTGGTATTCATCAATACTCACAACTATCAAACACATACACAGCAATAATACACAAATAACTAAAAAATTGGGGGAGAATAAATCATTGCTGAACATTCGCAACTCCTAACTGAGAATGTGAGGGTAAAACACACAGCACCATCAATTCTCTCTATCTCTAGCAGGCACAGCAGACTAGCAAACAATAAATTAGTTACAAATTAATCTTGTCTCCATCATTGCCAACGGCTCTGGATCTGGGACAGGCCCATTGTATTTGGTCCTCTAGAGCTGCCCATGGAGTTCAATGGTGTACACTCATTTATCTGGCTCTGCCCCGCTCCGTGACTGTACCTGTGGCTCCTCCCTCTTGATCCTGTACCATAACCCCTCCCCAGAAAGCATGGGTCACAGCACAGGGTGACCTTCAAGCTTATTGTAAATAAAAGCCTATAGTTCTGTAGCTCCCATCCTTCCAGTTATTGATAGCAGCAGCAGCAGAGAGAGAGAGGGCTCAGCTTTTTAAATGTAAGACCTGTCCACATGATCTTCGAGGACTAATTGTGTGTCGTCCTCGAGCAAACCCTTGACTGGCAGATGAGGTGACTTCCAACTAGTCTCCAGCCACAGAGGCTACATAACTCTCCACAATCCACATTCCCACCAGATTCCAGTCAGAGAGGCCACATTATCCTCACAATCCACACTCCCACCAAGTTCCAGATGGAGAGGCCACATGACCCTTCACAATCCACACGATGCTGTGTTAAGTTGTAACATTTTTTGATCCTGCAAAGCAATAAGCAGACACAAGAGGCCCATATGTATCATCATTTAATATGGATCATCACTTCTGAAAGATGCTGATTTAGGAGATAGGAGAAGGAGACCAGACCCCCCTGTTCCTCTTGCTCAAATTATAAACAGTGAACAAGAACAAGGAAACAGGTCAAACCTTTTAGATGTATTGATTGACAAGGACACACCAGGGTGACTGCCATCCAGATAACCAGCTGAAAAGCATTTGAATATTGTGGTGTTAAATTTATTAGAAGTCAAAAGTCTGCATCAGTCATTTAAAAATTATCATATTTAAGAAAAAAAGTTAATCTTTTGACAGAATTTCCATTTATAATGCACATATGCTAAGAAAAGAGAAAAAAAATATAAGGCCAGATATAAATGTGTATATTTCTGAAAAAAATCTCAGAAAAAATACTGAAGCCAGAGAAGGAAATTCTCATTACATTGCAGTCCATAAAATGGTCACTAATGCTTGCCTGTCAGTAGATTATATGTGGGGTTATAAAAAAGGAATTTCAGCCACATTCATGGATTTGTGTAAATAAAGTCCACCTCGAGTCCATTACACTCTAAGCTCTTAAGGCCTACATGGACAGAGGCCTGGATTGTTTATATAACAACAACATCTGCTTACACTCAACCTTGTTGTCAGAGGAACTACTCAACTGAAAGCCTCGGAATCTTTTTTTTTCATTCACTTCATGCTGTATTATGTTTCATGAAGGATCTTTTTCAGTCTCAAAGACCAAAACAACCCTTTAATCCACTGGAACTTGTACACTTAGCTGCTCATATGAGAATAAATGCTTCACTTGTAGATCCTTCTAACAGGTTAGAACAAATGCCATTTAACTGATTGATCAAAATTACAGACACTCAACACTGTTTGACGTGCAACTTTAGGTTTGCTTTAAATGGCATAATTGTCTCATTGCATCGAAAATACTTGAAAACGACTGTGCTTTACTTAAGTGGAACTTCACCATTTGAAAACTTAGTGAGTCAATGTGGTTTTTATTATTAAGGTCAGGTGAATGTATACCCAGTAAATTCCCTAAACTACCGATTTGATAAGTATTTTATGAATTTATCAATTTTGATAAGCCTGTAAAGTTGAGATGCACTGCCCATCCTTTTTTTTAACCCCTTGAGAAGGCAGTAGCGAGCTGATGAAGGGCTTATGGGTGAGAAATCTGTCGACTCTATTCACTGAAATTAAAGAATGGCAATATACTTCGAGATGAGGAAACGTGGAAAGGAATTTGCTACTGAGAGTGTTCCCATGTCTTTCAGGATTAGGAGGTGGTGCTGAAATGGCCCCAGGCATTTTGTGGAAGTGGAAGAGAGTGATGGGTCGGTGTGGACACTATTAAGGGACAATTAAGTGGGCTACTTTGTTCTGAATGATGTTACGGCACTTGAGTACGCTTGAAGCTTCATTCATGAGGAATTTCAATGACATTTCTCTTGTCTCCTGTTCATTGACCAGATAGAGGGTAAGCAGAGTCTGGCTTGATCTGGCAACCAGTCATTTGATTTTTTCAGTTTTACCCAGTTTATGGCTCTCCACATTTAAAGAACATTGCCATGATTTCTTCTTGGATCCCATGGCCAAGGATGTCTTTC